>NW_028270166.1:2601408-2901408 GCF_037043375.1 Chiloscyllium plagiosum
GTGTGTGTGGTGGGGTATATGTGTGTGTGTGTGTGTTGGGGTATGTGTGTGTGTGGTGGGGTATGTGTGTGTGTGTGGTGGGGTATGTGTGTGTGTGTGGTGGGGTATGTGTGTGTGTGTGGTGGGGTATGTGTGTGTGGTGGGGTATGTGTGTGTGTGTGTGGTGGGGTATGTGTGTGTGTGTGGTGGGGTATGTGTGTGTGTGTGGTGGGGTATATGTGTGTGTGTGTGTGTTGGGGTATGTGTGTGTGTGGTGGGGTATGTGTGTGTGTGTGGTGGGGTATGTGTGTGTGTGTGGTGGGGTATGTGTGTGTGTGTGGTGGGGTATGTGTGTGTGGTGGGGTATGTGTGTGTGTGTGTGGTGGGGTATGTGTGTGTGTGTGGTGGGGTATGTGTGTGTGTGTGGTGGGGTATGTGTGTGTGTGTGGTGGGGTATGTGTGTGTGTTGGGGTATATGTGTGTGTGTGTTGGGGTATATGTGTGTGTGTGTGTGTTGGGGTATGTGTGTGTGTGGTGGGTATGTGTGTTTGTGTGGTGGGGTATGTGTGTGTGTGTTGGGGTATGTGTGTGTGTGTTGGGGTATGTGTGTGTGTGGTGGGGTATGTGTGTGTGTGTGGTGGGGTATGTGTGTGTGTGTGGTGGGTATGTGTGTGTGTGTGGTGGGGTATGTGTGTGTGTGTGGTGGGGTATGTGTGTGTGTTGGGGTATATGTGTGTGTGTGTTGGGGTATGTGTGTGTGTGGTGGGGTATGTGTGTGTGTGTGTGTTGGGGTATGTGTGTGTGTGTGGTGGGTATGTGTGTGTGTTGTGGTGGGGTATGTGTGTGTGTGTGGTGGGGTATGTGTGTGTGTGTGTGGTGGGGTATGTGTGTGTGTGTGTTGGGGTATATGTGTGTATGTGTGTGTTGGGGTATATGTGTGTGTGTGTGCGTGGTGGGTATATGTGTGTGTGTGTGTGGTGGGGTATATGTGTGTGTGTGGTGGGGTATATGTGTGTGTGTGGTGGGGTATATGTGTGTGTGTGGTGGGGTATATGTGTGTGTGTGTGTGGGTGGGTATATGTGTGTGTGTGTGGTGGTGTATGTGTGTGTGTGGTGGTGTATATGTGTGTGTGTGGTGGGGTATATGTGTGTGTGTGGTGGGGTATATGTGTGTGTGTGGTGGGGTATATGTGTGTGTGTGGTGGGGTATGTGTGTGTGTGTGGTGGGGTATGTGTGTGTGTGTGGTGGGGTATGTGTGTGTGTGTGGTGGGGTATGTGTGTGTGTGTGGTGGGGTATGTGTGTGTGTGGTGGGGTATGTGTGTGTGTGTGGTGGGGTATGTGTGTGTGTGGTGGGATGTGTGTGTGTGTGGTGGGGTATGTGTGTGTGTGTGGTGGGGTATGTGTGTGTGTGTGTTGGGGTATATGTGTGTGTGTGTTGGGGTATATGTGTGTGTGTGTGCGTGGTGGGTATATGTGTGTGTGTGTGCGTGGTGGGTATATGTGTGTGTGTGTGTGTGGTGGGGTATATGTGTGTGTGTGGTGGGGTATGTGTGTGTGTGTGTGGTTGGGTATGTGTGTGTGTGTTGGGGTATATGTGTGTGTGTGTTGGGGTATATGTGTGTGTGTGCGTGGTGGGTATATGTGTGTGTGTGTGTGGTGGGGTATATGTGTGTGTGTGGTGGGGTATATGTGTGTGTGTGGTGGGGTATATGTGTGTGTGTGGTGGGGTATGTGTGTGTGTGTGGTGGGATGTGTGTGTGTGTGTGGTGGGATGTGTGTGTGTGTGTGGTGGGATGTGTGTGTGTGTGTGGTGGGGTATGTGTGTGTGTGTGGTGGGGTATGTGTGTGTGTGTGGTGGGGTATGTGTGTGTGTGTGGTGGGGTATGTGTGTGTGTGTGTTGGGGTATATGTGTGTGTGTGGTGGGGTATATGTGTGTGTGTGGTGGGGTATATGTGTGTGTGTGTTGGGGTATGTGTGTGTGTGGTGGGGTGTGTGTGTGTGTGGTGGGGTATGTGTGTGTGTGTGGTGGGGTATGTGTGTGTGTGGTGGGATGTGTGTGTGTGTGTTGGGGTATGTGTGTGTGTGTGTTGGGGTATATGTGTGTGTGGTGGGATGTGTGTGTGTGTGTGTGTGGTGGGGTATGTGTGTGTGTGTGGTGGGGTATGTGTGTGTTGGGGTATGTGTGTGTGTGTTGGGGTATATGTGTGTGTGTGTTGGTGTATATGTGTGTGTGTGTGTGTGGTGGGGTATATGTGTGTGTGTGTGTGGTGGGGTATATGTGTGTGTGTGGTGGGGTATATGTGTGTGTGTGGTGGGGTATATGTGTGTGTGTGGTGGGGTATATGTGTGTGTGTGGTGGGGTATATGTGTGTGTGTGTGTGGTGGGGTATATGTGTGTGTGTGGTGGGGTATATGTGTGTGTGTGTGGCGGGGTATATGTGTGTCTGTGTGTGGTGGGGTATGTGTGTGTGTGTAGTGGGGTATATGTGTGTGTGTGTGGTGGGGTATATGTGTGTGTGTGTGTGGTGGGGTATGTGTGTGTGTGTGTGGTGGGGTATGTGTGTGTGTGTGTGTGGTGGGGTATATGTGTGTGTGTGTGTGGTGGGGTATATGTGTGTCTGTGTGTGGTGGGGTATATGTGTGTGTGTGTGGTGGGGTATATGTGTGTGTGTGTGGTGTGGTATATGTGTGTGTGTGTTGGGGTATGTGTGTGTGTGTGTTGGGGTATATGTGTGTGTGTGTGTGGTGGGGTATGTGTGTGTGTGTGTGTGGTGGGGTATGTGTGTGTGTGTGGTGGGGTATGTGTGTGTGTGTGGTGGGGTATGTGTGTGTGTGGTGGGCTATGTGTGTGTGTGGTGGGATGTGTGTGTGTGTGTGGTGGGGTATATGTGTGTGTGTGGTGGGGTATATGTGTGTGTGTGTGTGTGGGTGGGTATATGTGTGTGTGTGTGGTGGTGTATATGTGTGTGTGTGGTGGGGTATATGTGTGTGTGTGGTGGGGTATATGTGTGTGTGTGGTGGGGTATGTGTGTGTGTGTGTGGTGGGGTATATGTGTGTGTGTGGTGGGGTATATGTGTGTGTGTGGTGGGGTATGTGTGTGTGTGTGTGGTGGGGTATGTGTGTGTGTGTGGTGGGGTATGTGTGTGTGTGGTGGGGTATATGTGTGTGTGTGTGTTGGGGTATGTGTGTGTGTGGTGGGGTATGTGTGTGTGTGTGGTGGGGTATGTGTGTGTGTGTGGTGGGGTATGTGTGTGTGTGGTGGGGTATGTGTGTGTGTGGTGGGGTATATGTGTGTGTGTGTGTTGGGGTGTGTGTGTGTGTGTTGGGGTATGTGTGTGTGTGGTGGGGTATGTGTGTGTGTGTGGTGGGGTATGTGTGTGTGTGTGGTGGGGTATGTGTGTGTGTGTGGTGGGGTATGTGTGTGTGTGTGTTGGGGTATATGTGTGTGTGTGTGTGTTGGGGTATATGTGTGTGTGTGTGCGTGGTGGGTATATGTGTGTGTGTGTGTGTGGTGGGGTATATGTGTGTGTGTGTGGTGGGGGTCTATGTGTGTGTGTGGTGGGGTCTATGTGTGTGTGTGGTGGGGTATATGTGTGTGTGTGGTGGGGTATATGTGTGTGTGTGTGTGTGGGTGGGTATATGTGTGTGTGTGTGGTGGTGTATATGTGTGTGTGTGGTGGGGTATATGTGTGTGTGTGGTGGGGTATATGTGTGTGTGTGGTGGGGTATATGTGTGTGTGTGGTGGGGTATGTGTGTGTGTGTGGTGGGGTATGTGTGTGTGTGTGGTGGGGTATGTGTGTGTGTGTGGTGGGGTATGTGTGTGTGTGTGGTGGGGTATGTGTGTGTGTGGTGGGATGTGTGTGTGTGTGTGGTGGGGTATATGTGTGTGTGTGGTGGGGTATATGTGTGTGTGTGTGTGTGGGTATATGTGTGTGTGTGTGGTGGTGTATATGTGTGTGTGTGGTGGGGTATATGTGTGTGTGTGGTGGGGTATATGTGTGTGTGTGGTGGGGTATGTGTGTGTGTGTGGTGGGGTATGTGTGTGTGTGTGGTGGGGTATGTGTGTGTGTGTGGTGGGGTATGTGTGTGTGTGGTGGGATGTGTGTGTGTGTGTGGTGGGGTATGTGTGTGTGTGTGTGGTGGGGTATGTGTGTGTGTGTGGTGGGGTATGTGTGTGTGTGTGCTGGGGTATGTGTGTGTGTGTGCTGGGGTATGTGTGTGTGTGTGTTGGGGTATGTGTGTGTGTGTGTTGGGGTATATGTGTGTGTGTGTTGGGGTATATGTGTGTGTGTGCGTGGTGGGTATATGTGTGTGTGTGTGTGGTGGGGTATATGTGTGTGTGTGGTGGGGTATATGTGTGTGTGTGTTGGGGTATATGTGTGTGTGTGGTGGGGTATATGTGTGTGTGTGGTGGGGTATATGTGTGTGTGTGGTGGGGTATATGTGTGTGTGTGTGGTGGGGTATGTGTGTGTGTGGTGGGATGTGTGTGTGTGTGTGGTGGGATATGTGTGTGTGTGTGTGGTGGGTTATGTGTGTGTGTGTGTTGGGGTATATGTGTGTGTGTGGTGGGGTATATGTGTGTGTGTGTTGGGGTATGTGTGTGTGTGGTGGGAGTGTGTGTGTGTGTGTGGTGGGGTATGTGTGTGTGTGTGGTGGGGTATATGTGTGTGTGTGGTGGGGTATGTGTGTGTGTGGTGGGGTATGTGTGTGTGTGGTGGGATGTGTGTGTGTGTGGTGGGGTATGTGTGTGTGTGTGTGGTGGGGTATGTGTGTGTGTGTGTTGGGGTATGTGTGTGTGTGTGTTGGGGTATGTGTGTGTGTGTGTTGGGGTATGTGTGTGTGTGTGTTGGGGTATGTGTGTGTGTGTGTTGGGGTATGTGTGTGTGTGTGTTGGGGTATGTGTGTGTGTGTGTTGGGGTATATGTGTGTGTGTGTGCGTGGTGGGTATATGTGTGTGTGTGTGTGTGGTGGGGTATATGTGTGTGTGTGGTGGGGTATATGTGTGTGTGTGGTGGGGTATATGTGTGTGTGTGTGGTGGGGTATGTGTGTGTGTGTGGTGGGGTATGTGTGTGTGTGTGTGGTGGGTTATGTGTGTGTGTGTGGTGGGGTATGTGTGTGTGTGTGTTGGGGTATATGTGTGTGTGTGGTGGGGTATATGTGTGTGTGTGTGGTGGGGTATGTGTGTGTGTGGTGGGATGTGTGTGTGTGTGTGGTGGGGTATGTGTGTGTGTGGTGGGGTATGTGTGTGTGTGTGGTGGGGTATGTGTGTGTGTGTGTTGGGGTATGTGTGTGTGTGTGTTGGGGTATGTGTGTGTGTGTGTTGGGGTATATGTGTGTGTGTGTGCGTGGTGGGTATATGTGTGTGTGTGTGTGTGGTGGGGTATATGTGTGTGTGTGGTGGGGTATATGTGTGTGTGTGGTGGGGTATATGTGTGTGTGTGTGGTGGGGTATGTGTGTGTGTGGTGGGATGTGTGTGTGTGTGTGGTGGGGTATGTGTGTGTGTGTGTGGTGGGTTATGTGTGTGTGTGTGGTGGGGTATGTGTGTGTGTGTGTTGGGGTATATGTGTGTGTGTGGTGGGGTATATGTGTGTGTGTGTTGGGGTATGTGTGTGTGTGGTGGGATGTGTGTGTGTGTGTGGTGGGGTATGTGTGTGTGTGTGGTGGGGTATATGTGTGTGTGTGGTGGGGTATGTGTGTGTGTGGTGGGGTATGTGTGTGTGTGGTGGGATGTGTGTGTGTGTGTGTTGGGGTATGTGTGTGTGTGTTGGGGTATATGTGTGTGTGTGGTGGGGTATATGTGTGTGTGTGTTGGGGTATGTGTGTGTGTGGTGGGATGTGTGTGTGTGTGGTGGGGTGTGTGTGTGTGTGTGTGGTGGGGTGTGTGTGTGTGTGTGGTGGGCTATGTGTGTGTGTGTGGTGGGGTATGTGTGTGTGTGTGTTGGGGTATGTGTGTGTGTGTTGGGGTATATGTGTGTGTGTGTTGGGGTCTATGTGTGTGTGTGTGCGTGGTGGGTATATGTGTGTGTGTGTGTGGGGTGGGGTATATGTGTGTGTGGGGTGGGGTATATGTGTGTGTGTGGTGGGGTATATGTGTGTGTGTGTGGTGGGGTATATGTGTGTGTGTGGTGGGGTATATGTGTGTGTGTGTGGTGGGGTATATGTGTGTGTGTGTGGTGGGGTATATGTGTGTGTGTGTTGGGGTATATGTGTGTGTGTGTGTGGTGGGGTATGTGTGTGTGTGTGTGTGGTGGGGTATGTGTGTGTGTGTGGTGGGGTATATGTGTGTGTGTGTGTGGTGGGGTATATGTGTGTGTGTGTGTGGTGGGGTATATGTGTGTGTGTGTGGTGGGGTATATGTGTGTGTGTGTGGTGGGGTATATGTGTGTGTGTGTGTGGTGTGGTATATGTGTGTGTGTGTTGGGGTATATGTGTGTGTGTGTGTTGGGGTATATGTGTGTGTGTGTGTGGTGGGGTATGTGTGTGTGTGTCTTGGGGTATGTGTGTGTGTGGTGGGGTATGTGTGTGTGTGGTGGGGTGTATGTGTGTGTGTGGTGGGGTATATGTGTGTGTGTGGTGGGGTATATGTGTGTGTGTGGTGGGGTATATGTGTGTGTGTGGTGGGGTATATGTGTGTGTGTGGTGGGGTATGTGTGTGTGTGTGGGGGTATATGTGTGTGTGTGTGTGTTGGGGTATATGTGTGTGTGTGGTGGGGTATATGTGTGTGTGTGGTGGGGTGTGTGTGTGTGTGTGTGGTGGGGTGTGTGTGTGTGTGTGTGGTGGGGTGTGTGTGTGTGTGTGTGGTGGGGTGTGTGTGTGTGTGTTGGGGTATATGTGTGTGTGTGTGTGTTGGGGTATATGTGTGTGTGTGTGTGGTGGGGTATGTGTGTGTGTGTGGTCAGGTATGTGTGTGTGTGTGGTGGGGTATGTGTGTGTGTGTGGTGGGGTATATGTGTGTGTGTGTGGTGGGGTATATGTGTGTGTGTGTGTGGTGGGGTATATGTGTGTGTGTGTGTGGTGGGGTATGTGTGAGTGTGGTGGGGTATATGTGTGTGTGTGTTGGGGTATATGTGTGTGTGTGTGTGTGGTGGGGTATGTGTGTGTGTGTGGTGGGGTATATGTGTGTGTGTGTTGGGGTATATGTGTGTGTGTGTGTGTTGGGGTATATGTGTGTGTGTGTGTGTGTTGGGGTATATGTGTGTGTGTGTGGTGGGGTATATGTGTGTGTGTGGTGGGGTATATGTGTGTGTGTGGTGGGGTATATGTGTGTGTGTGTGTGGTGGGGTATATGTGTCTGTGTGTGTGTGTGTGTGGTGGGGTATGTGTGTGTGTGGTGGGGTATGTGTGTGTGGTGGGGTATGTGTGTGTGTGGTGGGGTATGTGTGTGTGGTGGGGTATGTGTGTGTGGTGGGGTATATGTGTGTGTGTGGTGGGGTATATGTGTGTGAGGGTGTGTGTGTGGTGGGGTATGTGTGTGTGTGAGGGTGTGTTTGTCGTGGGGTATATGTGTGTGTGTGAGTGTGTGTGTGGTGGGGTATATGTGTGTGTGAGTGTGTGTGTGGCGGGGTATATGTGTGTGTGAGTGTGTGTGTGGTGGGGTATATGTGTGTGTGAGTGTCTGTTTGGTGGGGTATGTGTGTGTGTGGTGGTGTATATGTGTGTGTGAGTGTCTGTTTGGTGGGGTATATGTGTGTGTGTCTGAGTGTGTGTGTGGTGGGGTTTATGTGTGTGAGAGTGTGTGTGTGGTGGGGTATATGTGTGTGAGAGTGTGTGTGTGGTGGGGTATATGTGTGTGTGTGTGTGTGGTGAGGTATATGTGTGTGCGAGGGGGTGTGTGTGTGGTGGGGTATATGTGTGTGTGTGGTGGGGTATCTGTGTGTGTGGTGGGGTATATGTGTGTGTGTGTGGTGGGGTATATGTGTGTGTGTGTGTGGTGGGGTATATGTGTGTGTGTGTGGTGGGGTATATGTGTGTGTGTGTGGTGGGGTAGATGTGTGTGTGTGTGGGGTGGGGTTTATGTGTGTGTGTGTGGTGGGGTATATGTGTGTGTGGTGGGGTGTATGTGTGTGTGTGTGGTGGGGTGTGTGTGTGTGTGTGGTGGGGTACATGTGTGTGTGTGTGGTGGGTTATATGTGTGTGTGTGTGGTGGGTTATATGTGTGTGTGTGGTGGGTTATATGTGTGTGTGTGTGGTGGGTTATATGTGTGTGTGTGTGGTGGGTTATATGTGTGTGTGTGTGGTGGGGTATATGTGTGTGTGTGTGGTGGGGTATATGTGTGTGTGTGTGATGGGGTGTATGTGTGTGTGTGTGATGGTGTGTGTGTGTGTGTGTGTGATGGGATGTATGTGTGTGTGTGTGTGGTGGGGTGTATGTGTGTGGTGGGGTATATGTGTGTGTGTGTGGTGGGGTATATGTGTGTGTGTGTGGTGGGGTATGTGTGTGTGTGTGTGGCGGGGAAGATGTGTGTGTGTGTGGTGGGGTATATGTGTGAGTGTGTGGTGGGGTGTGTGTGTGTGTGGTGGGGTGTATGTGTGTGTGTGTGTGTGGTGGGGTGTATGTGTGTGGTGGTGTGTGTGTGTGTGTGGTGGGGTGTGTGTGTGTGGTGGGGTGTGTGTGTGTGGTGGGGTGTGTGTGTGTGGTGGGGTGTGTGTGTGTGGTGGGGTGTATGTGTGTGGTGGGGTGTATGTGTGTGTGGTGGGGTATATGTGTGTTTGTGTGGTGTGGTATATGTGTGTGTGTGTGTGGTGGGGTATATGTGTGTGTGGTGGGGTATATGTGTGTGTGGTGGGGTATATGTGTGTGTGTGGTGGGGTATATGTGTGTGTGTGTGGTGGGGTATGTGTGTGTGTGTGTGGTGGGGTATATGTGTGTGTGTGTGGTGGGGTATATGTGTGTGTGTGTGATTTTGGTATATGTGTGTGTGTGGTGGGGTATATGTGTGTGTGTGTGGTGGGGTATATGTGTGTGTGTGTGGTGGGGTATATGTGTGTGTGTGTGGTGGGGTATATGTGTGTGTGTGTGGTGGGGTATATGTGTGTGTGTGTGGTGGGGTATGTGTGTGTGTGTGTGGTGGGGTATATGTGTGTGTGTGTGGTGGGGTATATGTGTGTGTGTGGTGGGGTATATGTGTGTGTGTGGTGGGGTATATGTGTGTGGTGGGGTATATGTGCGTGTGTGGTGGGGCATGTGTGTGTGTGTGTGGTGGGGTTTATGTGTGTGTGTGTGGTGGGGTTTATGTGTGTGTGTGGTGGGGTTTATGTGTGTGTGTGTGGTGGGGTATATGTGTGTGTGTGGTGGGGTATATGTGTGTGTGTGGTGGGGTGTGTCTGTGTGTGGTTTTGGTATATGTGTGTGTGTGGTGGGGTATATGTGTGTGGTGGGGTATATGTGCGTGTGTGGTGGGGCATGTGTGTGTGTGTGTGGTGGGGTTTATGTGTGTGTGTGTGGTGGGGTTTATGTGTGTGTGTGTGTGGTGGGGTTTATGTGTGTGTGTGTGGTGGGGTTTATGTGTGTGTGTGTGGTGGGGTATATGTGTGTGTGTGGTGGGGTATATGTGTGTGTGTGTGGTGGGGTGTGTGTGTGTGTGGTTTTGGTATATGTGTGTGTGTGGTGGGGTATATGTGTGTGGTGGGGTATATGTGCGTGTGTGGTGGGGCGTGTGTGTGTGTGTGGTGGGGTTTATGTGTGTGTGTGTGGTGGGGTTTATGTGTGTGTGTGTGGTGGGGTATATGTGTGTGTGTGGTGGGGTGTGTGTGGTGGGGTATATGTGTGTGTGTGTGGTGGGGTATATGTGTGTGTGTGTGGTGGGGTATATGTGTGTGTGTGTGGTGGGGTATATGTGTGTGTGTGTGGTGGGGTATATGTGTGTGTGTGGTGTGTGTGGTGGGGTATATGTGTGTGTGTGTGGTGGGGTATATGTGTGTGTGTGGTGGGGTATATGTGTGTGTGTGGTGGGGTATATGTGTGTGTGTGGTGGGGTATATGTGTGTGGTGGGGTATATGTGTGTGGGTGGTGGGGCATGTGTGTGTGTGTGTGGTGGGGTTTATGTGTGTGTGTGTGTGGTGGGGTTTATGTGTGTGTGTGTGGTGGGGTTTATGTGTGTGAGTGGTGGGGTTTATGTGTGTGTGTGTGGTGGGGTATATGTGTGTGTGTGGTGGGGTATATGTGTGTGTGTGGTGGGGTATATGTGTGTGTGTGGTGGGGTATATGTGTGTGTGTGGTGGGGTATATGTGTGTGTGTGTGGTGGGGTGTGTGTGTGTGTGTTTTTGGTATATGTGTGTGTGTGGTGGGGTATATGTGTGTGGTGGGGTATATGTGCGTGTGTGGTGGGGCATGTGTGTGTGTGTGTGGTGGGGTTTATGTGTGTGTGTGTGGTGGGGTTTATGTGTGTGTGTGTGGTGGGGTTTATGTGTGTGTGTGTGGTGGGATTTATGTGTGTGTGTGTGGTGGGGTATATGTGTGTGTGTGGTGGGGTATATGTGTGTGTGTGGTGGGGTGTATGTGTGTGTGTGTGGTGGGGTGTGTGTGTGTGTGGTTTTGGTATATGTGTGTGTGTGGTGGGGTATATGTGTGTGTGTGGTGGGGTATATGTGTGTGTGTGTGTGGCGGGGTATATGTGTGTGTGTGTGGTGGGGTATATGTGTGTGTGTGTGGTGGGGTATATGTGTGTGTGTGTGGTGGGGTATATGTGTGTGTGTGTGGTGGGGTATATGTGTGTGTGTGTGGTGGGGTATATGTGTGTGTGTGTGGTGGGGTATATGTGTGTGTGTGTGGTGGGGTATATGTGTGTGTATGTGTGGTGGGATATATGTGTGTGTGTGTGGTGGGGTATATGTGTGTGTGTGTGTGGTGGGGTTGTTTGTGTGTGTGGTGGGGTATATGTGTGTGTGGTGGGGTATATGTGTGTGTGTGTGTGGTGAGGTATATGTGTGTGCGAGGGTGTGTGTGTGTGGTGGGGTATATGTGTGTGTGTGGTGGGGTAAGTGTGTGTGGAGGGGTATATGTGTGTGTGTGGTGGGGTATATGTGTGTGTGTGTGGTGGGGTATATGTGTGTGTGTGTGGTGGGGTATATGTGTGTGTGTGTGGGGTGGGGTATATGTGTGTGTGTGTGGTGGGGTATATGTGTGTGTGTGGTGGGGTGTATGTGTGTGTGTGTGGTGGGGTGTATGTGTGTGTGTGTGGTGGGGTACGTGTGTGTGTGGTGGGTTATATGTGTGTGTGTGTGGTGGGTTATATGTGTGTGTGTGGTGGGTTATATGTGTGTGTGTGTGGTGGGTTATATGTGTGTGTGTGATGGGTTATATGTGTGTGTGTGTGGTGGGTTATATGTGTGTGTGTGTGGTGGGGTATATGTGTGTGTGTGTGGTGGGGTATATGTGTGTGTGTGTGGTGGGGTATATGTGTGTGTGTGTTGGGGTATGTGTGTGTGTGGTGGGATGTGTGTGTGTGTGTGTGGTGGGGTATGTGTGTGTGTGTGTTGGGGTATATGTGTGTGTGTGCGTGGTGGGTATATGTGTGTGTGTGTGTGGTGGGGTATTTGTGTGTGTGTGGTGGGGTATATGTGTGTGTGTGGTGGGGTATATGTGTGTGTGTGTGGTGGGGTATATGTGTGTGTGTGTGGTGGGGTATGTGTGTGTGTGGTGGGATGTGTGTGTGTGTGTGGTGGGGTATGTGTGTGTGTGTGTGGTGGGTTATGTGTGTGTGTGTGGTGGGGTATGTGTGTGTGTGTGTTGGGGTATATGTGTGTGTGTGGTGGGGTATATGTGTGTGTGTGTTGGGGTATGTGTGTGTGTGGTGGGATGTGTGTGTGTGTGTGTGTGGTGGGGTATGTGTGTGTGTGTGGTGGGGTATATGTGTGTGTGTGGTGGGGTATGTGTGTGTGTGGTGGGGTATGTGTGTGTGTGGTGGGATGTGTGTGTGTGTGGTGGGGTATATGTGTGTGTGTGTTGGGGTATATGTGTGTGTGTGGTGGGGTATATGTGTGTGTGTGGTGGGGTATATGTGTGTGTGTGGTGGGGTATGTGTGTGTGTGTGTTGGGGTATGTGTGTGTGTGTGTTGGGGTATATGTGTGTGTGTGGTGGGGTATATGTGTGTGTGTGGTGGGGTATATGTGTGTGTGTGGTGGGGTATGTGTGTGTGTGGTGGGATGTGTGTGTGTGTGGTGGGGTATGTGTGTGTGTGTGTGGTGGGGTATGTGTGTGTGTGTGGTGGGGTATGTGTGTGTGTGTGGTGGGGTATATGTGTGTGTGTGTGGTGGGGTATGTGTGTGTGTGGTGGGATGTGTGTGTGTGTGTGGTGGGGTATGTGTGTGTGTGTGTGGTGGGTTATGTGTGTGTGTGTGGTGGGGTATGTGTGTGTGTGTGTTGGGGTATATGTGTGTGTGTGGTGGGGTATATGTGTGTGTGTGTTGGGGTATGTGTGTGTGTGGTGGGATGTGTGTGTGTGTGTGTGGTGGGGTATGTGTGTGTGTGTGGTGGGGTATATGTGTGTGTGTGGTGGGGTATGTGTGTGTGTGTGTGGTGGGGTATGTGTGTGTGTGGTGGGATGTGTGTGTGTGTGTGTTGGGGTATGTGTGTGTGTGTGTTGGGGTATATGTGTGTGTGTGGTGGGGTATATGTGTGTGTGTGGTGGGGTATATGTGTGTGTGTGGTGGGGTATGTGTGTGTGTGGTGGGATGTGTGTGTGTGGTGGGGTATATGTGTGTGTGTGTGGTGGGGTATGTGTGTGTGTGTGTTGGGGTATGTGTGTGTGTGTGTTGGGGTATATGTGTGTGTGTGTTGGGGTCTATGTGTGTGTGTGTGCGTGGTGGGTATATGTGTGTGTGTGTGTGGGGTGGGGTATATGTGTGTGTGGGGTGGGGTATATGTGTGTGTGTGGTGGGGTATATATGTGTGTGTGGTGGGGTATATGTGTGTGTGTGGTGGGGTATATGTGTGTGTGTGTGTGGTGGGGTATATGTGTGTGTGTGGTGGGGTATATGTGTGTGTGTGTGTGGTGGGGTATATGTGTGTCTGTGTGTGGTGGGGTATGTGTGTGTGTGTGGTGGGGTATATGTGTGTGTGTGTTGGGGTATATGTGTGTGTGTGTGTGGTGGGGTATGTGTGTGTGTGTGTGTGGTGGGGTATGTGTGTGTGTGTGGTGGGGTATATGTGTGTGTGTGTGTGGTGGGGTATATGTGTGTGTGTGTGTGGTGGGGTATATGTGTGTCTGTGTGTGGTGGGGTATATGTGTGTGTGTGTGGTGGGGTATATGTGTGTGTGTGTGGTGGGGTATATGTGTGTGTGTGTGTGGTGTGGTATATGTGTGTGTGTGTTGGGGTATATGTGTGTGTGTGTTGGGGTATATGTGTGTGTGTGTGTGGTGGGGTATGTGTGTGTGTGTCTTGGGGTATGTGTGTGTGTGGTGGGGTATGTGTGTGTGTGGTGGGGTGTATGTGTGTGTGTGGTGGGGTATATGTGTGTGTGTGGTGGGGTATATGTGTGTGTGTGGTGGGGTATATGTGTGTGTGTGGTGGGGTATATGTGTGTGTGTGGTGGGGTATGTGTGTGTGTGTGGGGGTATATGTGTGTGTGTGTTGGGGTATATGTGTGTGTGTGGTGGGGTATATGTGTGTGTGTGGTGGGGTGTGTGTGTGTGTGTGGTGGGGTGTGTGTGTGTGTGTGGTGGGGTATATGTGTGTGTGTGTTGGGGTATATGTGTGTGTGTGTGTGGTGGGGTATGTGTGTGTGTGTGGTGGGGTATATGTGTGTGTGTGTGGTGGGGTATATGTGTGTGTGTGTGTGTTGGGGTATATGTGTGTGTGTGTGCGTGGTGGGTATATGTGTGTGTGTGTGTGGGGGGGTATATGTGTGTGTGTGGTGGGGTATATGTGTGTGTGTGGTGGGGTATATGTGTGTGTGTGTGGTGGGGTATGTGTGTGTGTGGTGGGATGTGTGTGTGTGTGTGGTGGGGTATGTGTGTGTGTGTGTGGTGGGTTATGTGTGTGTGTGTGGTGGGGTATGTGTGTGTGTGTGTTGGGGTATATGTGTGTGTGTGGTGGGGTATATGTGTGTGTGTGTTGGGGTATGTGTGTGTGTGGTGGGATGTGTGTGTGTGTGTGTGGTGGGGTATGTGTGTGTGTGTGGTGGGGTATATGTGTGTGTGTGGTGGGGTATGTGTGTGTGTGGTGGGGTATGTGTGTGTGTGGTGGGATGTGTGTGTGTGTGTGTTGGGGTATGTGTGTGTGTGTGTTGGGGTATATGTGTGTGTGTGGTGGGGTATATGTGTGTGTGTGGTGGGGTATATGTGTGTGTGTGGTGGGGTATGTGTGTGTGTGGTGGGATGTGTGTGTGTGTGGTGGGGTATGTGTGTGTGTGTGTGGTGGGGTATGTGTGTGTGTGTGGTGGGGTATGTGTGTGTGTGTGTTGGGGTATGTGTGTGTGTGTGTTGGGGTATATGTGTGTGTGTGTTGGGGTCTATGTGTGTGTGTGTGCGTGGTGGGTATATGTGTGTGTGTGTGTGGGGTGGGGTATATGTGTGTGTGGGGTGGGGTATATGTGTGTGTGTGGTGGGGTATATATGTGTGTGTGGTGGGGTATATGTGTGTGTGTGGTGGGGTATATGTGTGTGTGTGTGTGGTGGGGTATATGTGTGTGTGTGGTGGGGTATATGTGTGTGTGTGTGTGGTGGGGTATATGTGTGTCTGTGTGTGGTGGGGTATGTGTGTGTGTGTGGTGGGGTATATGTGTGTGTGTGTTGGGGTATATGTGTGTGTGTGTGTGGTGGGGTATGTGTGTGTGTGTGTGTGGTGGGGTATGTGTGTGTGTGTGTGGTGGGGTATATGTGTGTGTGTGTGTGGTGGGGTATATGTGTGTCTGTGTGTGGTGGGGTATATGTGTGTGTGTGTGGTGGGGTATATGTGTGTGTGTGTGGTGGGGTATATGTGTGTGTGTGTGTGGTGTGGTATATGTGTGTGTGTGTTGGGGTATATGTGTGTGTGTGTGGTGGGGTATGTGTGTGTGTGTCTTGGGGTATGTGTGTGTGTGGTGGGGTATGTGTGTGTGTGGTGGGGTGTATGTGTGTGTGTGGTGGGGTATATGTGTGTGTGTGGTGGGGTATATGTGTGTGTGTGGTGGGGTATATGTGTGTGTGTGGTGGGGTATGTGTGTGTGTGTGGGGGTATATGTGTGTGTGTGTGTGTTGGGGTATATGTGTGTGTGTGGTGGGGTATATGTGTGTGTGTGGTGGGGTGTGTGTGTGTGTGTGGTGGGGTGTGTGTGTGTGTGTGTGTGGTGGGGTGTGTGTGTGTGTGTGGTGGGGTGTGTGTGTGTGTGTGGTGGGGTATATGTGTGTGTGTGTTGGGGTATATGTGTGTGTGTGTGTGGTGGGGTATGTGTGTGTGTGTGGTGGGGTATATGTGTGTGTGTGTGGTGGGGTATATGTGTGTGTGTGTGTGGTGGGGTATATGTGTGTGTGTGTGTGGTGGGGTATGTGTGAGTGTGGTGGGGTATATGTGTGTGTGTGTTGGGGTATATGTGTGAGTGTGTGTGTGTGGTGGGGTATGTGTGTGTGTGTGGTGGGG
Organism: Chiloscyllium plagiosum; assembly: GCF_037043375.1. Taxonomy (NCBI): domain Eukaryota; kingdom Metazoa; phylum Chordata; class Chondrichthyes; order Orectolobiformes; family Hemiscylliidae; genus Chiloscyllium; species Chiloscyllium plagiosum. Next base: position 2,616,958 of record NW_028270166.1, read on the forward strand.
TATATGTGTGTGTGTGTTGGGGTATATGTGTGTGTGTGTGTGTTGGGGTATATGTGTGTGTGTGTGTGTGTGTTGGGGTATATGTGTGTGTGTGTGGTGGGGTATATGTGTGTGTGTGTGGTGGGGTATATGTGTGTGTGTGTGGTGGGGTATATGTGTGTGTGTGTGATGTGGGGTATATGTGTGTGTGTGTGTGTGTGTGTGGTGGGGTATGTGTGTGTGTGGTGGGGTATGTGTGTGTGGTGGGGTATGTGTGTGTGTGGTGGGGTATGTGTGTGTGGTGGGGTATGTGTGTGTGGTGGGGTATATGTGTGTGTGTGGTGGGGTATATGTGTGTGAGGGTGTGTGTGTGGTGGGGTATGTGTGTGTGTGAGGGTGTGTTTGTCGTGGGGTATATGTGTGTGTGTGAGTGTGTGTGTGGTGGGGTATATGTGTGTGTGAGTGTGTGTGTGGCGGGGTATATGTGTGTGTGAGTGTGTGTGTGGTGGGGTATATGTGTGTGTGAGTGTCTGTTTGGTGGGGTATGTGTGTGTGTGGTGGGGTATATGTGTGTGTGAGTGTCTGTTTGGTGGGGTATATGTGTGTGTGTCTGAGTGTGTGTGTGGTGGGGTTTATGTGTGTGAGAGTGTGTGTGTGGTGGGGTATATGTGTGTGAGAGTGTGTGTGTGGTGGGGTATATGTGTGTGTGTGTGTGTGGTGAGGTATATGTGTGTGCGAGGGTGTGTGTGTGTGGTGGGGTATATGTGTGTGTGTGGTGGGGTATCTGTGTGTGTGGTGGGGTATATGTGTGTGTGTGTGTGGTGGGGTATGTGTGTGTGTGTGTGGCGGGGAAGATGTGTGTGTGTGGTGGGGTATGTGTGTGTGTGTGTGGCGGGGAAGATGTGTGTGTGTGTGGTGGGGTATATGTGTGTGTGTGTGGTGGGGTGTGTGTGTGTGTGGTGGGGTGTATGTGTGTGTGTGTGTGGTGGGGTGTATGTGTGTGGTGGTGTGTGTGTGTGTGTGGTGGGGTGTGTGTGTGTGGTGGGGTGTGTGTGTGTGGTGGGGTGTATGTGTGTGGTGGGGTGTATGTGTGTGTGGTGGGGTGTATGTGTGTGTGGTGGGGTATATGTGTGTTTGTGTGGTGTGGTATATGTGTGTGTGTGTGTGTGGTGGGGTATATGTGTGTGTGGTGGGGTATATGTGTGTGTGGTGCGGTATATGTGTGTGTGTGGTGGGGTATATGTGTGTGTGTGTGGTGGGGTATGTGTGTGTGTGTGTGGTGGGGTATATGTGTGTGTGTGTGGTGGGGTATATGTGTGTGTGTGTGATTTTGGTATATGTGTGTGTGTGGTGGGGTATATGTGTGTGTGTGTGGTGGGGTATATGTGTGTGTGTGTGGTGGGGTATATGTGTGTGTGTGTGGTGGGGTATATGTGTGTGTGTGTGGTGGGGTATATGTGTGTGTGTGTGGTGGGGTATGTGTGTGTGTGTGTGGTGGGGTATATGTGTGTGTGTGTGGTGGGGTATATGTGTGCGTGTGGTGGGGTATATGTGTGTGTGTGGTGGGGTATATGTGTGTGGTGGGGTATATGTGCGTGTGTGGTGGGGCATGTGTGTGTGTGTGTGGTGGGGTTTATGTGTGTGTGTGTGGTGGGGTTTATGTGTGTGTGTGGTGGGGTATATGTGTGTGTGTGGTGGGGTATATGTGTGTGGTGGGGTATATGTGCGTGTGTGGTGGGGCATGTGTGTGTGTGTGTGGTGGGGTTTATGTGTGTGTGTGTGGTGGGGTTTATGTGTGTGTGTGGTGGGGTTTATGTGTGTGTGTGTGGTGGGGTATATGTGTGTGTGTGGTGGGGTATATGTGTGTGTGTGTGGTGGGGTGTGTCTGTGTGTGGTTTTGGTATATGTGTGTGTGTGGTGGGGTATATGTGTGTGGTGGGGTATATGTGCGTGTGTGGTGGGGCGTGTGTGTGTGTGGTGGGGTTTATGTGTGTGTGTGTGGTGGGGTTTATGTGTGTGTGTGTGTGGTGGGGTTTATGTGTGTGTGTGTGGTGGGGTTTATGTGTGTGTGTGTGGTGGGGTATATGTGTGTGTGTGGTGGGGTATATGTGTGTGTGTGTGGTGGGGTGTGTGTGTGTGTGGTTTTGGTATATGTGTGTGTGTGGTGGGGTATATGTGTGTGGTGGGGTATATGTGCGTGTGTGGTGGGGCATGTGTGTGTGTGTGTGGTGGGGTTTATGTGTGTGTGTGTGGTGGGGTTTATGTGTGTGTGTGTGGTGGGGTTTATGTGTGTGTGTGTGGTGGGGTATATGTGTGTGTGTGGTGGGGTGTGTGTGGTGGGGTATATGTGTGTGTGTGTGGTGGGGTATATGTGTGTGTGTGTGGTGGGGTATATGTGTGTGTGTGTGGTGGGGTATATGTGTGTGTGTGGTGGGGTATATGTGTGTGTGTGGTGGGGTATATGTGTGTGTGTGGTGGGGTATATGTGTGTGGTGGGGTATATGTGCGTGTGTGGTGGGGCATGTGTGTGTGTGTGTGGTGGGGTTTATGTGTGTGTGTGTGTGGTGGGGTTTATGTGTGTGTGTGTGGTGGGGTTTATGTGTGTGTGTGGTGGGGTTTATGTGTGTGTGTGTGGTGGGGTATATGTGTGTGTGTGGTGGGGTATATGTGTGTGTGTGGTGGGGTATATGTGTGTGTGTGGTGGGGTATATGTGTGTGTGTGTGGTGGGGTGTGTGTGTGTGTGTTTTTGGTATATGTGTGTGTGTGGTGGGGTATATGTGTGTGGTGGGGTATATGTGCGTGTGTGGTGGGGCATGTGTGTGTGTGTGTGGTGGGGTTTATGTGTGTGTGTGTGGTGGGGTTTATGTGTGTGTGTGTGGTGGGGTTTATGTGTGTGTGTGTGGTGGGGTTTATGTGTGTGTGTGTGGTGGGGTATATGTGTGTGTGTGGTGGGGTATATGTGTGTGTGTGGTGGGGTGTATGTGTGTGTGTGTGGTGGGGTGTGTGTGTGTGTGGTTTTGGTATATGTGTGTGTGTGGTGGGGTATATGTGTGTGTGTGGTGGGGTATATGTGTGTGTGTGTGTGGTGGGATATATGTGTGTGTGTGTGGTGGGGTATATGTGTGTGTGTGTGTGGTGGGGTTGTTTGTGTGTGTGGTGGGGTATATGTGTGTGTGTGTGGTGGGGTTTATGTGTGTGTGTGTGGTGGGGTATATGTGTGTGTGTGTGGTGGGGTATATGTGTGTGTGTGTGGTGGGGTATATGTGTGTGTGTGTGGTGGGGTATATGTGTGTGTATGTGTGGTGGGATATATGTGCGTGTGTGTGGTGGGGTTTATGTGTGTGTGTGTGGTGGGGTTTATGTGTGTGTGTGTGGTGGGGTTTATGTGTGTGTGTGTGGTGGGGTATATGTGTGTGTGTGTGGTGGGGTATATGTGTGTGTGTGTGGTGGGGTATATGTGTGTGTGTGTGGTGGGGTATATGTGTGTGTGTGTGGTGGGGTATATGTGTGTGTGTGTGGTGGGGTATATGTGTGTGTGTGTGGTGGGGTATATGTGTGTGTATGTGTGGTGGGATATATGTGTGTGTGTGTGGTGGGGTATATGTGTGTGTGTGTGGTGGGGTATATGTGTGTGTATGTGTGGTGGGATATATGTGTGTGTGTGTGGTGGGGTATATGTGTGTGTGTGTGTGGTGGGGTTGTTTGTGTGTGTGGTGGGGTATATGTGTGTGTGGTGGGGTATATGTGTGTGTGTGTGTGGTGAGGTATATGTGTGTGCGAGGGTGTGTGTGTGTGGTGGGGTATATGTGTGTGTGTGGTGGGGTAAGTGTGTGTGGAGGGGTATATGTGTGTGTGTGTGTGGTGGGGTATATGTGTGTGTGTGTGGTGGGGTATATGTGTGTGTGTGTGGTGGGGTATATGTGTGTGTGTGTGGGGTGGGGTATATGTGTGTGTGTGTGGTGGGGTATATGTGTGTGTGTGGTGGGGTGTATGTGTGTGTGTGTGGTGGGGTGTATGTGTGTGTGTGTGGTGGGGTACGTGTGTGTGTGTGGTGGGTTATATGTGTGTGTGTGTGGTGGGTTATGTGTGTGTGTGTGGTGGGTTATATGTGTGTGTGTGGTGGGTTATATGTGTGTGTGTGTGGTGGGTTATATGTGTGTGTGTGATGGGTTATATGTGTGTGTGTGTGATGGGTTATATGTGTGTGTGTGTGGTGGGTTATATGTGTGTGTGTGTGGTGGGGTATATGTGTGTGTGTGTGGTGGGGTATATGTGTGTGTGTGTGGTGGGGTATATGTGTGTGTGTGTGTGGTGGGGTGTATGTGTGTGTGTGTGATGGGGTGTATGTGTGTGTGATGGGGTGTATGTGTGTGTGTGTGTGGTGGGGTGTATGTGTGTGTGTGTGTGGTGGGGTGTATGTGTGTGTGTGTGTGGTGGGGTGTGTGTGTGTGGTGGGGTGTATGTGTGTGTGGTGGGGTGTATGTGTGTGTGGTGGGGTGTATGTGTGTGTGGTGGGGTATATGTGTGTGTGTGTGTGGTGGGGTATATGTGTGTGTGTGTATGGTGGGGATATGTGTGTGTGTGTGGTGGGGTATATGTGTGTGTGTGTGGTGGGGTATATGTGTGTGTGTGGTGGGGTATATGTGTATGTATGTGTGTGGTGGGGTATATGTGTGTGTGGTGGTGTATATATATGTGTGTGTGTGTGGTGGGGTATATGTGTGTGTGTGGTGGGGTATATGTGTGTGTGTGGTGGGGTATATGTGTGTGTGTGTGTGTGGTGGGGTGTGTGTGTGTGTGGTGGGGTGTGTGTGTGTGTGTGGTGGGGTATATGTGTGTGTGTGTGTGGTGGGGTATATGTATGTGTGTGTGTGTGTGGTGGGGTATATGTGTGTGTGTGTGTGTGGTGGGGTATATGTGAGCGTGTGTGTGTGGTGGGGTATATGTGTGTGTGTGTGTGTGTGTGGTGGGGTATATGTGAGCGTGTGTGTGTGGTGGGGTATATGTGAGTGTGTGTGTGTGGTGGGGTATATGTGTGTGTGTGGTGGGGTATATGTGTGTGTGGTGGGGTATATGTGTGTGTGTGGTGGGGTATATGTGTATGTGTGGTGGGGTATATGTGTGTGTGTGTGGTGGGGTATATGTGTGTGTGTGTGTGGTGGGGTATATGTGTGTGTGTGTGGTGGGGTATATGTGTGTGTGTGTGTGGTGGGGTATATGAGTGTGTGTGGTGGGGTATATGTGTGTGTGTGTGGTGGGGTATATGTGTGTGTGTGTGGTGGGGTATATGTGTGTGTGTGTGGTGGGGTATATGTGTGTGTGTGTGGCGGGGTATATGTGTGTGTGTGTGTGGTGGGGTATATGTGTGTGTGGTGGGGTATATGTGTGTGTGTGTCGTGGGGTATATGTGTGTGTGTGTGGTGGGGTTGTGTGTGTGTGTGGTGGGGTATATGTGTGTGTGGTGGGGTATATGTGTGTGTGGTGGGATATATGTGTGTGTGGTGGGGTATATGTGTGTGTGTGGTGGGGTATATGTGTGTGTGTGGTGGGGTATATGTGTGTGTGTGGTGGGGTATATGTGTGTGTGTGGTGGGGTATATGTGTGTGTATGGTGGGTATATGTGTGTATGTGTGTGTGGTGGGGTATATGTGTGTGTGGTGGGGTATATATATTGTGTGTGTGTGGTGGGGTATATGTGTGTGTGTGGTGGGGTATATGTGTGTGTGTGTGGTGGGGTATATGTGTGTGTGTGTGGTGGGGTATATGTGTGTGTGTGTGGTGGGGTATATGTGTGTGTGTGTGTGTGGTGGGGTATATGTGTGTGTGTGTGTGGTGGGGTATATGTGCGTGTGTGGTGGGGTATATGTGCGTGTGTGGTGGGGTTTATGTGTGTGTGTGTGGTGGGGTATATGTGTGTGTGTGGTGGGGTATATGTGTGTGTGTGGTGGGGTATATGTGTGTGTGTGGTGGGGTATATGTGTGTGTGTGGTGGGGTATATGTGTGTGTGTGTGGTTTTGGTATATGTGTGTGTGTGTGGTGGGGTATATGTGTGTCTGTGTGTGGTGGGGTATATGTGTGTGTGTGGTGGGGTATATGTGTGTGTGTGTGGTGGGGTATATGTGTGTGTGTGTGGTGGGGTATATGTGTGTGTGTGGTGGGGTTATGTGTGTGTGTGTGGTGGGGTATATGTGTATGTATGTGTGTGGTGGGGTATATGTGTGTGTGGTGGTGTATATATATGTGTGTGTGTGTGGTGGGGTATATGTGTGTGTGTGGTGGGGTATATGTGTGTGTGTGGTGGGGTATATGTGTGTGTGTGTGTGTGTGGTGGGGTGTGTGTGTGTGTGTGGTGGGGTATATGTGTGTGTGTGTGTGGTGGGGTATATGTATGTGTGTGTGTGTGTGGTGGGGTATATGTGTGTGTGTGTGTGTGGTGGGGTATATGTGAGCGTGTGTGTGTGGTGGGGTATACGTGTGTGTGTGTGTGTGTGTGGTGGGGTATATGTGAGCGTGTGTGTGTGGTGGGGTATATGTGAGTGTGTGTGTGTGGTGGGGTATATGTGTGTGTGTGGTGGGGTATATGTGTGTGTGGTGGGGTATATGTGTGTGTGTGGTGGGGTATATGTGTATGTGTGGTGGGGTATATGTGTGTGTGTGTGGTGGGGTATATGTGTGTGTGTGTGTGGTGGGGTATATGTGTGTGTGTGTGGTGGGGTATATGTGTGTGTGTGTGTGGTGGGGTATATGAGTGTGTGTGGTGGGGTATATGTGTGTGTGTGTGGTGGGGTATATGTGTGTGTGTGTGGTGGGGTATATGTGTGTGTGTGTGGTGGGGTATATGTGTGTGTGTGTGGCGGGGTATATGTGTGTGTGTGTGTGGTGGGGTATATGTGTGTGTGGTGGGGTATATGTGTGTGTGTGTCGTGGGGTATATGTGTGTGTGTGTGGTGGGGTTGTGTGTGTGTGTGGTGGGGTATATGTGTGTGTGGTGGGGTATATGTGTGTGTGGTGGGGTATATGTGTGTGTGTGGTGGGGTATATGTGTGTGTGTGGTGGGGTATATGTGTGTGTGTGGTGGGGTATATGTGTGTGTATGGTGGGTATATGTGTGTATGTGTGTGTGGTGGGGTATATGTGTGTGTGGTGGGGTATATATATTGTGTGTGTGTGGTGGGGTATATGTGTGTGTGTGGTGGGGTATATGTGTGTGTGTGTGGTGGGGTATATGTGTGTGTGTGTGGTGGGGTATATGTGTGTGTGTGTGGTGGGGTATATGTGTGTGTGTGTGTGGTGGGGTATATGTGTGTGTGTGTGTGGTGGGGTATATGTGCGTGTGTGGTGGGGTATATGTGCGTGTGTGGTGGGGTTTATGTGTGTGTGTGTGGTGGGGTATATGTGTGTGTGTGGTGGGGTATATGTGTGTGTGTGGTGGGGTATATGTGTGTGTGTGGTGGGGTATATGTGTGTGTGTGGTGGGGTATATGTGTGTGTGTGTGGTTTTGGTATATGTGTGTGTGTGTGGTGGGGTATATGTGTGTCTGTGTGTGGTGGGGTATATGTGTGTGTGTGGTGGGGTATATGTGTGTGTGTGTGGTGGGGTATATGTGTGTGTGTGTGGTGGGGTATATGTGTGTGTGTGTGGTGGGGTATATGTGTGTGTGTGGTGGGGTTATGTGTGTGTGTGTGGTGGGGTGTATGTGTGTGTGTGTGGTGGGGTATGTGTGTGTGTGTGTGTGGTGGGGTATATGTGTGTGTGGTCGGGTATATGTGTGTGTGTGGTGGGGTTATGTGTGTGTGTGTGGTGGGGTATATGTGTGTGTGTGTGGTGGGGTATATGTGTGTGTGTGTGGTGGGGTATATGTGTGTGTGTGGTAGGGTATATGTGTGTGTGTGGTGGGGTATATGTGTGTGTGTGTGTGGTGGGGTATATGTGTGTGTGGTGGGGTATATGTGTGTGTGGTGGGGTATATGTGTGTGTGGTGGGGTATATGTGTGTGTGGTGGGGTATATGTGTGTGTGGTGGGGTATATGTGTGTGTGTGGTGGGTATATGTGTGTGTGGTGGGTATATGTGTGTGTGTGTGTGGTGGGGTATATGTGTGTGTGTGTGGTGGGTTTTGTGTGTGTGTGTGGTGGGGTATATGTGTGTGTGTGTGCGTGGTGGGGTATATGTGTGTGTGTGGTGGGGTATATGTGTGTGTGGTGGGGTATATGTGTGTGTGTGTGTGGTGGGGTTGTGTGTGCGTGCTTGTTGGGGTATATGTGTGTGTGGTGGGGTTGTGTGTGTGTGTGGTGGGGTATATGTGTGTGTGGTGGGGTATATGTGTGTGTGTGTGTGGTGGGGTTGTGTGTGCGTGCTTGTTGGGGTATATGTGTGTGTGGTGGGGTTGTGTGTGTGTGTGGTGGGGTATATGTGTGTGTGGTGGGGTATATGTGTGTGTGGTGGGGTATATGAGTGTGTGTGGTGGGGTATGTGTGTGTGTGGTGGGGTATGTGTGTGTGTGGTGGGGTATGTGTGTGCGTGGTGGGGTATATGTGTGTGCGTGGTGGGGTATATGTGTGTGTGTGGTGGGTATATGTGTGTGTGGTGGGTATATGTGTGTGTGTGTGTGGTGGGGTATATGTGTGTGTGTGTGGTGGGTTATGTGTGTGTGTGTGGTGGGGTATATGTGTGTGTGTGTGTGTGGTGGGGTATATGTGTGTGTGTGTGCGTGGTGGGGTATATGTGTGTGTGTGGTGGGGTATATGTGTGTGTGGTGGGGTATATGTGTGTGTGTGTGTGTGGTGGGGTTGTGTGTGCGTGCTTGTTGGGGTATATGTGTGTGTGTGTGTGTGTGGTGGGGTTGTGTGTGTGTGTGGTGGGGTATATGTGTGTGTGGTGGGGTATGTGTGTGTGTGGTGGGGTATATGTGTGTGTGTGGTGGGGTATATGTGTGTGTGTGTGGTGGGGTATATGTGTGTGTGTGGTGGGGTATATGTGTGTGTGCGGTGGGGTATATGTGTGTGTGCGGTGGGGTATATGTGTGTGTGGTGGGGTATATGTGTGTGTGTGGTGGGGTATATGTGTGTGTGTGGTGGGGTATATGTGTGTGTGTGGTGTGGTATGTGTGTGTGTGGTGGGGTATGTGTGTGTGTGGTGGGGTATATGTGTGTGGTGGGGTATATGTGCGTGTGTGGTGGGGCATGTGTGTGTGTGTGTGGTGGGGTTTATGTGTGTGTGTGTGTGGTGGGGTTTATGTGTGTGTGTGTGGTGGGGTTTATGTGTGTGTGTGGTGGGGTTTATGTGTGTGTGTGTGGTGGGGTATGTGTGTGTGTGTGGTGGGGTATATGTGTGTGTGTGGTGGGGTATATGTGTGTGTGTGGTGGGGTATATGTGTGTGTGTGGTGGGGTATATGTGTGTGTGTGTGGTGGGGTGTGTGTGTGTGTGTTTTTGGTATATGTGTGTGTGTGGTGGGGTATATGTGTGTGGTGGGGTATATGTGCGTGTGTGGTGGGGCATGTGTGTGTGTGTGTGGTGGGGTTTATGTGTGTGTGTGTGGTGGGGTTTATGTGTGTGTGTGTGGTGGGGTTTATGTGTGTGTGTGTGGTGGGGTTTATGTGTGTGTGTGTGGTGGGGTATATGTGTGTGTGTGGTGGGGTATATGTGTGTGTGTGGTGGGGTGTATGTGTGTGTGTGTGGTGGGGTGTGTGTGTGTGTGGTTTTGGTATATGTGTGTGTGTGGTGGGGTATATGTGTGTGTGTGGTGGGGTATATGTGTGTGTGTGTGTGGTGGGATATATGTGTGTGTGTGTGGTGGGGTATATGTGTGTGTGTGTGTGGTGGGGTTGTTTGTGTGTGTGGTGGGGTATATGTGTGTGTGTGTGGTGGGGTTTATGTGTGTGTGTGTGGTGGGGTATATGTGTGTGTGTGTGGTGGGGTATATGTGTGTGTGTGTGGTGGGGTATATGTGTGTGTGTGTGGTGGGGTATATGTGTGTGTATGTGTGGTGGGATATATGTGTGTGTGTGTGGTGGGGTTTATGTGTGTGTGTGTGGTGGGGTTTATGTGTGTGTGTGTGGTGGGGTATATGTGTGTGTGTGTGGTGGGGTATATGTGTGTGTGTGTGGTGGGGTATATGTGTGTGTGTGTGGTGGGGTATATGTGTGTGTGTGTGGTGGGGTATATGTGTGTGTATGTGTGGTGGGATATATGTGTGTGTGTGTGGTGGGGTATATGTGTGTGTGTGTGGTGGGGTATATGTGTGTGTATGTGTGGTGGGATATATGTGTGTGTGTGTGGTGGGGTATATGTGTGTGTGTGTGTGGTGGGGTTGTTTGTGTGTGTGGTGGGGTATATGTGTGTGTGGTGGGGTATATGTGTGTGTGTGTGTGGTGAGGTATATGTGTGTGCGAGGGTGTGTGTGTGTGGTGGGGTATATGTGTGTGTGTGGTGGGGTAAGTGTGTGTGGAGGGGTATATGTGTGTGTGTGTGTGGTGGGGTATATGTGTGTGTGTGTGGTGGGGTATATGTGTGTGTGTGTGGTGGGGTATATGTGTGTGTGTGTGGGGTGGGGTATATGTGTGTGTGTGTGGTGGGGTATATGTGTGTGTGTGGTGGGGTGTATGTGTGTGTGTGTGGTGGGGTGTATGTGTGTGTGTGTGGTGGGGTACGTGTGTGTGTGTGGTGGGTTATATGTGTGTGTGTGTGGTGGGTTATGTGTGTGTGTGTGGTGGGTTATATGTGTGTGTGTGGTGGGTTATATGTGTGTGTGTGTGGTGGGTTATATGTGTGTGTGTGATGGGTTATATGTGTGTGTGTGTGGTGGGTTATATGTGTGTGTGTGTGGTGGGTTATATGTGTGTGTGTGTGGTGGGGTATATGTGTGTGTGTGTGGTGGGGTATATGTGTGTGTGTGTGGTGGGGTATATGTGTGTGTGTGTGTGGTGGGGTGTATGTGTGTGTGTGTGGTGGGGTGTATGTGTGTGTGTGTGATGGGGTGTATGTGTGTGTGTGTGTGTGGTGGGGTGTATGTGTGTGTGTGTGTGGTGGGGTGTATGTGTGTGTGTGTGTGGTGGTGTGTGTGTGTGTGGTGGGGTGTATGTGTGTGTGGTGGGGTGTATGTGTGTGTGGTGGGGTGTATGTGTGTGTGGTGGGGTATATGTGTGTGTGTGTGTGGTGGGGTATATGTGTGTGTGTGTATGGTGGGGATATGTGTGTGTGTGTGGTGGGGTATATGTGTGTGTGTGTGTGGTGGGGTATATGTGTGTGTGTGGTGGGGTATATGTGTATGTATGTGTGTGGTGGGGTATATGTGTGTGTGGTGGTGTATATATATGTGTGTGTGTGTGGTGGGGTATATGTGTGTGTGTGGTGGGGTATATGTGTGTGTGTGGTGGGGTATATGTGTGTGTGTGTGTGTGGTGGGGTGTGTGTGTGTGTGGTGGGGTGTGTGTGTGTGTGTGGTGGGGTATATGTGTGTGTGTGTGTGGTGGGGTATATGTATGTGTGTGTGTGTGTGGTGGGGTATATGTGTGTGTGTGTGTGTGGTGGGGTATATGTGAGCGTGTGTGTGTGGTGGGGTATATGTGTGTGTGTGTGTGTGTGGTGGGGTATATGTGAGCGTGTGTGTGTGGTGGGGTATATGTGAGTGTGTGTGTGTGGTGGGGTATATGTGTGTGTGTGGTGGGGTATATGTGTGTGTGGTGGGGTATATGTGTGTGTGTGGTGGGGTATATGTGTATGTGTGGTGGGGTATATGTGTGTGTGTGTGGTGGGGTATATGTGTGTGTGTGTGTGTGGTGGGGTATATGTGTGTGTGTGTGGTGGGGTATATGTGTGTGTGTGTGTGGTGGGGTATATGAGTGTGTGTGGTGGGGTATATGTGTGTGTGTGTGGTGGGGTATATGTGTGTGTGTGTGGTGGGGTATATGTGTGTGTGTGTGGTGGGGTATATGTGTGTGTGTGTGGCGGGGTATATGTGTGTGTGTGTGTGGTGGGGTATATGTGTGTGTGGTGGGGTATATGTGTGTGTGTGTCGTGGGGTATATGTGTGTGTGTGTGGTGGGGTTGTGTGTGTGTGTGGTGGGGTATATGTGTGTGTGGTGGGGTATATGTGTGTGTGGTGGGGTATATGTGTGTGTGGTGGGGTATATGTGTGTGTGTGGTGGGGTATATGTGTGTGTGTGGTGGGGTATATGTGTGTGTGTGGTGGGGTATATGTGTGTGTATGGTGGGTATATGTGTGTATGTGTGTGTGTGGTGGGGTATATGTGTGTGTGGTGGGGTATATATATTGTGTGTGTGTGGTGGGGTATATGTGTGTGTGTGGTGGGGTATATGTGTGTGTGTGTGGTGGGGTATATGTGTGTGTGTGTGGTGGGGTATATGTGTGTGTGTGTGGTGGGGTATATGTGTGTGTGTGTGTGTGGTGGGGTATATGTGTGTGTGTGTGTGGTGGGGTATATGTGCGTGTGTGGTGGGGTATATGTGCGTGTGTGGTGGGGTTTATGTGTGTGTGTGTGGTGGGGTATATGTGTGTGTGTGGTGGGGTATATGTGTGTGTGTGGTGGGGTATATGTGTGTGTGTGGTGGGGTATATGTGTGTGTGTGGTGGGGTATATGTGTGTGTGTGTGGTTTTGGTATATGTGTGTGTGTGTGGTGGGGTATATGTGTGTCTGTGTGTGGTGGGGTATATGTGTGTGTGTGGTGGGGTATATGTGTGTGTGTGTGGTGGGGTATATGTGTGTGTGTGTGGTGGGGTATATGTGTGTGTGTGTGGTGGGGTATATGTGTGTGTGTGGTGGGGTTATGTGTGTGTGTGTGGTGGGGTGTATGTGTGTGTGTGTGGTGGGGTATGTGTGTGTGTGTGTGTGGTGGGGTATATGTGTGTGTGGTCGGGTATATGTGTGTGTGTGGTGGGGTTATGTGTGTGTGTGTGGTGGGGTATATGTGTGTGTGTGTGGTGGGGTATATGTGTGTGTGTGTGGTGGGGTATATGTGTGTGTGTGGTAGGGTATATGTGTGTGTGTGGTGGGGTATATGTGTGTGTGTGTGTGGTGGGGTATATGTGTGTGTGGTGGGGTATATGTGTGTGTGGTGGGGTATATGTGTGTGTGGTGGGGTATATGTGTGTGTGGTGGGGTATATGTGTGTGTGTGGTGGGTATATGTGTGTGTGGTGGGTATATGTGTGTGTGTGTGTGGTGGGGTATATGTGTGTGTGTGTGGTGGGTTTTGTGTGTGTGTGTGGTGGGGTATATGTGTGTGTGTGTGCGTGGTGGGGTATATGTGTGTGTGTGGTGGGGTATATGTGTGTGTGGTGGGGTATATGTGTGTGTGTGTGTGGTGGGGTTGTGTGTGCGTGCTTGTTGGGGTATATGTGTGTGTGGTGGGGTTGTGTGTGTGTGTGGTGGGGTATATGTGTGTGTGGTGGGGTATATGTGTGTGTGTGTGTGGTGGGGTTGTGTGTGCGTGCTTGTTGGGGTATATGTGTGTGTGGTGGGGTTGTGTGTGTGTGTGGTGGGGTATATGTGTGTGTGGTGGGGTATATGTGTGTGTGGTGGGGTATATGAGTGTGTGTGGTGGGGTATGTGTGTGTGTGGTGGGGTATGTGTGTGTGTGGTGGGGTATGTGTGTGTGTGGTGGGGTATATGTGTGTGCGTGGTGGGGTATATGTGTGTGTGTGGTGGCTATATGTGTGTGTGGTGGGTATATGTGTGTGTGTGTGTGGTGGGGTATATGTGTGTGTGTGTGGTGGGTTATGTGTGTGTGTGTGGTGGGTTATGTGTGTGTGTGTGGTGGGGTATATGTGTGTGTGTGTGTGTGGTGGGGTATATGTGTGTGTGTGTGCGTGGTGGGGTATATGTGTGTGTGTGGTGGGGTATATGTGTGTGTGGTGGGGTATATGTGTGTGTGTGTGTGTGGTGGGGTTGTGTGTGCGTGCTTGTTGGGGTATATGTGTGTGTGTGTGTGTGGTGGGGTTGTGTGTGTGTGTGTTGGGGTATGTGTGTGTGTGTGTTGGGGTATATGTGTGTGTGTGTTGGGGTATATGTGTGTGTGTGTGTGGTGGGGTATATGTGTGTGTGGTGGGGTATATGTGTGTGTGTGGTGGGGTATATGTGTGTGTGTGGTAGGGTATATGTGTGTGTGTGTTGGGGTATATGTGTGTGTGTGTGTGTGGTGGGGTATGTGTGTGTGGTGGGGTATGTGTGTGTGGTGGGGTATATGCGTGTGGTGGGGTATATGTGTGTGGTGGGGTATATGTGTGTGTGTGTGTGGTGGGGTATATGTGTGTGTGTGTGTGGTGGAGTGTGTGTGTGTGTGTGGTGGGGTATATGTGTGTGTGTGTTGGGGTATATGTGTGTGTTGTGGGGTATATGTGTGTGTTGTGGGGTATGTGTGTGTGTGTTGGGGTACATGTGTGTGTGTGTTGGGTTATATGTGCGTGTGTGGTGTGTTATATGTGTGTGTGTGTGTGTGGTGGGGTATATGTGTGTGTGTGTGTGGTGGGGTATATGTGTGTGTGTGGTGGGGTATATGTGTGTGTGTGTGTGTGTGGTGGGGTATATGTGTGTGTGTGGTGGGGTATATGTGTGTGTGTGTTGGGGTATATGTGTGTGTGGTGGGGTACGTGTGTGTGCGTGGTGCGGTATGTGTGTGTGTGTTGGGGTACATGTGTGTGTGTGTTGGGTTATATGTGTGTGTGTGGTGTGTTATATGTGTGTGTGTGTGGTGGGGTATATGTGTGTGTGTGTGGTGGGGTATATGTGTGTGTGTGGTGGGGTATATGTGTGTGTGTGTGGTGGGATATATGTGTGTGTGTGGTGGGATATATGTGTGTGTGTGGTGGGGTATATGTGTGTGTGTGTGGTGGGATATATGTGTGTGTGTGGTGGGGTATATGTGTGTGTGTGTTGGGGTGGGTTATGTGTGTGTGTGTGATGGGGTATGTGTGTGTGTGGTGGGGTATATGTGTGTGTGTGTTGGGGTATATGTGTGTGTGTGTGGTGGGGTATATGTGTGTGTGTGTGGTGGGGTATATGTGTGTGTGTGTGTGGTGGGATATATGTGTGTGTGTGTGGTGGGGTATATGTGTGTGTGTGTGGTGGGGTATATGTGTGTGTGTGGTGGGGTATATGTGTGTGTGGTGGGGTATATGTGTGTGTGTGGTGGGGTATGTGTGTGTGTGGTGGGGTATGTGTGTGTGTGGTGGGGTATGTGTGTGTGTGTGTGGTGGGGTATGTGTGTGTGTGTGTTGGGGTATATGTGTGTGTGTGTTGGGGTATATGTGTGTGTGTGTGTGGTGGGGTATATGTGTGTGTGTTGGGGTATATGTGTGTGTGTGGTGGGGTATATGTGTGTGTGTGTGGTGGGGTATATGTGTGTGGTGGGGTATATGTGTGTGGTGGGGTATATGTGTGTGTGTGTGGTGGGGTATATGTGTGTGTGTGTGTGGTGGGGTGTGTGTGTGTGTGTGGTGGGGTATATGTGTGTGTGTGTTGGGGTATATGTGTGTGTGTGTGGTGGGGTATATGTGTGTGTGTGTGGTGGGGTATGTGTGTGCGTGTGGTGGGGTATGTGTGTGCGTGTGGTGGGGTATATGTGTGTATGTGTGTGTGTGTGTGGTGGGGTATATGTGTGTGTGTGTGTGGTGGGGTATATGTGTGTGTGTGTGTGGTGGGGTATATGTGTGTGTGTGTGTGGTGGGGTATGTGTGTGTGTGGTGGGGTATATGTGTGTGTGTGGTGGGGTATATGTGTGTGTGTGGTGGGGTATGTGTGTGTGTGGTGGGGTATGTGTGTGTGTGTGGTGCGGTATGTGTGTGTGTGTTGGGGTACATGTGTGTGTGTGTTGGGTTATGTGTGTGTGTGTTGGGTTATATGTGTGTGTGTGGTGTGTTATATGTGTGTGTGTGTGGTGGGGTATATGTGTGTGTGTGTGTGGTGGGGTATATGTGTGTGTGTGGTGGGGTATATGTGTGTGGTGGGGTATATGTGTGTGTGTGTGTGGTGGGGTATATGTGTGTGTGTGTGGTGGGATATGTGTGTGTGTGTGGTGGGATATATGTGTGTGTGTGGTGGGGTATATATGTGTGTGTGTGTGGTGGGATATATGTGTGTGTGTGGTGGGGTATATGTGTGTGTGTGTTGGGGTGGGTTATGTGTGTGTGGTGGGGTATGTGTGTGTGTGGTGGGGTATATGTGTGTGTGTGTTGGGGTATATGTGTGTGTGTGTGGTGGGGTATATGTGTGTGTGTGGTGGGGTATGTGTGTGCGTGTGGTGGGGTATATGTGTGTGTGTGGTGGGGTATATGTGTGTATGTGTGTGTGTGTGTGGTGGGGTATATGTGTGTATGTGTGGTGGGGTATATGTGTGTGTGTGTGGTGGGGTATATGTGTGTGTGTGTGGTGGGGTATATGTGTGTGTGTGTGGTGGGGTATATGTGTGTGTGTGTTGGGGTATATGTGTGTGTGTGTGTGTTGGGGTATATGTGTGTGTGTGTGTGGTGGGGTATATGTGTGTGTGTGTGGTGGGGTATATGTGTGTGTGTGTGGTGGGGTATATGTGTGTGTGTGTGGTGGGGTGTGTGTGTGTGTGTGGTGGGGTGTGTGTGTGTGTGTGTGGTGGGGTATGTGTGTGTGTGTGGTGGGGTATATGTGTGTGTGTGTGTGGTGGGGTATATGTGTGTGTGTGTGGTGGGGTATATGTGTGTGTGTGTGGTGGGGTATATGTGTGTGTATGTTGGGGTATATGTGTGTGTGTGTGTGGTGGGGTATATGTGTGTGTGTGTGGTGGGGTATATGTGTGTGTGTGTGGTGGGGTATATGTGTGTGTGTGTGGTGGGGTATATGTGTGTGTGTGTGGTGGGGTATATGTGTGTGTGTGTGTGTGGTGGGGTATATGTGTGTGTGTGTGTGTGTGGTGGGGTATATGTGTGTGTGTGTGTGGTGGGGTGTGTGTGTGTGTGTGGTGGGGGGTGTGTGTGTGTGTGTGGTGGGGGGTGTGTGTGTGTGTGTGGTGGGGTATGTGTGTGTGTGTGGTGGGGTGTGTGTGTGTGGTGGGGTGTGTGTGTGTGTGTGGTGGGGTGTGTGTGTGTGTGGTGGGGTATGTGTGTGTGTGTGGTGGGGTGTGTGTGTGTGTGGTGGGGTGTGTGTGTGTGTGGTGGGGTATATGTGTGTGTGTGTGTGGTGGGGTATGTGTGTGTGTGTGGTGGGGTAAATGTATGTGTGTGTGTGTGGTGGGGTATATGTGTGTGTGTGTGTGTGGTGGGGTATGTGTGTGTGTGTGGTGGGGTATATGTGTGTGTGTGTTGGGGTATATGTGTGTGTGTGTGTGGTGGGGTGTGTGTGTGGTGGGGTATGTGTGTGTGTGTGTGGTGGGGTATATGTGTGTGTGTGTGTGTGGTGGGGTTGTGTGTGTGTGTGGTGGGGTATATGTGTGTGTGGTGGGGTATGTGTGTGTGTGGTGGGGTATATGTGTGTGTGTGGTGGGGTATATGTGTGTGTGTGTGGTGGGGTATATGTGTGTGTGTGGTGGGGTATATGTGTGTGTGCGGTGGGGTATATGTGTGTGTGTGGTGGGGTATATGTGTGTGTGTGGTGGGGTATATGTGTGTGTGTGGTGGGGTATATGTGTGTGTGTGGTGGGGTATATGTGTGTGTGTGGTGGGGTATGTGTGTGTGTGGTGGGGTATGTGTGTGTGTGGTGGGGTATGTGTGTGTGTGGTGGGGTATGTGTGTGTGTGTGGTGGGGTATGTGTGTGTGTGGTGGGGTATATGTGTGTGTGTGGTGGGGTATGTGTGTGTGTGGTGGGGTATGTGTGTGCGTGCTTGTTGGGGTATATGTGTGTGTGTGTGTGTGTGGTGGGGTTGTGTGTGTGTGTGGTGGGGTATATGTGTGTGTGGTGGGGTATGTGTGTGTGTGGTGGGGTATATGTGTGTGTGTGGTGGGGTATATGTGTGTGTGTGTGGTGGGGTATATGTGTGTGTGTGGTGGGGTATATGTGTGTGTGCGGTGGGGTATATGTGTGTGTGTGGTGGGGTATATGTGTGTGTGTGGTGGGGTATATGTGTGTGTGTGGTGGGGTATATGTGTGTGTGTGGTGGGGTATGTGTGTGTGTGGTGGGGTATGTGTGTGTGTGGTGGGGTATGTGTGTGTGTGTGGTGGGGTATGTGTGTGTGTGGTGGGGTGTATGTGTGTGTGTGGTGGGGTATGTGTGTGTGTGGTGGGGTATGTGTGTGTGTGGTGGGGTATGTGTGTGTGTGGTGGGGTATGTGTGTGTGTGGTGGGGTATGTGTGTGTGTGGTGGGGTATGTGTGTGTGTGTGGTGGGGTATGTGTGTGTGTTGGGGTATGTGTGTGTGTGTGTTGGGGTATATGTGTGTGTGTGTTGGGGTATATGTGTGTGTGTGTGTGGTGGGGTATATGTGTGTGTGGTGGGGTATATGTGTGTGTGTGGTAGGGTATATGTGTGTGTGTGTTGGGGTATATGTGTGTGTGTGTGTGGTGGGGTATGTGTGTGTGGTGGGGTATATGTGTGTGGTGGGGTATATGCGTGTGGTGGGGTATATGTGTGTGGTGGGGTATATGTGTGTGTGTGTGGTGGGGTATATGTGTGTGTGTGTGTGGTGGGGTGTGTGTGTGTGTGGTGGGGTATATGTGTGTGTGTGTTGGGGTATATGTGTGTGTTGTGGGGTATGTGTGTGTGTGTGGTGCGGTATGTGTGTGTGTGTTGGGGTACATGTGTGTGTGTGTTGGGTTATATGTGCGTGTGTGGTGTGTTATATGTGTGTGTGTGTGGTGGGGTATATGTGTGTGTGTGTGGTGGGGTATATGTGTGTGTGTGTGTGGTGGGGTATATGTGTGTGTGTGGTGGGGTATATGTGTGTGTGTGGTGGGGTATATGTGTGTGGTGGGGTATATGTGTGTGTGTGGTGGGGTATATGTGTGTGTGTGTGTGGTGGGATGTGTGTGTGTGTGTGGTGGGGTGTGTGTGTGTGTGTGGTGGGGTATATGTGTGTGTGGTGGGGTATATGTGTGTGTGTGTTGGGGTATATGTGTGTGTGGTGGGGTACGTGTGTTTGTGTGGTGCGGTATGTGTGTGTGTGTTGGGGTACATGTGCGTGTGTGTTGGGTTATATGTGTGTGTGTGGTGGGTTATATGTGTGTGTGTGGTGGGGTATATGTGTGTGTGTGTGGTGGGGTATATGTGTGTGTGTGGTGGGGTATATGTGTGTGTGTGTTGGGGTATATGTGTGTGTGTGTGTGGTGGGGTATATGTGTGTGTGTGTGGTGGGGTATGTGTGTGCGTGTGGTGGGGTATGTGTGTGCGTGTGGTTGGGTATATGTGTGTATGTGTGTGTGTGTGTGGTGGGGTATATGTGTGTGTGTGGTGGGGTATATGTATGTGTGTGGTGGGGTATGTGTGTGTGTGGTGGTGTATATGTGTGTGTGTGGTGGGGTATATGTGTGTGTGTGGTGGGGTATGTGTGTGTGTGGTGGGGTATGTGTGTGTGTGTGGTGGGGTATGTGTGTGTGTGTGTTGGGGTATGTGTGTGTGTGTGTTGGGGTATATGTGTGTGTGTGTGTGGTGGGGTATATGTGTGTGTGGTGGGGTATATGTGTGTGTGTGGTGGGGTATATGTGTGTGTGTGGTGGGGTATATGTGTGTGTGTGGTGGGGTATATGTGTGTGTGTGTGTTGGGGTATATGTGTGTGTGTGTGGTGGGGTATGTGTGTGTGGTGGGGTATATGTGTGTGGTGGGGTATATGTGTGTGTGTGTGGTGGGGTATATGTGTGTGTGTGTGTGTGGTGGGGTGTGTGTGTGTGTGGTGGGGTACATGTGTGTGTGTGTTGGGGTATATGTGTGTGTGTGTGGTGGGGTATGTGTGTGCGTGTGGTGGGGTATGTGTGTGCGTGTGGTGGGGTATATGTGTGTATGTGTGTGTGTGTGTGGTGGGGTATATGTGTGTGTGTGGTGGGGTATGTGTGTGTGTGGTGGGGTATATGTGTGTGTGTGGTGGGGTATGTGTGTGTGTGGTGGGGTATGTGTGTGTGGTGGGGTATATGTGTGTGTGTGTGTGGTGGGGTATATGTGTGTGTGTGGTGGGGTATATGTGTGTGGTGGGGTATATGTGTGTGTGTGTGTGGTGGGGTATATGTGTGTGTGTGTGTGGTGGGGTGTGTGTGTGTGGTGGGGTATATGTGTGTGTGTGTTGGGGTATATGTGTGTGTGTTGGGGTATATGTGTGTGTGGTGGGGTATGTGTGTGTGTGTGGTGCGGTATGTGTGTGTGTGTTGGGGTACATGTGTGTGTGTGTTGCGTTATATGTGTGTGTGTGGTGTGTTATATGTGTGTGTGTGGTGGGGTATATGTGTGTGTGTGTGGTGGGGTATATGTGTGTGTGTGGTGGGGTATATGTGTGTGTGTGGTGGGGTATATGTGTGTGTGTGGTGGGATATATGTGTGTGTGTGGTGGGGTATATATGTGTGTGTGTGGTGGGGTATATGTGTGTGTGTGTGGTGGGGTATATGTGTGTGTGTGTTGGGGTGGGTTATGTGTGTGTGTGTGGTGGGGTATGTGTGTGTGTGGTGGGGTATATGTGTGTGTGTGTTGGGGTATATGTGTGTGTGTGTGGTGGGGTATATGTGTGTGTGTGGTTGTGTATGTGTGTGCGTGTGGTGGGGTATATGTGTGTGTGTGGTGGGGTATATGTGTGTATGTGTGTGTGTGTGTGGTGGGGTATATGTGTGTATGTGTGTGTGTGTGGTGGGGTATATGTGTGTGTGTGTGGTGGGGTATATGTGTGTGTGTGTTGGGGTATATGTGTGTGTGTGTTGGGGTATATGTGTGTGTGTGTGTGTTGGGGTATATGTGTGTGTGTGTGTGGTGGGGTATATGTGTGTGTGTGTGGTGGGGTATATGTGTGTGTGTGTGGTGGGGTGTGTGTGTGTGTGTGGTGTGGTGTGTGTGTGTGTGTGGTGGGGGGTGTGTGTGTGTGTGTGGTGGGGTATGTGTGTGTGTGTGGTGGGGTATATGTGTGTGTGTGTGTGGTGGGGTATATGTGTGTGTGTGTGGTGGGGTATATGTGTGTGTGTGTGGTGGGGTATATGTGTGTGTGTGTTGGGGTATATGTGTGTGTGCGTGTGTTGGGGTATATGTGTGTGTGTGGTGGGGTATATGTGTGTGTGTGTGGTGGGGTATATGTGTGTGTGTGGTGGGGTATATGTGTGTGTGTGTGTGGTGGGGTGTGTGTGTGTGTGTGGTGGGAGGTGTGTGTGTGTGTGTGGTAGGGTATGTGTGTGTGTGTGTGGTGGGGTGTGTGTGTGTGTGGTGGGGTGTGTGTGTGTGTGTGGTGGGGTGTGTGTGTGTGTGTGGTGGGGTGTGTGTGTGTGTGGTGGGGTATATGTGTGTGTGTGTGTGTGGTGGGGTATATGTGTGTGTGTGGTGGGGTATATGTGTGTGTGTGTGTGGTGGGGTATGTGTGTGTGTGTGGTGGGGTATATGTGTGTGTGTGTGTGGTGGGGTTGTGTGTGCGTGCTTGTTGGGGTATATGTGTGTGTGGTGGGGTTGTGTGTGTGTGTGGTGGGGTATATGTGTGTGTGGTGGGGTATATGTGTGTGTGGTGGGGTATATGAGTGTGTGTGGTGGGGTATGTGTGTGTGTGGTGGGGTATGTGTGTGTGTGGTGGGGTATATGTGTGTGCGTGGTGGGGTATATGTGTGTGTGTGGTGGGTATATGTGTGTGTGGTGGGTATATGTGTGTGTGTGTGTGGTGGGGTATATGTGTGTGTGTGTGGTGGGTTATGTGTGTGTGTGTGGTGGGGTATATGTGTGTGTGTGTGTGTGGTGGGGTATATGTGTGTGTGTGTGCGTGGTGGGGTATATGTGTGTGTGTGGTGGGGTATATGTGTGTGTGGTGGGGTATATGTGTGTGTGTGTGTGTGGTGGGGTTGTGTGTGCGTGCTTGTTGGGGTATATGTGTGTGTGTGTGTGTGTGTGGTGGGGTTGTGTGTGTGTGTGGTGGGGTATATGTGTGTGTGGTGGGGTATGTGTGTGTGTGGTGGGGTATATGTGTGTGTGTGGTGGGGTATATGTGTGTGTGTGTGGTGGGGTATATGTGTGTGTGTGGTGGGGTATATGTGTGTGTGCGGTGGGGTATATGTGTGTGTGCGGTGGGGTATATGTGTGTGTGTGGTGGGGTATATGTGTGTGTGTGGTGGGGTATATGTGTGTGTGTGGTGGGGTATATGTGTGTGTGTGGTGTGGTATGTGTGTGTGTGGTGGGGTATGTGTGTGTGTGGTGGGGTGTGTGTGTGTGTGGTGGGGTATGTGTGTGTGTGGTGGTGTATGTGTGTGTGTGTGGTGGGGTATGTGTGTGTGTGGTGGGGTATATGTGTGTGTGTGGTGGGGTATGTGTGTGTGTGGTGGGGTATGTGTGTGTGTGGTGGGGTATATGTGTGTGTGGTGGGGTATGTGTGTGTGTGGTGGGGTATGTGTGTGTGTGGTGGGGTGTGTGTGTGTGTGGTGGGGTATGTGTGTGTGTGTGTTGGGGTATGTGTGTGTGTGTGTTGGGGTATGTGTGTGTGTGTGTTGGGGTATGTGTGTGTGTGTGTTGGGGTATATGTGTGTGTGTGTTGGGGTATATGTGTGTGTGTGTGGTGGGGTATATGTGTGTGTGTGGTAGGGTATATGTGTGTGTGTGTTGGGGTATATGTGTGTGTGTGTGTGTGGTGGGGTATGTGTGTGTGGTGGGGTATGTGTGTGTGGTGGGGTATATGCGTGTGGTGGGGTATATGTGTGTGGTGGGGTATATGTGTGTGTGTGTGTGGTGGGGTATATGTGTGTGTGTGTGTGGTGGAGTGTGTGTGTGTGTGTGGTGGGGTATATGTGTGTGTGTGTTGGGGTATATGTGTGTGTTGTGGGGTATGTGTGTGTGTGTTGGGGTACATGTGTGTGTGTGTTGGGTTATATGTGCGTGTGTGGTGTGTTATATGTGTGTGTGTGTGTGTGGTGGGGTATATGTGTGTGTGTGTGTGTGGTGGGGTATATGTGTGTGTGTGTGTGGTGGGGTATATGTGTGTGTGTGGTGGGGTATATGTGTGTGTGTGTGTGTGTGGTGGGGTATATGTGTGTGTGTGTGTGGTGGGGTGTGTGTGTGTGTGTGGTGGGGTATATGTGTGTGTGTGGTGGGGTATATGTGTGTGTGTGTTGGGGTATATGTGTGTGTGGTGGGGTACGTGTGTGTGCGTGGTGCGGTATGTGTGTGTGTGTTGGGGTACATGTGTGTGTGTGTTGGGTTATATGTGTGTGTGTGGTGTGTTATATGTGTGTGTGTGTGGTGGGGTATATGTGTGTGTGTGTGGTGGGGTATATGTGTGTGTGTGGTGGGGTATATGTGTGTGTGTGGTGGGATATATGTGTGTGTGTGGTGGGGTATATGTGTGTGTGTGTGGTGGGATATATGTGTGTGTGTGGTGGGGTATATGTGTGTGTGTGGTAGGGTATATGTGTGTGTGTGGTGGGATATATGTGTGTGTGTGGTGGGATATATGTGTGTGTGTGGTGGGGTATATGTGTGTGTGTGTGGTGGGATATATGTGTGTGTGTGGTGGGGTATATGTGTGTGTGTGTTGGGGTGGGTTATGTGTGTGTGTGTGATGGGGTATGTGTGTGTGTGGTGGGGTATATGTGTGTGTGTGTTGGGGTATATGTGTGTGTGTGTGGTGGGGTATATGTGTGTGTGTGTGGTGGGGTATATGTGTGTGTGTGTGGTGGGGTATATGTGTGTGTGTGGTGGGGTATATGTGTGTGTGGTGGGGTATATGTGTGTGTGTGGTGGGGTATGTGTGTGTGTGGTGGGGTATGTGTGTGTGTGTGTGGTGGGGTATGTGTGTGTGTGTGTTGGGGTATATGTGTGTGTGTGTTGGGGTATATGTGTGTGTGTGTGTGGTGGGGTATATGTGTGTGTGTTGGGGTATATGTGTGTGTGTGGTGGGGTATATGTGTGTGTGTGTGGTGGGGTATATGTGTGTGGTGGGGTATATGTGTGTGGTGGGGTATATGTGTGTGTGTGTGTGGTGGGGTATATGTGTGTGTGTGTGTGTGGTGGGGTGTGTGTGTGTGTGTGGTGGGGTATATGTGTGTGTGTGTTGGGGTATATGTGTGTGTGTGTGGTGGGGTATATGTGTGTGTGTGTGGTGGGGTATGTGTGTGCGTGTGGTGGGGTATGTGTGTGCGTGTGGTGGGGTATATGTGTGTATGTGTGTGTGTGGTGGGGTATATGTGTGTGTGTGTGTGGTGGGGTATATGTGTGTGTGTGTGTGGTGGGGTATATGTGTGTGTGTGTGTGGTGGGGTATGTGTGTGTGTGGTGGGGTATATGTGTGTGTGTGGTGGGGTATGTGTGTGTGTGGTGGGGTATGTGTGTGTGTGTGGTGCGGTATGTGTGTGTGTGTTGGGGTACATGTGTGTGTGTGTTGGGTTATGTGTGTGTGTGTTGGGTTATATGTGTGTGTGTGGTGTGTTATATGTGTGTGTGTGTGGTGGGGTATATGTGTGTATGTGTGTGGTGGGGTATATGTGTGTGTGTGGTGGGGTATATGTGTGTGGTGGGGTATATGTGTGTGTGTGTGTGGTGGGGTATATGTGTGTGTGTGTGGTGGGATATGTGTGTGTGTGTGGTGGGATATATGTGTGTGTGTGGTGGGGTATATATGTGTGTGTGTGGTGGGATATATGTGTGTGTGTGTGGTGGGGTATATGTGTGTGTGTGTTGGGGTGGGTTATGTGTGTGTGGTGGGGTATGTGTGTGTGTGGTGGGGTATATGTGTGTGTGTGTTGGGGTATATGTGTGTGTGTGTGGTGGGGTATATGTGTGTGTGTGGTGGGGTATGTGTGTGCGTGTGGTGGGGTATATGTGTGTGTGTGGTGGGGTATATGTGTGTATGTGTGTGTGTGTGGTGGGGTATATGTGTGTATGTGTGGTGGGGTATATGTGTGTATGTGTGGTGGGGTATATGTGTGTGTGTGTGGTGGGGTATATGTGTGTGTGTGTGGTGGGGTATATGTGTGTGTGTGTTGGGGTATATGTGTGTGTGTGTGTGTTGGGGTATATGTGTGTGTGTGTGTGGTGGGGTATATGTGTGTGTGTGTGGTGGGGTATATGTGTGTGTGTGTGGTGGGGTATATGTGTGTGTGTGTGGTGGGGTGTGTGTGTGTGGTGGGGTGTGTGTGTGTGTGTGGTGGGGTGTGTGTGTGTGTGTGGTGGGGTGTGTGTGTGTGTGGTGGGGTATGTGTGTGGTGGGGTATATGTGTGTGTGTGTGTGGTGGGGTATATGTGTGTGTGTGTGGTGGGGTATATGTGTGTGTGTGTGGTGGGGTATATGTGTGTGTATGTTGGGGTATATGTGTGTGTATGTTGGGGTATATGTGTGTGTGTGTGTGTTGGGGTATATGTGTGTGTGTGTGGTGGGGTATATGTGTGTGTGTGTGGTGGGGTATATGTGTGTGTGTGTGGTGGGGTATATGTGTGTGTGTGTGGTGGGGTATATGTGTGTGTGTGTGTGTGGTGGGGTATATGTGTGTGTGTGTGTGTGTGGTGGGGTATATGTGTGTGTGTGTGTGGTGGGGTGTGTGTGTGTGTGTGGTGGGGGGTGTGTGTGTGTGTGTGGTGGGGGGTGTGTGTGTGTGTGTGGTGGGGTATGTGTGTGTGTGTGGTGGGGTGTGTGTGTGTGGTGGGGTGTGTGTGTGTGTGTGGTGGGGTGTGTGTGTGTGTGGTGTGGTATGTGTGTGTGTGTGGTGGGGTGTGTGTGTGTGTGGTGGGGTGTGTGTGTGTGTGGTGGGGTATATGTGTGTGTGTGTGTGGTGGGGTATGTGTGTGTGTGTGGTGGGGTAAATGTATGTGTGTGTGTGTGGTGGGGTATATGTGTGTGTGTGTGTGTGGTGGGGTATGTGTGTGTGTGTGGTGGGGTATATGTGTGTGTGTGTTGGGGTATATGTGTGTGTGTGTGTGGTGGGGTGTGTGTGTGGTGGGGTATGTGTGTGTGTGTGTGGTGGGGTATATGTGTGTGTGTGTGTGTGGTGGGGTTGTGTGTGTGTGTGGTGGGGTATATGTGTGTGTGGTGGGGTATGTGTGTGTGTGGTGGGGTATATGTGTGTGTGTGGTGGGGTATATGTGTGTGTGTGTGGTGGGGTATATGTGTGTGTGTGGTGGGGTATATGTGTGTGTGCGGTGGGGTATATGTGTGTGTGTGGTGGGGTATATGTGTGTGTGTGGTGGGGTATATGTGTGTGTGTGGTGGGGTATATGTGTGTGTGTGGTGGGGTATATGTGTGTGTGTGGTGGGGTATGTGTGTGTGTGGTGGGGTATGTGTGTGTGTGGTGGGGTATGTGTGTGTGTGTGGTGGGGTATGTGTGTGTGTGGTGGGGTATATGTGTGTGTGTGGTGGGGTATGTGTGTGTGTGGTGGGGTATGTGTGTGCGTGCTTGTTGGGGTATATGTGTGTGTGTGTGTGTGTGGTGGGGTTGTGTGTGTGTGTGGTGGGGTATATGTGTGTGTGGTGGGGTATGTGTGTGTGTGGTGGGGTATATGTGTGTGTGTGGTGGGGTATATGTGTGTGTGTGTGGTGGGGTATATGTGTGTGTGTGGTGGGGTATATGTGTGTGTGCGGTGGGGTATATGTGTGTGTGTGGTGGGGTATATGTGTGTGTGTGGTGGGGTATATGTGTGTGTGTGGTGGGGTATATGTGTGTGTGTGGTGGGGTATGTGTGTGTGTGGTGGGGTATGTGTGTGTGTGGTGGGGTATGTGTGTGTGTGTGGTGGGGTATGTGTGTGTGTGGTGGGGTGTATGTGTGTGTGTGGTGGGGTATGTGTGTGTGTGGTGGGGTATGTGTGTGTGTGGTGGGGTATATGTGTGTGTGTGGTGGGGTATATGTGTGTGTGTGGTGGGGTATGTGTGTGTGTGGTGGGGTATGTGTGTGTGTGGTGGGGTATGTGTGTGTGTGGTGGGGTATGTGTGTGTGTGTGGTGGGGTATGTGTGTGTGTGTGTTGGGGTATGTGTGTGTGTGTGTTGGGGTATATGTGTGTGTGTGTGTGGTGGGGTATATGTGTGTGTGGTGGGGTATATGTGTGTGTGTGGTGGGGTATATGTGTGTGTGTGGTAGGGTATATGTGTGTGTGTGTTGGGGTATATGTGTGTGTGTGTGTGGTGGGGTATGTGTGTGTGGTGGGGTATATGTGTGTGGTGGGGTATATGCGTGTGGTGGGGTATATGTGTGTGGTGGGGTATATGTGTGTGTGTGTGGTGGGGTATATGTGTGTGTGTGTGTGGTGGGGTGTGTGTGTGTGTGGTGGGGTATATGTGTGTGTGTGTTGGGGTATATGTGTGTGTTGTGGGGTATGTGTGTGTGTGTGGTGCGGTATGTGTGTGTGTGTTGGGGTACATGTGTTAGTGTGTTGGGTTATATGTGCGTGTGTGGTGTGTTATATGTGTGTGTGTGTGGTGGGGTATATGTGTGTGTGTGTGGTGGGGTATATGTGTGTGTGTGTGTGGTGGGGTGTATGTGTGTGTGTGGTGGGGTATATGTGTGTGTGTGGTGGGGTATATGTGTGTGGTGGGGTATATGTGTGTGTGTGTGGTGGGGTATATGTGTGTGTGTGTGGTGGGATATGTGTGTGTGTGTGGTGGGGTGTGTGTGTGTGTGTGGTGGGGTATATGCGTGTGTGGTGGGGTATATGTGTGTGTGTGTTGGGGTATATGTGTGTGTGGTGGGGTACGTGTGTTTGTGTGGTGCGGTATGTGTGTGTGTGTTGGGGTACATGTGCGTGTGTGTTGGGTTATATGTGTGTGTGTGGTGGGTTATATGTGTGTGTGTGGTGGGGTATATGTGTGTGTGTGTGGTGGGGTATATGTGTGTGTGTGTGGTGGGGTATATGTGTGTGTGTGTTGGGGTATATGTGTGTGTGTGTGGTGGGGTATATGTGTGTGTGTGTGGTGGGGTATGTGTGTGCGTGTGGTGGGGTATGTGTGTGCGTGTGGTTGGGTATATGTGTGTATGTGTGTGTGTGTGTGGTGGGGTATATGTGTGTGTGTGGTGGGGTATATGTATGTGTGTGGTGGGGTATGTGTGTGTGTGGTGGGGTATATGTGTGTGTGTGGTGGGGTATATGTGTGTGTGTGGTGGGGTATGTGTGTGTGTGGTGGGGTATGTGTGTGTGTGTGGTGGGGTACATGTGTGTGTGTGTTGGGGTATATGTGTGTGTGTGTGGTGGGGTATGTGTGTGCGTGTGGTGGGGTATGTGTGTGCGTGTGGTGGGGTATATGTGTGTATGTGTGTGTGTGTGTGGTGGGGTATATGTGTGTGTGTGGTGGGGTATGTGTGTGTGTGGTGGGGTATATGTGTGTGTGTGGTGGGGTATATGTGTGTGTGTGTGTGGTGGGGTATATGTGTGTGTGTGGTGGGGTATGTGTGTGTGGTGGGGTATAATGTGTGTGGTGGGGTATATGTGTGTGTGTGTGTGGTGGGGTATATGTGTGTGTGTGTGGTGGGGTGTGTGTGTGTGGTGGGGTATATGTGTGTGTGTGTTGGGGTATATGTGTGTGTGTTGGGGTATATGTGTGTGTGGTGGGGTATGTGTGTGTGTGTGGTGCGGTATGTGTGTGTGTGTTGGGGTACATGTGTGTGTGTGTTGGGTTATATGTGTGTGTGTGGTGTGTTATATGTGTGTGTGTGGTGGGGTATATGTGTGTGTGTGTGGTGGGGTATATGTGTGTGTGTGGTGGGGTATATGTGTGTGTGTGGTGGGGTATATGTGTGTGTGTGGTGGGATATATGTGTGTGTGTGGTGGGGTATATATGTGTGTGTGTGGTGGGGTATATGTGTGTGTGTGTGGTGGGGTATATGTGTGTGTGTGTTGGGGTGGGTTATGTGTGTGTGTGTGGTGGGGTATGTGTGTGTGTGGTGGGGTATATGTGTGTGTGTGTTGGGGTATATGTGTGTGTGTGTGGTGGGGTATATGTGTGTGTGTGGTTGTGTATGTGTGTGCGTGTGGTGGGGTATATGTGTGTGTGTGGTGGTGTATATGTGTGTATGTGTGTGTGTGTGGTGGGGTATATGTGTGTATGTGTGTGTGTGTGGTGGGGTATATGTGTGTGTGTGTGGTGGGGTATATGTGTGTGTGTGTTGGGGTATATGTGTGTGTGTGTGTTGGGGTATATGTGTGTGTGTGTGTTGGGGTATATGTGTGTGTGTGTGTGTTGGGGTATATGTGTGTGTGTGTGTGGTGGGGTATATGTGTGTGTGTGTGGTGGGGTATATGTGTGTGTGTGTGGTGGGGTGTGTGTGTGTGTGTGGTGTGGTGTGTGTGTGTGTGTGGTGGGGGGTGTGTGTGGTGGGGTATGTGTGTGTGTGTGGTGGGGTATATGTGTGTGTGTGTGTGGTGGGGTATATGTGTGTGTGTGTGGTGGGGTATATGTGTGTGTGTGTGGTGGGGTATATGTGTGTGTGTGTGTGTGTTGGGGTATATGTGTGTGTGCGTGTGTTGGGGTATATGTGTGTGTGTGGTGGGGTATATGTGTGTGTGTGTGGTGGGGTATATGTGTGTGTGTGGTGGGGTATATGTGTGTGTGGTGGGGTATATGTGTGTGTGGTGGGGTATATGTGTGTGTGTGGTGGGTATATGTGTGTATGTGTGTGTGTGGTGGGGTATATGTGTGTGTGGTGGGGTATATATATGTGTGTGTGTGTGTGGTGGGGTATATGTGTGTGTGTGTGGTGGGGTATGTGTGTGTGTGGTGGGGTATATGTGTGTGTGTGTGGTGGGGTATATGTGTGTGTGTGGTGGGGTATATGTGTGTGTGGTGGGGTATATGTGTGTGTGTGTGGTGGGGTATATGTGTGTGTGGGGGGTGGGGTATATGTGTGTGTGTGTGGTGGGGTACATGTGTGTGTGTGTGGTGGGGTACATGTGTGTGTGTGGTGGGGTACATGTGTGTGTGTGGTGGGTTATATGTGTGTGTGGTGGGGTATATGTGTGTGTGTGTGTGGTGGGTTATATGTGTGTGTGTGGTGGGGTATATGTGTGTGTGTGTGATGGGGTGTATGTGTGTGTGAGTGTGGTGGGGTGTATGTGTGTGTGTGTGTGTGTTGGGGTATATGTGTGTGTGCGTGTGTTGGGGTATATGTGTGTGTGTGGTGGGGTATATGTGTGTGTGTGTGGTGGGGTATTTGTGTGTGTGTGGTGGGGTATATGTGTGTGTGTGTGTGGTGGGGTGTGTGTGTGTGTGGTGGGGGGTGTGTGTGTGTGTGGTAGGGTATGTGTGTGTGTGTGTGGTGGGGTGTGTGTGTGTGTGGTGGGGGGTGTGTGTGTGTGTGGTGGGGTGTGTGTGTGTGTGTGGTGGGGTGTGTGTGTGTGTGTGGTGGGGTGTGTGTGTGTGTGTGGTGGGGTGTGTGTGTGTGTGGTGGGGTATATGTGTGTGTGTGTGTGTGGTGGGGTATATGTGTGTGTGTGTGTGGTGGGGTATATGTGTGTGTGTGTGTGGTGGGGTATGTGTGTGTGTGTGGTGGGGTATATGTATGTGTGTGTGTGTGGTGGGGTATATGTATGTGTGTGTGTGTGGTGGGGTATATGTGTGTGTGTGTGTGTGGTGGGGTATGTGTGTGTGTGTGGTGGGGTATATGTGTGTGTGTGTTGGGGTATATGTGTGTGTGTGGTGGGGTGTGTGTGTGGTGGGGTATATGTGTGTGTGTGGTGGGGTATATGTGTGTGTGTGTTGGGGTATATGTGTGTGTGTGTGGTGGGGTGTGTGTGTGTGTGGTGTGGTATATGTGTGGGGTATATGTGTGTGTGGTGGGGTTTATGTGTGTGAGAGTGTGTGTGTGGTGGGGTGTATGTGTGTGTGCGAGGGTGTGTGTGTGTGTATGGTGGGGTATATGTGTGTGTGGTGGGGTATATGTGTGTGTGTGTGGTGGGGTATATGTGTGTGTGTGTGGTGGGGTATATGTGTGTGTGTGGTGGGGTATATGTGTGTGTGTGTGTGGTAGGGTATATGTGTGTGTGTGGTGGGGTATATGTGTGTGTGTGTGTGTGGTGGTGTGTGTGTGTGTGTGGTGGTGTGTGTGTGTGTGTGGTGGGGTATGTGTGTGTGTGGGGGGGTATATGTGTGTGTGTGGTGGGTATATGTGTGTGTGTGGTGGGGTATATGTGTGTATGTGTGTGTGTGGTGGGGTATATATGTGTGTGTGTGTGTGTGTGGTGGGGCATATGTGTGTGTGTGTGCGTGTGGTGGGGTATGTGTGTGTGTGTGTGTGTGGTGGGGTATATGTGTGTGTGTGTGTGGTGGGCTATATGTGTGTGTGTGTGTGTGGTGGGGTATATGTGTGTGTGTGTGGTGGGGTATATGTGTGTGTGTGTGGTGGGGTATATGTGTGTGTGTGTGGTGGGGTATGTGTGTGTGTGGTGGGGTATATGTGTGTGTGTGTGTGGTGGTGTATATGTGTGTGTGTGGTGGGGTATATGTGTGTGTGTGTGGTGGGGTATATGTGTGTGTGTGTGTGTGGCGGGATATGTGTGTGTGTGTGGTGGGGTATGTGTGTGTGTGTGGTGGGGTATATGTGTGTGTGTGTGGTGGGGTATATGTGTGTGAGGGTGTGTGTGTGGTGGGGTATATGTGTGTGTGCGAGGGTGTGTGTGTGTGGTGGGGTATATGTGTGTGAGGGTGTGTGTGTGTGTGTGTGTGGTGGGGTATATGTGTGTGTGAGGGTGTGTTTGTCGTGGGGTATATGTGTGTGTGAGGGTGTTTGTGTGGTGGGGTATATGTGTGTGTGTGTGTGTGTGTGGTGGGGTATATGTGTGTGTGAGTGTGTGTGTGGTGGGGTATATGTGTGTGTGAGTGTGTGTGTGGTGGGGTATATGTGTGTGTGAGTGTGTGTGTGGTGGTGTATATGTGTGTGTGAGTGTGTGTGTGGTGGGGTATATGTGTGTGTGTGTGTGTGGCGGGATATGTGTGTGTGTGGTGGGGTATGTGTGTGTGTGTGGTGGGGTATGTGTGTGTGTGTGGTGGGGTATGTGTGTGTGTGTGGTGGGGTATATGTGTGTGTGTGTGGTGGGGTATATGTGTGTGAGGGTGTGTGTGTGGTGGGGTATATGTGTGTGTGCGAGGGTGTGTGTGTGTGGTGGGGTATATGTGTGTGAGGGTGTGTGTGTGTGGTGGGGTATATGTGTGTGTGAGGGTGTTTGTGTGGTGGGGTATATGTGTGTGTGTGTGTGTGTGGGGGGTATATGTGTGTGTGAGTGTGTGTGTGGTGGGGTATATGTGTGTGTGAGTGTGTGTGTGGTGGGGTATATGTGTGTGTGAGTGTGTGTGTGGTGGTGTATATGTGTGTGAGAGTGTGTGTGTGGTGGGGTACATGTGTGAGTGTGTGTGTGGTGGGGTATATGTGTGTGTGAGTGTCTGTTTGGTGGGGTATATGTGTGTGTGGTGAGGTATATGTGTTTGTGGTGGGGTTTATGTGTGTGACAGTGTGTGTGTGGTGGGGTATATGTGTGTGCGAGGGTGTGTGTGTGTGGTGGGGTACATGTGTGTGTGTGGTGGGGTATATGTGTGTGTGTGGTGGGGTATATGTGTGTGTGGTGGGGTATATGTGTGTGTGTGTGGTGGGGTATATGTGTGTGTGGGGGGTGGGGTATATGTGTGTGTGTGTGGTGGGGTACATGTGTGTGTGTGTGGTGGGGTACATGTGTGTGTGTGGTGGGGTACATGTGTGTGTGTGGTGGGTTATATGTGTGTGTGGTGGGGTATATGTGTGTGTGTGTGTGGTGGGTTATATGTGTGTGTGTGGTGGGGTATATGTGTGTGTGTGTGATGGGGTGTATGTGTGTGTGAGTGTGGTGGGGTGTATGTGTGTGTGTGTGTGTGGTGGGGTGTATGTGTGTGTGTGTGTGTGGTGGGGTGTATGTGTGTGTGTGTGTGTGGTGGGGTGTATGTGTGTGTGTGTGTGGTGGGGTGTGTGTGTGTGTGGTGGGGTGTGTGTGTGTGTGTGGTGGGGTGTATGTGTGTGTGGTGGGGTATATGTGTGTGTGTGTGGTGGGGTATATGTGTGTGTGTGTGGTGGGGTATGTGTGTGTGTGTGTGGTGGGGTATATGTGTGTGTGGTGGGGTATATGTGTGTGGTGGGGTATATGTGTGTGTGTGTGGTGGGTTATATGTGTTTGTGGTGGGGTATATGTGTGTGTGTGTGTGTGTGTGGTGGGGTATATGTGTGTGTGTGGTGGGGTATATGTGTGTGTGGTGGGGTATATGTGTGTGTGTGTGGTGGGGTATATGTGTGTGTGTGTGATTTTGGTATATGTGTGTGTGTGGTGGGGTATATGTGTGTGTGGTGGGGTATATGTGTGTGTGTGGTGGGGTATATGTGTGTGTGTGTGGTGGGGTATATGTGTGTGTGTGTGGTGGGGTATATGTGTGTGTGTGTGGTGGGGTATATGTGTGTGTGTGGTGGGGTATATGTGTGTGTGGTGGGGTATATGTGTGTGTGGTGGGGTATATGTGTGTGTGTGGTGGGTATATGTGTGTATGTGTGTGTGTGGTGGGGTATATGTGTGTGTGGTGGGGTATATATATGTGTGTGTGTGTGTGGTGGGGTATATGTGTGTGTGTGTGGTGGGGTATGTGTGTGTGTGGTGGGGTATATGTGTGTGTGTGTGGTGGGGTATATGTGTGTGTGTGGTGGGGTATATGTGTGTGTGTGGTGGGGTATATGTGTGTGTGTGTGGTGGGGTATATGTGTGTATGTGTGGTGGGGTATATGTGTGTGTGGTGGGGTATATGTGTGTGTGTGTGTGGTGGGTTTATGTGTGTTTGTGTGGTGGGTTTATGTGTGTGTGTGTGGTGGGGTTTATGTGTGTGTGTGTGGTGGGGTATATGTGTGTGTGTGGTGGGGTATATGTGTCTGTTTGGTGGGGTATATGTGTGTGTGGTGGGTTATATGTGTGTGTGTGTGGTTTTGGTATATGTGTGTGTGTGGTGGGGTATATGTGTGTCTGTGGTTGGGTATATGTGTGTGTGTGGTGGAGTATGTGTGTGTGTGTGTGTGGTGGGGTATATGTGTGTGTGGTGGGGTATATGTGTGTGTGTGGTGGGGTATATGTGTGTGTGTGGTGGGTATATGTGTGTATGTGTGTGTGTGGTGGGTATATGTGTGTATGTGTGTGTGTGGTGGGGTATATGTGTGTATATGTGTGTGTGGTGGGGTATATATATGTGTGTGTGTGTGTGGTGGGGTATATATATGTGTGTGTGTGTGTGTGGTGGGGTATATATATGTGTGTGTGTGTGTGTGTGGTGGGGTATATGTGTGTGTCTGTGTGTGTGGTGGGGTATATGTGTGTGTGTGTGTGGTGGGGTATATGTGTGTGTGTGGTGGGGTATATGCGTGTGTGTGGTGGGGTATATGCGTGTGTGTGGTGGGGTATATGCGTGTGTGTGGTGGGGTATGTGTGTGTGGTGGGGTATGTGTGTGTGTGTGGTGGGGTATATGTGTGTGTGTGTGATTTTGGTATATGTGTGTGTGTGGTGGGGTATATGTGTGTGTGTGTGGTGGGGTATATGTGTGTGTGTGTGGTGGGGTCTATATATGTGTGTGTGTGTGGTGGGGTATATATATGTGTGTGTGTGTGTGGTGGGGTATATGTGTGTGTCTGTGTGTGGTGGGGTATATGTCTGTGTGTGTGGTTTTGGTATATGTGTGTGTGTGGTGGGGTATATGTGTGTGTGTGGTGGAGTGTGTGTGTGTGTGTGGTGGGGTATATGTGTGTGTGGTGGGGTATATGTGTGTGTGGTGGGGTATATGTGTGTGTGGTGGGGTATATGTGTGTTAGGTGGGGTATATGTGTGTGTGTGGTGGGTATACGTGTGTATGTGTGTGTGTGGTGGGGTATATGTGTGTATATGTGTGTGTGTGTGGTGGGGTATATATATGTGTGTGTGTGTGTGGTGGGGTATATATGTGTGTGTGTGTGGTGGGGTATATGTGTGTGTGTGTGGTGGGGTATATGTGTGTGTCTGTGTGTGTGGTGGGGTATATGTGTGTGTGTGTGTGGTGGGGTATATGTGTGTGTGTGTGTGGTGGGGTATATATGTGTGTGTGGTGGGGTATATATGTGTGTGTGGTGGGGTATATGCGTGTGTGTGGTGGGGTATATGCGTGTGTGTGGTGGGGTATATGCGTGTGTGTGGTGGGGTATGTGTGTGTGTGGTGGGGTATGTGTGTGTGTGTGGTGGGGTATGTGTGTGTGTGTGTGGTGGGGTATATGTGTGTGTGTGGTGGGGTATGTGTGTGTGTGTGGTGGGGTATATGTGTGTGTGTGTGATTTTGGTATATGTGTGTGTGTGGTGGGGTATGTGTGTGTGTGGTGGGGTATATGTGTGTATATGTGTGTGTGTGGTGGGGTCTAAATATGTGTGTGTGTGTGGTGGGGTATATATATGTGTGTGTGTGTGTGGTGGGGTATATGTGTGTGTGTGGTGGGGTATATGTGTGTGTGTGGTGGGGTATATGTGTGTGTCTGTGTGTGGTGGGGTATATGTCTGTGTGTGGTGGGGTATATGTGTGTGTGTGGTGGGGTATATGTGTGTGTGTGGTGGGGTATATGTGTGTGTGTGTGGTGGGGTATATGTGTGTGTGTGTGGTGGGGTATATGTGTGTGTGTGTGGTGGGGTATATATGTGTGTGTGGTGGGGTATGTGTGTGTGTGTGGTGGGGTATGTGTGTGTGTGTGGTGGGGTATGTGTGTGTGTGTGGTGGGGTATGTGTGTGTGTGGTGGGGTATGTGTGTGTGTGTGATTTTGGTATGTGTGTGTGTGGTGGGGTATATGTGTGTGTGGTGGGGTATATGTGTGTGTGGTGGGGTATATGTGTGTGTGTGGTGGGGTATATGTGTGTGTGGTGGGGTATATGTGTGTGTGTGGTGGGGTATGTGTGTGTGTGGTGGGGTATATGTGTGTGTGTGGTGGGGTATATGTGTGTGTGTGGTGGGGTATATGTGTGTGTGGTGGGGTATATGTGTGTGTGGTGGGGTATATGTGTGTGTGTGGTGGGGTATATGTGTGTGTGTGGTGGGGTATATGTGTGTGTGTGGTGGGGTATATGTGTGTGTGTGGTGGGGTATGTGTGTGTGGTGGGTTTATGTGTGTGTGTGTGGTGGGGTATATGTGTGTGTGTGGTGGGGTATATGTGTGTGTGTGGTGGGGTATATGTGTGTGTGTGGTGGGGTATGTGTGTGTGTGGTGGGGTGTGTGTGTGTGTGGTGGGGTATGTGTGTGTGTGGTGGGGTATGTGTGTGTGTGTGGTGGGGTATATGTGTGTGTGTGTGGTGGGGTATATGTGTGTGTGTGTGGTGGGGTATATGTGTGTGTGTGTGGGGTGGGGTATATGTGTGTGTGTGTGGTGGGGTATATGTGTGTGTGTGGTTGGGTAGATGGGTGTGTGTGGTTGGGTATATGTGTGTGTGTGGTGGAGTATATGTGTGTGTGTGGTGGGGTATATGTGTGTGTGGTGGGGTATATGTGTGTGTGGTGGGGTATATGTGTGTGTGTGGTGGGTATATGTGTGTATGTGTGTGTGTGGTGTTGTATATGTGTGTATATGTGTGTGTGTGTGGTGGGGTATATATATGTGTGTGTGTGGTGGGGTATATATATGTGTGTGTGTGTGTGGTGGGGTATATGTGTGTGTCTGTGGTGGGGTATATGTCTGTGGTGGGGTATATGTCTGTGTGTGTGGTGGGGTATATGTGTGTGTGTGGTGGGGTATATGTGTGTGTGTGTGGTGGGGTATATGTGTGTGTGTGTGTGGTGGGGTATATGTGTGTGTGTGTGTGGTGGGGTATATATGTGTGTGTGGTGGGGTGTATGTGTGTGTGTGGTGGGGTGTATGTGTGTGTGTGGTGGGGTATGTGTGTGTGTGGTGGGGTATGTGTGTGTGTGTGGTGGGGTATGTGTGTGTGTGTGGTGGGGTATATGTGTGTGTGTGGTGGGGTATGTGTGTTTGTTTGGTGGGGTATATGTGTGTGTGTGTGATTTTGGTATATGTGTGTGTGTGTGGTGGGGTATATGTGTGTGTGTGTGTGTGGTGGGGTATATGTGTGTGTGTGGTGGGGTATATGTGTGTGTGTGGTGGGGTATGTGTGTTTGTTTGGTGGGGTATGTGTGTGTGTGTGGTGGGGTATATGTGTGTGTGTGTGTGGTGGGGTATATATGTGTGTGTGGTGGGGTGTATGTGTGTGTGGTGGGGTGTATGTGTGTGTGTGGTGGGGTATGTGTGTGTGTGGTGGGGTATGTGTGTGTGTGTGGTGGGGTATATGTGTGTGTGTGGTGGGGTATGTGTGTTTGTTTGGTGGGGTATATGTGTGTGTGTGTGATTTTGGTATATGTGTGTGTGTGGTGGGGTATATGTGTGTGTGTGTGTGTGGTGGGGTATATGTGTGTGTGTGGTGGGGTATATGTGTGTGTGTGGTGGGGTATATGTGTGTGTGTGGTGGGGTATATGTGTGTGTGTGGTGGGTATATGTGTGTGTGTGGTGGGGTACATGTGTGTGTGGTGGGGTATATATATGTGTGTGTGTGTGGTGGGGTATATGTGTGTGTGTGGTGGGGTATATGTGTGTGTGTGGTGGGGTATATGTGTGTGTGTGGTGGGGTATATGTGTGTGTGTGGTGGGGTATATGTGTGTGTGTGGTGGGGTATGTGTGTGTGGTGGGTTTATGTGTGTGTGTGTGGTGGGGTATATGTGTGTGTGTGGTGGGGTATATGTGTGTGTGTGGTGGGGTATATGTGTGTGTGTGGTGGGGTATGTGTGTGTGTGGTGGGGTGTGTGTGTGTGTGGTGGGGTATGTGTGTGTGTGGTGGGGTATGTGTGTGTGTGGTGGGGTATGTGTGTGTGTGTGGTGGGGTATGTGTGTGTGTGTGGTGGGGTATATGTGTGTGTGTGTGGTGGGGTATATGTGTGTGTGTGTGGTGGGGTATATGTGTGTGTGTGTGGTGGGGTATATGTGTGTGTGTGTGGGGTGGGGTATATGTGTGTGTGTGTGGTGGGGTACATGTGTGTGTGTGTGGTGGGGTATATGTGTGTGTGGTGGGTTATATGTGTGTGTGTGGTGGGTTATATATGTGTGTGTGTGGTGGGTTATATGTGTGTGTGTGTGGTGGGTTATATGTGTGTGTGTGTGGTGGGGTATATGTGTGTGTGTGGTGGGGTATATGTGTGTGTGTGTTGTGGGGTATATGTGTGTGTGTGTGATGGGGTGTTTGTGTGTGTGTGTGTGGTGGGGTATATGTGTGTGTGTGTGATGGGGTGTATGTGTGTGTGTGTGATGGGGTGTGTGTGTGTGTGGTGGGGTATGTGTGTGTGTGTGGTGGGGTATGTGTGTGTGTGTGGTGGGGTATATGTGTGTGTGTGTGGTGGGGTATATGTGTGTGTGTGTGGTGGGGTATATGTGTGTGTGTGTGGTGGGGTATATGTGTGTGTGTGTGGGGTGGGGTATATGTGTGTGTGTGTGGTGGGGTACATGTGTGTGTGTGTGGTGGGGTACATGTACGTGTGTGGTGGGTTATATGTGTGTGTGTGGTGGGTTATATATGTGTGTGTGTGGTGGGTTATATGTGTGTGTGTGTGGTGGGTTATATGTGTGTGTGTGTGGTGGGGTATATGTGTGTGTGTGGTGGGGTATATGTGTGTGTGTGTTGTGGGGTATGTGTGTGTGTGTGTGATGGGGTGTTTGTGTGTGTGTGTGTGGTGGGGTATATGTGTGTGTGTGTGATGGGGTGTATGTGTGTGTGTGTGATGGGGTGTGTGTGTGTGTGTGGTGGGGTATATGTGTGTGTGTGTGTGTGTGGTGGGGTATATGTGTGTGTGGTGGGGTATATGTGTGTGTGTGTGTGGTGGGGTATATGTGTGTGTGTGTGTGGTGGGGTATATGTGTGTGTGGTGGGGTATATGTGTGTGTGTGTGTGGTGGGGTATATGTGTGTGTGTGGTGGGGTATATGTGTTTGTGGTGGGGTATATGTGTGTGTGTGTGTGGTGGGGTATATGTGTGTGTGTGGTGCGGTATGTGTGTGTGTGTGTGGTGGGGTATATGTGTGTGTGTTTGTGGTGGGGTATATGTGTGTGTGTGTGTGGTGGGGTATATGTGTGTGTGTGGTGCGGTATGTGTGTGTGTGTGTGGTGGGGTATATGTGTGTGTGTGTGTGGTGGGGTATGTGTGTGTGTGTGTGGTGGGGTGTGTGTGTGTGTGTGTGTGTGGTGGGGTATATGTGTGTGTGTGTGTGGTGGGGTATATGTGTGTGTGTGTGTGGTGGGGTATATGTGTGTGTGTGTGTGGTGGGGTATATGTGTGTGTGTGTGGTGGGGTATA
This sequence comes from Chiloscyllium plagiosum, assembly GCF_037043375.1. Classification (NCBI taxonomy): domain Eukaryota; kingdom Metazoa; phylum Chordata; class Chondrichthyes; order Orectolobiformes; family Hemiscylliidae; genus Chiloscyllium; species Chiloscyllium plagiosum. The sequence goes on from NW_028270166.1 coordinate 2,656,337, forward strand.
TGTGTGTGTGTGATTTTGGTATATGTGTGTGTGTGGTGGGGTATATGTGTGTGTGTGTGGTGGGGTATATGTGTGTGTGTGGTGGGTATATGTGTGTATGTGTGTGTGTGGTGGTGTATATGTGTGTATATGTGTGTGTGTGTGGTGGGGTATATATATGTGTGTGTGTGTGGTGGGGTATATATATGTGTGTGTGTGTGTGGTGGGGTATATGTGTGTGTCTGTGGTGGGGTATATGTCTGTGTGTGTGGTGGGGTATATGTGTGTGTGTGGTGGGGTATATGTGTGTGTGTGGTGGGGTATATGTGTGTGTGTGTGTGGTGGGGTATATGTGTGTGTGTGTGTGGTGGGGTATATATGTGTGTGTGGTGGGGTGTATGTGTGTGTGTGGGGGGGTATGTGTGTGTGTGGTGGGGTATGTGTGTGTGTGGTGGGGTATATGTGTGTGTGTGGTGGGGTATGTGTGTTTGTGTGGTGGGGTATATGTGTGTGTGTGTGATTTTGGTATATGTGTGTGTGTGGTGGGGTATATGTGTGTGTGTGTGTGTGGTGGGGTATATGTGTGTGTGTGGTGGGGTATATGTGTGTGTGTGGTGGGGTATATGTGTGTGTGTGGTGGGGTATATGTGTGTGTGTGGTGGGTATATGGGTGTGTGTGGTGGGTATATGTGTGTGTGTGGTGGGGTATATGTGTGTGTGGTGGGGTATATATATGTGTGTGTGTGTGGTGGGGTATATGTGTGTGTGTGGTGGGGTATATGTGTGTGTGTGGTGGGGTATATGTGTGTGTGTGGTGGGGTTTTTGTGTGTGTGTGGTGGGGTATATGTGTGTGTGTGGTGGGGTATATGTGTGTGTGGTGGGTTTATGTGTGTGTGTGTGGTGGGTTTATGTGTGTGTGTGTGGTGGGGTATATGTGTGTGTGTGGTGGGGTATATGTGTGTGTGTGGTGGGGTATATGTGTGTGTGTGGTGGGGTATATGTGTGTGTGTGGTGGGGTATATGTGTGTGTGTGGTGGGGTATATGTGTGTGTGTGGTGGGGTGTGTGTGTGTGTGGTGGGGTATGTGTGTGTGTGTGGTGGGGTGTGTGTGTGTGTGGTGGGGTATGTGTGTGTGTGGTGGGGTGGGGTATATGTGTGTGTGTGTGGTGGGGTATATGTGTGTGTGTGTGGTGGGGTATATGTGTGTGTGGTGGGGTATATGTGTGTGTGTGTGGGGTGGGGTATATGTGTGTGTGTGGTGGGGTACATGTGTGTGTGTGTGGTGGGGTACATGTATGTGTGTGGTGGGTTATATGTGTGTGTGTGGTGGGTTATATGTGTGTGTGTGTGGTGGGTTATATGTGTGTGTGTGGTGGGGTATATGTGTGTGTGTGGTGGGGTATATGTGTGTGTGTGGTGGGGTATATGTGTGTGTGTGTTGTGGGGTATATGTGTGTGTGTGTGATGGGGTGTTTGTGTGTGTGTGTGTGGTGGGGTATATGTGTGTGTGTGTGATGGGGTGTATGTGTGTGTGTGTGATGGGGTGTATGTGTGTGTGTGTGATGGGGTGTATGTGTGTGTGTGTGGTGGGGTATATGTGTGTGTGTGTGTGTGTGGTGGGGTATATGTGTGTGTGGTGGGGTATATGTGTGTGTGTGTGGTGGGGTATATGTGTGTGTGTGTGTGGTGGGGTATATGTGTGTGTGGTTGGGGTATATGTGTGTGTGGTGGGGTATATGTGTGTGTGTGTGTGGTGGGGTATATGTGTGTGTGTGGTGGGGTATATGTGTTTGTGGTGGGGTATATGTGTGTGTGTGTGTGGTGGGGTATATGTGTGTGTGTGGTGCGGTATGTGTGTGTGTGTGTGGTGGGGTATATGTGTGTGTGTTTGTGGTGGGGTATATGTGTGTGTGTGTGTGGTGGGGTATATGTGTGTGTGTTTGTGGTGGGGTATATGTGTGTGTGTGTGTGGTGGGGTATATGTGTGTGTGTGGTGCGGTATGTGTGTGTGTGTGTGGTGGGGTATATGTGTGTGTGTGTGTGGTGGGGTATGTGTGTGTGTGTGTGGTGGGGTGTATGTGTGTGTGTGTGTGGTGGGGTATATGTGTGTGTGTGTGTGGTGGGGTATATGTGTGTGTGTGTGGTGGGGTATATGTGTGTGTGTGTGTGATTTTGGTATATGTGTGTGTGTGGTGGGGTATATGTGTGTGTGTGTGGTGGGGTATATGTGTGTTTGTGGTGGGGTATATGTGTGTGTGGTGGGGTACATGTGTGTGGTGGGTATGTGTGTGTGTGGTGGGGTATATGTATGTGTGGTGGGGTATATATATGTGTGTGTGTGTGGTGGGGTATATGTGTGTGTGTGGTGGGGTATATGTGTGTGTGTGGTGGGGTATATGTGTGTGTGTGTGTGGTGAGGTATATGTGTGTGTGTGTGTGGTGGGGTATATGTGTGTGTGTGTGTGGTGGGTTTATGTGTGTGTGTGTGGTGGGTTCATGTGTGTGTGTGTGGTGGGGTTTATGTGTGTGTGTGGTGGGGTATATGTGTGTGTGTGGTGGGGTATGTGTGTGTGGTGGGTTTATGTGTGTGTGTGTGGTGGGGTATATGTGTGTGTGTGTGGTGGGGTATATGTGTGTGTGTGGTGGGGTATATGTGTGTGTGTGGTGGGGTATGTGTGTGTGTGGTGGGGTATGTGTGTGTGTGTGGTGGGGTATGTGTGTGTGTGTGTTGGGGTATATGTGTGTGTGTGTGGTGGGGTATATGTGTGTGTGTGTGGGGTGGGGTATATGTGTGTGTGTGGTGGGGTACATGTGTGTGTGTGTGGTGGGGTACATGTATGTGTGTGGTGGGTTATATGTGTGTGTGGTGTGGTATGTGTGTGTGTGGTGGGGTATATGTGTGTGTGTGTGGTGGGGTATATGTGTGTGTGTGTGATTCTGGTATATGTGTGTGTGGTGGGGTATATGTGTGTGTGGTGGGGTATATATATGTGTGTGTGTGGTGGGGTATATGTGTGTGTGTGGTGGGGTATATGTGTGTGTGGTGGGGTACATGTATGTGTGTGGTGGGTTATATGTGTGTGTGTGGTGGGTTATATGTGTGTGTGTGGTGGGTTATATGTGTGTGTGTGTGGTGGTGTATATGTGTGTGTGTGGTGGGGTATATGTGTGTGTGTGTTGTGGGGTATATGTGTGTGTGTGTGATGGGGTGTTTGTGTGTGTGTGTGTGTGGTGGGGTATATGTGTGTGTGTGTGATGGGGTGTATGTGTGTGTGTGTGATGGGGTGTATGTGTGTGTGTGTGATGGGGTGTATGTGTGTGTGTGATGGGGTGTATGTGTGTGTGTGTGGTGGGGTATATGTGTGTGTGTGTGTGTGTGTGGTGGGGTATATGTGTGTGTGGTGGGGTATATGTGTGTGTGTGTGGTGGGGTATATGTGTGTGTGTGTGTGGTGGGGTATATGTGTGTGTGGTGGGGTATATGTGTGTGTGTGTGTGGTGGGGTATATGTGTGTGTGTGGTGCGGTATGTGTGTGTGTGTGTGGTGGGGTATATGTGTGTGTGTTTGTGGTGGGGTATATGTGTGTGTGTGTGTGGTGGGGTATATGTGTGTGTGTGGTGCGGTATGTGTGTGTGTGTGTGGTGGGGTATATGTGTGTGTGTGTGTGGTGGGGTATATGTGTGTGTGTGTGTGGTGGGGTGTATGTGTGTGTGTGTGTGGTGGGGTATATGTGTGTGTGTGTGTGGTGGGGTGTATGTGTGTGTGTGTGTGGTGGGGTGTATGTGTGTGTGTGTGTGTGTGGTGGGGTATATGTGTGTGTGTGTGTGGTGGGGTATATGTGTGTGTGTGTGATTTTGGTATATGTGTGTGTGTGGTGGGGTATATATGTGTGTGTGTGGTGGGGTATATGTGTGTGTGTGTGGTGGGGTATATGTGTGTGTGTGGTGGGTATATGTGTGTATGTGTGTGTGTGGTGTTGTAAATGTGTGTATATGTGTGTGTGTGTGGTGGGGTATATATATGTGTGTGTGTGTGGTGGGGTATATATATGTGTGTGTGTGTGTGGTGGGGTATATGTGTGTGTCTGTGGTGGGGTATATGTCTGTGTGTGTGGTGGGGTATATGTGTGTGTGTGGTGGGGTATATGTGTGTGTGTGGTGGGGTATATGTGTGTGTGTGTGGTGGGGTATATGTGTGTGTGTGTGTGGTGGGGTATATATGTGTGTGTGGTGGGGTGTATGTGTGTGTGTGGGGGGGTATGTGTGTGTGTGGGGGGGTATGTGTGTGTGTGGGGGGGTATGTGTGTGTGTGTGGTGGGGTATATGTGTGTGTGTGGTGGGGTATGTGTGTTTGTGTGGTGGGGTATATGTGTGTGTGTGTGATTTTGGTATATGTGTGTGTGTGGTGGGGTATATGTGTGTGTGTGTGTGTGGTGGGGTATATGTGTGTGTGTGGTGGGGTATATGTGTGTGTGTGTGGTGGGGTATATGTGTGTGTGTGGTGGGTATATGTGTGTGTGTGGTGGGGTATATGTGTGTGTGGTGGGGTATATATATGTGTGTGTGTGTGGTGGGGTATGTGTGTGTGTGTGGTGGGGTATATGTGTGTGTGTGGTGGGGTATATGTGTGTGTGTGGTGGGGTATATGTGTGTGTGTGGTGGGGTATATGTGTGTGTGTGGTGGGGTATATGTGTGTGTGTGGTGGGGTATGTGTGTGTGGTGGGTTTATGTGTGTGTGTGTGGTGGGGTATATGTGTGTGTGTGGTGGGGTATATGTGTGTGTGTGGTGGGGTATATGTGTGTGTGTGGTGGGGTATGTGTGTGTGTGGTGGGGTGTGTGTGTGTGTGGTGGGGTATGTGTGTGTGTGTGGTGGGGTATGTGTGTGTGTGTGGTGGGGTATATGTGTGTGTGTGTGGTGGGGTATATGTGTGTGTGTGTGGTGGGGTATATGTGTGTGTGGTGGGGTATATGTGTGTGTGTGTGGGGTGGGGTATATGTGTGTGTGTGTGGTGGGGTACATGTGTGTGTGTGTGGTGGGGTACATGTATGTGTGTGGTGGGTTATATGTGTGTGTGTGGTGGGTTATATGTGTGTGTGTGTGGTGGGTTATATGTGTGTGTGTGTGGTGGGGTATATGTGTGTGTGTGGTGGGGTATATGTGTGTGTGTGGTGGGGTATATGTGTGTGTGTGTTGTGGGGTATATGTGTGTGTGTGTGATGGGGTGTTTGTGTGTGTGTGTGTGGTGGGGTATATGTGTGTGTGTGTGATGGGGTGTATGTGTGTGTGTGTGATGGGGTGTATGTGTGTGTGTGTGATGGGGTGTATGTGTGTGTGTGTGATGGGGTGTATGTGTGTGTGTGTGATGGGGTGTATGTGTGTGTGTGTGGTGGGGTATATGTGTGTGTGTGTGTGTGTGGTGGGGTATATGTGTGTGTGGTGGGGTATATGTGTGTGTGGTGGGGTATATGTGTGTGTGTGTGGTGGGGTATATGTGTGTGTGTGTGGTGGGGTATATGTGTGTGTGGTGGGGTATATGTGTGTGTGTGTGTGGTGGGTTATATGTGTGTGTGTGTGGTGGGGTATATGTGTGTGTGTGGTGGGGTATATGTGTGTGTGTGTTGTGGGGTATATGTGTGTGTGTGTGATGGGGTGTTTGTGTGTGTGTGTGTGGTGGGGTATATGTGTGTGTGTGTGATGGGGTGTATGTGTGTGTGTGTGATGGGGTGTATGTGTGTGTGTGTGATGGGGTGTATGTGTGTGTGTGTGATGGGGTGTATGTGTGTGTGTGTGGTGGGGTGTATGTGTGTGTGTGTGTGTGGTGGGGTATATGTGTGTGTGGTGGGGTATATGTGTGTGTGTGTGGTGGGGTATATGTGTGTGTGTGTGTGGTGGGGTATATGTGTGTGTGGTGGGGTATATGTGTGTGTGTGTGTGGTGGGGTATATGTGTGTGTGTGGTGGGGTATATGTGTTTGTGGTGGGGTATATGTGTTTGTGGTGGGGTATATGTGTGTGTGTGTGTGGTGGGGTATATGTGTGTGTGTGGTGCGGTATGTGTGTGTGTGTGTGTGGTGGGGTATATGTGTGTGTGTTTGTGGTGGGGTATATGTGTGTGTGTGTGTGGTGGGGTATATGTGTGTGTGTGGTGCGGTATGTGTGTGTGTGTGTGGTGGGGTATATGTGTGTGTGTGTGTGGTGGGGTATGTGTGTGTGTGTGTGGTGGGGTGTATGTGTGTGTGTGTGTGGTGGGGTATATGTGTGTGTGTGTGTGGTGGGGTATATGTGTGTGTGTGTGTGGTGGGGTATATGTGTGTGTGTGTGGTGGGGTATATGTGTGTGTGTGTGATTTTGGTATATGTGTGTGTGTGGTGGGGTATATGTGTGTGTGTGTGGTGGGGTATATGTGTGTTTGTGGTGGGGTATATGTGTGTGTGGTGGGGTATATGTGTGTGGTGGGTATATGTGCGTATGTGTGTGTGTGGTGGGGTATATGTATGTGTGGTGGGGTATATATATGTGTGTGTGTGTGGTGGGGTATATGTGTGTGTGTGGTGGGGTATATGTGTGTGTGTGGTGGGGTATATGTGTGTGTGTGGTGAGGTATATGTGTGTGTGTGTGTGGTGGGGTTTATGTGTGTGTGTGTGGTGGGTTTATGTGTGTGTGTGTGGTGGGTTCATGTGTGTGTGTGTGGTGGGTTCATGTGTGTGTGTGTGGTGGGGTTTATGTGTGTGTCTGCGGTGGGGTATATGTGTGTGTGCGGTGGGGTATATGTGTGTGTGTGGCGGGGTATATGTGTGTGTGTGGTGGGGTATATGTGTGTGTGTGTGTGGTGGGGTATATATGTGTGTGTGGTGGGGTGTATGTGTGTGTGTGGTCGGGTGTGTGTGTGTGGTGGGGTATGTGTGTGTGTGTGGTGGGGTATATGTGTGTGTGTGGTGGGGTATGTGTGTGTGTGTGGTGGGGTATATGTGTGTGTGTGTGATTTTGGTATATGTGTGTGTGTGGTGGGGTATATGTGTGTGTGTGTGTGGTGGGGTATATCTGTGTGTGGTGGGGTATATGTGTGTGTGTGGTGGGGTATATGTGTGTGTGTGGTGGGTATATGTGTGTGTGTGGTGGGGTATATGTGTGTGTGGTGGGGTATATATATGTGTGTGTGTGTGTGGTGGGGTATATGTGTGTGTGTGGTGGGGTATATGTGTGTGTGTGGTGGGGTATATGTGTGTGTGTGGTGGGGTATATGTGTGTGTGTGGTGGTGTATATGTGTGTGTGTGGTGGGGTATATGTGTGTGTGTGGTGGGGTATGTGTGTGTGGTGGGGTATGTGTGTGTGGTGGGTTTATGTGTGTGTGTGTGGTGGGGTATGTGTGTGTGTGTGGTGGGGTATATGTGTGTGTGTGGTGGGGTATATGTGTGTGTGTGGTGGGGTATATGTGTGTGTGTGGTGGGGTATGTGTGTGTGTGGTGGGGTATGTGTGTGTGTGTGGTGGGGTATGTGTGTGTGTGTGGTGGGGTATATGTGTGTGTGTGTGATTCTGGTATATGTGTGTGTGTGGTGGGGTATATGTGTGTGTGGTGGTGTATATGTGTGTGTGTGGTGGGGTATATGTGTGTGTGTGGTGGGGTATATGTGTGTGTGGTGGGGTATATGTGTGTGTGGTGGGGTATATGTGTGTGTGTGGTGTGTATATGTGTGTATGTGTGGGTGTGGTGGGGTATATGTGTGTGTGGTGGGGTATATATATGTGTGTGTGTGTGGTGGGGTATATGTGTGTGTGTGATTCTGGTATATGTGTGTGTGCGGTGGGGTATATGTGTGTGTGGTGGGGTATATGTGTGTGTGTGGTGGGGTATATGTGTGTGTGTGGTGGGTATATGTGTGTATGTGTGTGTGTGGTGGGGTATATATATGTGTGTGTGTGTGTGGTGGGGTATATGTGTGTGTGGTGGGGTATATATATGTGTGTGTGTGTGGTGGGGTATATGTGTGTGTGTGATTCTGGTATATGTGTGTGTGTGGTGGGGTATATGTGTGTGTGGTGGGGTATATGTGTGTGTGTGGTGGGGTATATGTGTGTGTGTGGTGGGGTATATGTGTGTGTGTGGTGGGGTATATGTGTGTGTGTGTGGTGGGGTATATATATGTGTGTGTGTGTGGTGGGGTATATGTGTGTGTGTGTGGTGGGGTATATGTGTGTGTGTGTGGTGGGGTATATGTGTGTGTGTGTGGTGGGGTATATGTGTGTGTGTGTGGTGGGGTATATGTGTGTGTGTGTGGTGGGGTATATGTGTGTGTGTGTGGTGAGGTATATGTGTGTGTGTGGTGGGGTATATGTGTGTGTGTGGTGGGTATTCGTGTGTATGTGTGTGTGTGGTGGGGTATATGTGTGTGTGTGTGTGTGGTGGGGTATATGTGTGTATGTGTGTGTGTGTGTGGTGGGGTATATATATGTGTGTGTGTGGTGGGGTATATATATGTGTGTGTGTGGTGGGGTATATGTGTGTGTGGTGGGGTATATGTGTGTGTGTGGTGGGGTATATGTGTGTGTCTATGTGTGGTGGGGTATATGTGTGTGTGTGGTGGGGTATATGTGTGTGTGTGGTGGGGTATATGTATGTGTGTGGTGGGGTATATGTGTGTGTGTGTGTGGTGGGGTATATGTGTGTGTGTGTGTGTGTGGTGGGGTATATGTGTGTGTGTGGTGGGGTATATGTGTGTGTGTGGTGGGGTATATGTGTGTGTGTGGTGGGGTATATGTGTGTGTGTGGTGGGGTATATGTGTGTGTGTGTTGGGGTATATGTGTGTGTGTGTGTGGTGGGGTATATGTGTGTGTGTGTGGTGGGGTATATGTGTGTGTGTGTGGTGGGGTATATGTGTGTGTGTGTGGTGGGGTATATGTGTGTGTGTGTGTGGTGGGGTATATGTGTGTGTGTGTGTGTGGTGGGGTATATGTGTGTGTGTGGTGGGGTATATGTGTCTGTGCGAGGGTGTGTATGTGTGTGTGGTGGGGTATATGTGTGTGTGTGTGTTGGGGTATATGTGTGTGTGCGAGGGTGTGTATGTGTGTGTGGTGGGGTATATGTGTGTGTGCGAGGGTGTGTGTGTGTGGTGAGGTATATGTGTGTGTGTGTGGTGGGGTATATGTGTGTGTGTGTGGTAGTGTAAATGTGTGTGTGTGTGGTGGGGTATATGTGTGTGTGTGTGGTGGGGTATATGTGTGTATGTGGTGGGGTATATGTGTGTGTGTGTGTGGTGGGGTATATGTGTGTGTGTGTGGTGGGGTATATGTGTGTGTGTGTGGTGGGGTATATGTGTGTGTGGTGGGGTATATGTGTGTGTGTGGTGGGTATATGTGTGTATGTGTGTGTGTGGTGGGGTATATGTGTGTGTGTGGTAGGGTATATGTGTGTGTGTGTGTGTGGTGGGGTATATATGTGTGTGTTTGTGGTGGGGTATATGTGTGTGTGTGGTGGGGTATATGTGTGTGTGTGGTGGGGTATATGTGTGTGTGCTGGGGTATATGTGTGTGTGTGTTAGTGTGGTGGGGTATATGTGTGTGTGTGGTGGGGTATATGTGTGTGTGTGGTGGGGTATATGTGTGTGTGTGTGGGTTATATGTGTGTGTGTGTGTGGTGGGGTATATGTGTGTGTGTGTGGGTTATATGTGTGTGTGTGTGTGGTGGGGTATGTGTGTGTGTTGGGTTATATGTGTGTGTGTGTGTGTGTGGGGTATATGTGTGTGTGTGGGGTATATGTGTGTGTGTGGGGTATATGTGTGTGTGGGGTATATGTGTGTGTGTGTGTGTGTGTGGTGGGTTATGTGTGTGTGTGTGTGGTGGGTTATGTGTGTGTGTGTGTGGTGGGTTATGTGTGTGTGTGTGTGGTGGGTTATGTGTGTATATGTGTGGTGGGTTATATGTGTGTGTGTGTGGTGGGTTATATGTGTGTGTGTGTGGTGGGTTATATGTGTGTGTGTGTGGTGGGTTATGTGTGTGTGTGGTGGGGTATATGTGTGTGTATGTGTGGTGGGGTATATGTGTGTGTGTGTGTGGTGGGGTATATGTGTGTGTGGTGGCGTATATGTGTGTGTGTGGTGGGGTATATGTGTGTGTGCGAGGGTGTGTGTGTGTGGTGGGGTATATGTGTGTGTGCGAGGGTGTGTGTGTGTGGTGGGGTATATGTGTGTGTGTGGGGTATATGTGTGTGTGTGTGGGGTACATGTGTGTGTGTGGGGTACATGTGTGTGTGTGGGGTACATGTGTGTGTGTGTGGGGTACATGTGTGTGTGTGGTGGGGTATATGTGTGTGTGGGGTATATGTGTGTGTGGTGGGGTATATGTGTGTGTGTGTGGGGTATATGTGTGTGTGTGTGGTGGGGTATGTGTGTGTGGTGGGGTATGTGTGTGTGGTGGGGTATGTGTGTGTGTGTGTGTGTGGGGTATGTGTGTGTGTGTGTGTGTGTGTGGGGTATATGTGTGTGTGTGGGTTATATGTGTGTGTGTGGTGGGTTATATGTGTGTGTGTGTGTGGTGGGTTATATGTGTGTGTGTGTGTGTGTGTGTGTGTGTGGTGGGTTATATATGTGTGTGTGTGTGGTGGGGTATATGTGTGTGTGTGTGTGGTGGTGTATATGTGTGTGTGTGTGTGGTGGGGTATATGTGTGTGTATGTGTGGTGGGGTGTATGTGTGTGTATGTGTGGTGGGGTATATGTGTGTGTACGTGTGGTGGGGTATATGTGTGTGTACGTGTGGTGGGGTATATGTGTGTGTGTGTGTGTGGTGGGGTATGTGTGTGTGTGTGTGGTGGGGTATATGTGTGTGTGTGTGTGTGGTGGGGTATATGTGTGTGTGTGTGTGTGGTGGGGTATATGTGTGTGTGTGTGTGTGGTGGGGTATATGTGTGTGTGGTGGGGTACATGTGTGTGTGGTGGGGTATATGTGTGTGTGTGTGGTGGGGTATATGTGTGTGTGGTGGGGTATATGTGTGTGTACGAGGGTGTGTGTGTGTGTGGTGGGGTGTGTGTGTGTGTGTGTGTGGGGTATATGTGTGTGTGTGTGGTGGGGTATGTGTGTGTGTGTGTGTGGTAGGGTATATGTGTGTGTGTATGTGTGTGTGGTGGGGTATATGTGTGTGTGGTGGGGTATATGTGTGTGTGTGTGGTGGGGTATATGTGTGTATGTGTGTGTGTGTGTGTGGTGGGGTATATGTGTGTGTGTGGTAGGGTATATGTGTGTGTGTGTGTGTGGTGGGGTATATGTGTGTATCTGTGTGTGTGTGTGTGGTGGGGTATGTGTGTGTGTGTGTGTGGTGGGGTATTTGTGTGTGTGTGTGAGAGAGTGAGAGAGAGTGAGTGAATGAGGGTGTAATGGGAGGCTTTACTCCTGCAGAGAGCTGGTTGCTCAGCTTCACATTTCTGCTCAATCTATGGCCCCAATGTCAGGCTGCATTTTCAGACATGACCTAACTGATGGTTGGCTACTCTTGGTGTGAGTGGGACCATGGATAGATACTCAGCACAGTGTGTCTGACATCCCTCACAGTGCTCACCAGAATTCCAGGGGGTTCCTGTGTAATTGAAGATTCATTTAGAACACATTTATTGTATGACAAATCCCACTGTCTCCAGAAAAATAATCATTTGTCTTTGCTTTATTTCAGGCGTTGTTAATATGAGCTTTCCATTATCAGAGCAGCCTGTGCTGGGAGAGTGGATGATATTCGTACAGCTGCAGGGTTACAGCTACAATAAAACCTTTGAAGTTCAGCGATATGGTGAGTGTGTCTCACAGTTTGTTTTAATCTGTATCCTGTCTCAGCTGGTGAACCAACAGAGCAGACAGCGCGGTGTGTTGTGTGATCTTGCAGCAGGGTGGAGTTTGGTGGTATGTTGGTGCTGCCCTGAGAGTTCAGTGAGGAAGTGATGCACAGAGCAGGGAATTCCTGACTCGATGGCTGCCGCACACTGAGGCTGTAGGCTCCAATGTAAACAGAACTATAACATTGCTCGATCGAGTTCCTAGTTATTTTGGCAGCAGTATTACCCAAGAGGCACAGCTTGTTTTTAATTCACTGAAAGCATGTTACTCTAGTAACCAAATGCTGTTAGTTAAATTTTGTTGAGCAGAGGGAGATGAATGGTTTCTGATTGGCTCCATTGAGTCTGAAGGTTAGAGAGTCCAGGCAGTGGGTTTTAGTGAAGGTATTCATTGATTCCAATTCCACTTTAACTGTGACATTTGAAGATGGTGGCAATGTCACTGGCTCACTCACTACTCTGCTCAACATTTTGTGTCTTTCTGTCTGGGATGACTCCCTCTGGTCTCTAACCTCCTTTCTATCCCACCTGATTTAGTCCTGGTTTACATTTCAGTCAATGTAGCCTCACCACCCCCATGACCTCATCCTATCATCATCATTTCTGTCTTTTTTCTCTCTCTGTAATTTTCTTTCTCCCTCTCTCGTTTTGCTCTTTGTCGTTCTCTTTTATTTTTCTCTCTTCCACGTTCTTTGCTTTAGGAATGATTCCAATTTGCTGGAGGGGTCATGAAGGAAAGTGAACTTTAACCCCTGACCTTATGCCATTGCAAACGAGAGATACCAGACTCTCGGCTGAGGGCCTCATTATATAAACCCAACCTCCATTCCATTTAACAACCTCTTCCTGTATTCTCTTCAATTACCATCTGACTTGAACTTATTCCCAAACTCTTGATCAAATTCCCAACACCCTTGAAGCACTGGGACTGGCTCCCACTTGGGCACAGTTTGATATGTTAAAGATTCTCCTTTTTGTTTTCAAATCCTTCATGACCTTGTCCCCTTCAAATCTCTGCAATCTGTCCACACTTGCAATGTCTCACATCTCTACATTAGACAATCAGATGAGGAGATTTAAGGTCATTGACCAAACAGTTTGGTGAAATGGGTAAGTGTTAAAAAGAGAGGCAGGCAGTGAGGTTTTAGGACAAATTCCAAAGCTTGGGACCTAGGCTGTTTAAGGCATGGCTGTAGTTGGAGAGTGGTTAAAATCAGGGGATCAAAGGGCCGGAATTAAAGGAGGACAGAGATTTCTGAGGATTGATGGGTGGTGGAAATTACAGAGATAGGGACATGGGGATTAGATACAATTGGAAACAAGAATGAAAAATTTAAAATAACTGGGAACCCAGCAGAGGCCAATGAACACAGAGGGGCTTGAGTGTGGGACATGGTGTTGGGTTAGGGCATGAGTTTTGGACACTCTTCAGTTTCTCAAAGGGTGGTCAGGTGACCCCAAAGGTTTGGAATAATGAAGTGTTGATGTGACGAGGGTGAGGGTAGGGTTATGAGCCACAGCTGAGCTGAGATAACAGAAATGGGCAATGTTACAGAGTGAGAAAGAAGCTGTAGTGACATGTGTTTGTAAGGAGAATGTTTCAGCCTCAGACAGTACACGGGAAGGGTGTTGGTGTTTGTAGCTGGGGCATGGAGGTTATAGGGGAACGCTACAGGCAATGGCTATAAGTCTTTACTGTTTGTAACTGGAAGAAATCTCTGCCTATCCCTAACTGGGCGTTTGATCCTGTTCTGATCATTTAGAGATGGTGGAGGAATGGAGGGGATGGTGGTGAGAGAGAGCTGGGTGTCCACAGTGCACATGTGAAAATCAACGCTTTGCCTTTGGATGATGTAGGGGAGAAATAGCAGGGGCCAAGGACAGGACCCGAGCAACACCAGAGAGAAACACAGAAACCAATTCTCTGGTTACTGCAATATTGGTTAAACTTTGCTTCACTGTCAGTTTCCTTTTCTTCGATGAGATAAACAAAGACCCCAGTTTTTCCAGTTCCAGTTTGTAATAGGACTGAACATCAACATCAAACACTCCCAGGACAGGGAAAGCACATAGGGTTACATACAGAGTAAAACTCTCTCTACTCTTTTAAATGGAAAGTCATGCACTCTTTACACTGTCCATATCAAACACTAAGAAGCTCCACAGGTCGATATTACAGTGTGGGTTAATGGCAGCTAATCTAACCAGAGAACCTAAGCAGAGCCAAGTGCTGGCCATTAGGATGTTAAACAACAATCACTCACTGTCTGTAGGACGTGCAGGCGAGATGGTGAAATCAGATTGAGATTTACTGGAATGGTAGTGAGGGTCAGTATCCAGAGGGGACAGATTGAAGATGATTGGTAAACATCAGGCAGCTTGAGGAATCACTTGAAGCCCATTAATCTGAAAGGTGCTGCCTGAGAGAGTGGTAGAAGCAGATTTTGTTGAAATATTCAATTGGGAATTGGGGCAGCACTTGCAAAGAAGAATTTTGCAGGGCCCTGGGAAACCTGGGGTTTGCTCCTGTGCTGCATGATATTGAGTGAGTAATACTCTGGTGTAAATTAGGGAGATATTCCCTTGGAGAATGGATGCTTAGTGTAAAACCATTTCCCTTTGAGCTCAGCGTTGACTTGTTATTTCTGTTTGTAGTTTTACCAAAGTTTGAACTGGTCATTGATCCGCCCAGGTACATCCGAGATCTGAACAGCTGTGAGGAAGGACGTGTCCGTGCCAGGTGAGCTGTGTAGTTTGTAAAAGCCCTTGGGTATTTGAGGCTGGGGAGGGGTGGCAGAGAGGGATGTGAGATACAGTGGACATTTACATTGGCTGGGGGCCAGTTCCCAGCTCCAGGCACAATGTGAGAGGGCCAATTAAACTCATTAATGGCCTTCCATGGACAGTGATTAGAAACTTAACGGGATTTTCCAGACAGTCTCCAGGTCCACAAGGGTTTTGGGGTGTGGGCTGGGTTCAGTTTCACATCCTGGAGGCTTACAGGCAGCACAGTGGCTCAGTGGTTAGCACTGTTGCCTCACAGCGCCAGGGACCCGGGTTCGATTCCAGCCTCGGGTGACTGTGTGGTGTTTGCACATTCTCCCTGTGTCTGCATGGGTTTCCTCCCACAATCTAAAGATGTGCAGATTAGGTGAATTGGTCATGCTGAATTGCCCTTAGTGTTCAGGGATGTGTAGGTTAGGCGCATTAGTCAGGCTTAAATATAGTGTAGGGGAATGGATCTGGATAGGTTACAGTTTGGAGAGTCAGTGTGGACTTGTTGGGCCAAATGGCCTGTTTCCATACAGGTAATTTAATCTAATCTAAGACCTCTGTCACTCTTGCTCCTTCTGTTGCCCGGTTATTCTGTCTCTCGCACGTTTATTCTGTCACTGTCTCGCACGCTCACTTTGTTGATCTCATGTGCATGTTGATCTCGCTCTCTTGCACTGTTACTCTCTCTTGCTCGCTCTGTTGTTCTCTTGTGCACTCTTTCTGGTGCTCTCTTTTGCTTGCTGTCTCTCTCTCTCTCTCTCTCAACTATGTAGGATAAAAGGTTGGCACAACATCGAGGGCCAAAGGGCCTGTACTGCGCTGTAATGTTCTATCTTAACTGCATCTGCCCACCTGCAAAATCCTTGCTCCAGTACCTGTACCTGACGAAGATAGACCCATCTTGTGTTAAGGTGCCCCCCCTGGCTTTCACAGCTCTTGGGCAGCTGCAGGGAAAGGCGCTTACATTTCCAATCCTCTCTGTGGGAAATGTTTTTCCTGATCTCACCTTAGGATGGCCTAGCTCTGATTTAAGGTTTATCCCCTTGTACAGATACCCCCCACCCCCCACGTAGAGACACCCTCCCCACATACAGACAACCCCCCCACAGACAGACATCCCCACACACACACACACCCAACATAGATACCCCCCACGTAGAGACACCCACCCTACGTAGAGACACCCACCCCACGTAGAGATACCCACCCCACGTAGAGACACCCTCCCACGTAGAGACACCCCCCCCACGTAGAGACACCCCCCCCATGTAGAGACACCCCCCCCACGTAGAGACACCCCCCATGTAGAGACACGCCCACCACGTAGAGACACCACACCCCTACATAGAGACGCGCCCACCACATAGAGAGACACCCCCATGTAGAGACGCGCCCCCCCACGGAGAGACGCACCCCCCACGTAGAGACGCGCCCCCATCTAGAGACACCACACCCCCCACGAAGAGATCTGCCCCCACTTAGAGATGCGGCCCCACGTACAGACACCCCCCCACATACAGACACACACCCCAACATAGAGACTCCACACCCTCCACAGAGAGAGACCCACCCCTCATAGACACACTCGCGCACACCATGGTCAGAAGCAATCTAAAAGGGCATACAACACTGGACCAGAAATAGACCATTCAGCCCGTCAACTCTCCTCCATCATTTAGTGAGATTGTGGCTAATCTGGCAATCCATAACTCCACTTTCTTGCCTCTGCTCCATAATCTGTCTATCTCAGTCTGAATGTAGTTAATGACCTCGTTCAGCAGCCCTTTGGGGTAAAGAATTCCAACGATTCACCATCCATAAGTAGAAATTCCTCCTTTTGCCAGTCGTTACTGGGTAACTGCATCTTCTGAGATGCTGCCCTCTGGTCCTAGACTCTGCCACAAGGGGAAACAACCCTTCCATATTTACCCTGCCAAGCCCCCTTCTAAAAACCTTGTGTGTTTCAATAAGGTCACCTCTCATTCTTCTAAACTCGAATGAGTACAGTCTCCAGATCTGCCAGAGTTGGAAGCCCCCCCAAATTCCTCAAATATGTCAGTCCTTCCACAAATAATCAGCTTTGTGAACTTCCTCTGGACTTTCTCCAGTGCAATATGAGGAATGGTTGAAAATTCTGGGTTTGCACTCTTGAGTTGAGAAGGATGGGATCTGATTGCAACTTACTGGATACTGAGAGGCTGGGTAGAGTGGACGTGGAGAAGGTGTTTCCACCAGAAGGAGTGACTAGGACCCGAGGGCACAGCCTGAGAGTGAAGGGCCGGCTCTTTTGAACTGAGATGAGGAGGAATTTCTTCAGCCAGAGGTTGGGGACTATATGGAACTCATTGCTCTAGAGTGCTATGGAGGCCAAGACATTGTGTGTATTTAAGACAGAGAAAGATTAGAACAAATAACAAAGGAAATTTACAGCACAAGAACAGGCCCTTTGGCCCTCCAAGTCTGCGCCAATCCAGATCCTCGAACTAAACCTGTCACCTGTTTTTCAAGGATCTGTATCCCTCTGCTCCCAGCCCATTCATGTAGCTGTCTGGATATATCTTACATGAAGCTACCATGGCCCCCTCTACCACCTCCGCTGGCAATGTGTTCCAGGCACCCACCACCCTCTGCATAAAGAACTTACCACGCAGATGTCCCGAAAACTTTTCCCCTCTCACTTTGAACTCGTGACCCCCTAGTAATTGAGCTTCCCCACTTTGGGAAAAAACTTCTTGCTATCCACCCTGTCTATACCTCTCATGATTTTGTAGACCTCAATCAGGTCCCCCCTCAACCTCCATCTTTCCAATGAAAACAATCCTAATCTACTCAACCTCTCTTCATAGCTAGCACCCTCCATACCAGGCAACATCCTGGTGAACCTCCTCTCCAAAGCATCCACACCCTTGTGGTAATGTGGCGACCAGAACTGTACGCAGTATTCCAAATGTGGCCGAACCAAAGTCCCATACAACTGTAACATGTCCTGCCGCCGCTTGTTCTCAATACCCCGTCCGATGAAGGAAAGCATGCTGTATGCCTTCTTGTCCACTCTATTGACCTGCGTTGCTACCTTCAGGGAACAATGGACCCGAATACCCAGATCTCTCTGTACATCAGTTTTTCCCAGGGCTTTTCCATTGACTGTATAGTTCGCTCTTGAATTGGATCTTTCAAAATGTAACACTTGCATTTGCCTGGATTGAACTCCATCTGCCATTTCTCCGCCCAGTTCTCCAGTCTATCTATATTCTGCTGCATTCTCTGACAGTCCCCTTCACTGTCTGCTACTCCACCAATCTTAGTGTTGCTAATCACTCCACCAATACCTTCCTCCAGATCATTGATGCTTATCACAAACAACAGTGGTCCCAGCACAGATCCCTGTGGGACACCACTGCTCACAGCTCTCCATTTGGAGAAACTCCCTTCCACTCCTATTCTCTGTCTCCTGTTGCCCAGCCAGTTCTCTATCCATCTAGCTCGTACACCCTGGACCCCATGCGACTTCACTTTCTCCATCAGCCTACCATTTTTGATTAGTAAGGGGATTGAGAATTATGGGGAGAAGGCAGGAGACTGGAGTTGAGAAACACCAGCTGTGATTGAACTTTAGCAAACGTAATGGGCTGAATGGTCTAATTGTGCCCCTCTATCTTACAAATGCTTATTCTACCAGACTAGAAGTTAATGTATTGAGTGTTAGGAACCTTTACCTAGGAAGGTGCTCTGTGACCACAATTTCATTTTTCTCATTACTAATGAGTCCAAAGATGTGCAGGCTAAGTGGATTTACCATGGGAAATGTAGGAGTACGGTGATGGGCTGGGTCTGGCTGGGATAGTCTTCAGAGGGTTGATGTGTATTCGATGGGCTGAATGGCCTGCTCCCACACTGTAGGGATTCTATGGTTCTATAAAATCGCTACTTCAATAAGGGACTAAAATGTATTCACATTATTCCAACTGTGGTATGATTTTAGCAAAATACATTCATACTGTATTCCCTTAAAAATAAAGGCTAACATTCCATTTGCTGTCCCTGTTACCAGCTGATCTACCTGTGGATTCATGCACAAATCCTCCCAAATCCCTCCGTGCTTCAGCTTCCTGCAGTCTTTCTCCATTTAAATAATATTCAGCTCTTTTATTCTTCCTGACAAAGTGCATTATCTCACAGTTTCTCACATTCTATTCTATCTGTCAAGTTGTTGTCCACTCACTCAACCTATTGATGTCCCTCTGCAGATGTTTTATGTCATCCTCCCCACTCGCCTCTCCACCTGCAAACTTACTGACAATACATTCATTTTCCTCATCCAAGTCATTAATAAATATTGGAAATAATTGTGACCCTGATCCCTGTGACACTCCATTAGTCAACCCTCTAGCCCATGCTGATAAACCTCAACACCATGGGCTCAACTTACTAAATAGCCTTGCACGTGATATTGATCAAGTACCTTCTGAAAATGAAGTTGCCTAACACATCGCTGTCTGTCTTCTATGATCAAGGCAGTTTTGTATCCAACTTATGAACTCACCATGCATCCCATGTGACTTGATCTTCTGGACCAGCCTACCGTGAGCAACCTTGTCAAATGTAGACAACATCCACTGCCCTAACTTCATCAATCGTCTTTGCTGCTTCCTCAAAGATTTTGGTCAAGTTTGTGAGACAGTACCTTCCTGCACAAAGCCATACTGACTATCCCTAAAAGACCATTCTTCTCCAAATGTGAGTAAGCAGTGTCCCTGAGAATTTTCTCCAATAATTTCCCCATCACTGATGTAAAGTTCACTAGCCTATAATTTCCCGAATTATCCCGGTTACCCATAAACAAAAGAATGACATTGGCTATTTGCCAGTCTTCTGGCACCTCACCTGTGGCTAAAGAGGATACAAAGATGTCTGTTAAGGCCCAGTAATCTCTTCCTTTGGCTCCTCCCGTATCCTCAAATAGATCTCATCAGGCACTGGGAACTTATCTACCTTAATGCTTTTCAAGACACCTACTACTTCCTCCTTAATATCTACGTGCCCTAGAAGATCAACATACCCCTCCCCAGTTGTGCCATTATCCATGTCCTTTTTGGTGAATAGCAATGTGATGTATTCATTAAAGACCTCACCCACTTCCTGTGGCTCCCTCCTTTATTCTTGAGTAGATCTACCCTTTCCCTTGCTACCCTCTTGCTCCTTATAGAAGTGTAAAATGCCTTGGGACTTACCTTAATCATGTCTCACAAACTTGATTGAGTTTTTTGAGGAAGCAACAAAGAGGATTGATGAGAGCAGAGCAGTAGATGTGATCCATATGGACTTCAGTAAGGTGTTGGACAAGGTTCCCCATGAGAGACTGATTAGCAAGGTTAGATCTCATGGAATACAGGGAGAACTAGCCATTTGGACATAGAACTGGCTCAAAGGTAGCAGGCAGAGGGTGGTGGTGGAGGGTTGTTTTTCAGACTGGAGGCCTGTGACCAGTGGAGTCCCACAAGGATCGGTGCTGGGTCCTCTACTTTTTGTCATTTATTTCAATGATTTGCATGTGAGCATAAGAGGTACAGTTAGTAAATTTGCAGATGACACCAAAATTGGAGGTGTAGTGGACAGCGAAGAGGGTTACTTCAGATTACAACAGGATCTTAATCAGATGGGCCAATGGGCTGAGAAGTGGCAGATGGAGTTTAATTCAGATAAATGCGAGGTGCTGCATTTTGGGAAAGCAAAAGGGCTTATGCCCAAAACGTCGATTCTCCTGTTCCTTTGATGCTGCCTGACCTGCTGCGCTTTTCCAGCAACACATTTTTAAGCTCTGATCTCCAGCATCTGAGTCCTCACTTTCTCCTAGGACTTATACACTTAATGGTAAGGTCCTAGGGAGTGTTGCTGAACAAAGAGACCTTGGAATGCAGGTTCATAGCTACTTGAAAGTGGAGTCACAGGTAGATAGGATAGTGAAGAAGGCATTTGGTATGCTTTCTTTTATTGGTCAGAGTATTGAGTACAGGAGTTGGGAGGTCATGTTGCGGCTGTACAGGACTTTGGTTAGGCCACTGTTGGAATATTGTGTGCAGTTCTGGTTTCCTTCCTATTGGAAAGATGATGTGAAACTTGAAAGGGTTCAGAAAAGATTTACAAGGATGTTGCCAGGGTTGGAGGATTTGAGCTACAGGGAGAGGCTGAACAGGCTGGGGCTGTTTTCCCTGGAGCGTCGGAGGCTGAGGGGTGACCTTATAGAGGTTTACAAAATTGAGGGGCATGGCTAGGGTAAATAGGCAAAGTCTTTCCCCTGGGGTCGGGGAGTTGAGAACTAGAGGGCATAGGTTTAGGGTGAGAGGGGAAAGATATAAAAGTGACCTAAGGGGCAACCTTTTCACGCAGAGGGTGGCACGTGTATGGAATGAGGTGCCAGAGGAAGTGGTGGAGGCTGGTACAATTGCAACATTTAAGAGGCATTTAGATGGGTATATGAATAGGGAAGGGTTTGGGAGGATATGGGCCGGGTGCTGGCAAGTGGGACTAGATTGGGTTGGGATATCTGGTCGGCATGGACAGGTTGGACCGAATGGTGTGCCTCCATGCTGTACATCTCTATGACTCTATGACCTCCTCCTCGCCTTTCTAGTTTCTTGTTTACGTTCTTTCCTGCTTCCTTTATATTCCTCAAAGGCTTTGTCTGATTTCTGTTTCCTAAACCTCACGGATGCTTCCTTTTTCTTTTCAATATCTTTTGTCATCCAGGGTTCCCAAATCTTGCCATCCTTAGCAACATGTCTCTAACATCCGGCCTTTAAAAGACTCCCACATATCAGATTTGGATTTACCATCAAACAGCTGCCCCCAATTTAATTTCTCCCATTCCTACCTAACCCTGTTGTAATTAGCCTTCCCCAGTTTAGCATTTTCAGCTGAGGACCAGTCTTATCCTGATACATGACTATCTTAAAACTGACAGAATTATGATCACTGTTTCCAAAATGCTCCCCCAGTGAAGCTACGATTTCCTAGCCAGGTTCATTCCCAATACACGGTTCTCGTATGGCCCCTTCCCCAGTTAGACTATCTACACATTGTTTCAAGAAACCCTCCTGGATGTATCTTACAAATTCTTCCCCATCAAAGCCCCGGCATTAAGAGAGTCTTAGTCAATATTGGGGAAGTTTAAATCGCCCACCACAACACCCTGATGCATTTACATCTTTCCATGACCTGCTTACGTAACTGTTCCTCTCTCTCCCGTTGGCTATTTGGAGGCCTACACTATAACCCCATCATAGTGACTGCACTTTCTTTATTCCTGAGTTCTGCTCACTGGATGAGCCTTCCAAGTGCAACTGTGACATTCTCCTGAATCAGTAATGCAACTCCCCCAGTTCTTTTACATCCCTCTCTATCTTGCAGTTGGTTGAAAAACACAATTTGGCTGGCCACGGGGGTAGTGGGAGCTTCAAAACTTTAAGGAAATGTACATTGGACATAAGGTGATCAGTGGGTCCCTTGGGGAAGGATGCACCACAATTCATAGTCATGGGTGACCATCTGAAAATTCATGTGAATATTTCATTAATGATATTTGGCGGGACAGTTCACTGGACCCAGCAGCAGCAACTAATCCTGTGTGTCCCTCTCTGTCCTCTCTGTGTCCACCAGGTACACGTTTGGGAAACCAGTGTTGGGGAGGCTCACGGTGAACATGACAGTAAATGGAGTGGGTTACTATCGCCATGAGCTGGGACACCCTGTGGTGAAGACAATGGAGGTACACGATCCTGGATTTGGTTATTATGGAATAACCGTCATTGTCTGCGTGATAAGAATAAATCACTTCTCATTTCAGGATTTTCCAAAACCTTCCAGGGCATGAACAACATCCGCTAAATACAGAGTAAAGCTCCTTCTACACTTTTACGCTGAAAGTAAAATTCTCTCTATGCTGTTCCCATCAAACATTCCCAGAACAGGAACAGCAAGGGCTTTGGTACAGTGTAAAGCTCTTTTACACTGTCCCTCAATAAACCCTTCACACGGGGCAGCATGATGTTAGATAAATGGTAAAGCTCCCTCTTTGGTGTATCCATTAAACACTCCCAGCAGAGCAACAGCATGGGATTAGATACAGAAAGATGCTCCCTCTACACTGTTAATCTCCTCAGGATTAAACCCATCCTGTAGCAGCATGTCATCTCCCTTTCGGTAGACTCTGACTGTGCTTATTGGGTTGGTGCTGGGTTTGTGAAAACGGTTTGTAATGTTACTGTCCTGTTATACCATGACCCAGTAAGTTAGCATGGACACGTCTTTAGCAGTATACTTGAAACCTCCCTGTCATTTTATCGGGAATCACTGACCACAGACTTGTGGATCACAAGAGGATCTATGCGAACTTGTCCCATTTCCTCAGTGTTTGCTCCATTGCTCTGCGCTACTTCAAATTTGAGGATTTCCCCAATTCCCTTTTCTACCATTGTTTCAGCAAACACGTTCCGATCACAACTACTGACTGTTTGTTTGAAAAACAACTGCTCCTGCCAGTTCTGTCTTTTTTGCTTGTTACACTAAATCTATCTCACTGCTTCATAACTCTCTACCATTTGGAACAGTATTTTCCTGATTTTCTCTGTCCAGCCCCCTTGTGTATGTGTGTTACACACTCCTATTGCCATCCTGTATAGAGAACAATCTGTAACTTCTCCAGATTCAGTAACTGAGCCCCTCAATCCTGGTATCACTCTAATACATCCTGTTTGCACATCTCCAAGTGAGGTGCCCAGAATGTGACACAATCCTGCAGTTTAGGTCTAAACACTGATTTTATAAAGAGTTAGTGTAATGTCCTTACTGCTTGTATTCGAAGTATTTGTGAACAAAGCTTACCACAATACCTCACCTCTTAACCTTTGACCTCTGCAGGTTGATGGGTCATCCACCTTTCTGATTTGTGCGAAGGAGATGATGCCAGTTGATGTTCCGGATCATTTCCGAGGTTCAGTGAGCATTTGGGCCTCAGTGGTGACTGTGGACGGCAGTAAACAGACCACCTTTGATGACTCAACCCCAGTTCATAAGCAGCTCATCGATATCAAGTACTCAAAGGACACTCGCAAACAGTTCAAGCCGGGTCTTCCCTATAAAGCCAAGGTGAGCATCACTGGGGGAGAATGGGGTCAATCCCAATGCACCATTTCCACTGAATGGAGACAAGTAGCATCCTATGGGACTGACTTGCTCTCTGGCATTCTCTGGCACAATGACCATATTGTCTTCCTCTAACAGCACCTCTCTATAACTCAGCCTGTTTGTCGGGCTGCTCTCAGCTGCTTCTGTTCTTAGCTGGAGGCAACCAGCACTAGCTTTTCTTCCTGCCCCTGCACCGTTACCTCTGGTGAGCTCATAGATTTACCCTTGGCCCCTTCTATCTTTCTTTGACATAGTGCTTCTCACTGATATTTTGTCAGTTTTCACATGTATCCTGACAGCACCCAACCCAGCCTCACTATCTGCTCTCTCAACACCTCCAGTATCTCTAACAGATTGCTTGTCTGACATTGGCTACTGGCTGAGCAGAAACTTTTCCCAATGAAATATGGGAAATACTGAAGCAGTATGTTTTTCTGGGACCATTTAAAAAAAAAATCCCCTGCCTTGTCACTGACTCGATCTCTCTGCCCTGGTCGCTGTCCAAGGTCGGTCCAGACTGTTCACATCGTGTTAATGTCCGCAAGCATCCCCTCCAATCGGATTCGAGTTAGTCCACCCCCACAAACCCGTGTAGCTCTGTTCCAACTTCATTGTTTTCTGTTGCTGAAAGCCTCGCCTGTGTCTTTTTAATCGCAAGACTTCAGTTTTCACCACTTTCTGGGTGAGCTTACCTGTTCTGACTCTGTCAGTTGAAGGATTTTTAAACCTCTCGCTGCCTGCATTCTAACATGCACCAAGTTGTGGTAGATTGACACTGGCCCCTCCGCCAGCCTAAAATAGTAAAAATAATTCCTTACTTTCCTCCAGCCCCAACGCTCGCATCTGTGCTGTAAGGTGGGGTTCTGTTTATTGTGGGGTGCGTGTTGGAGCCTGATGTGTAAGTGAACTGGCAGCTATGGGACACACAGACACTACCCTAGACCCAGGACAGTGATCACCCCAGGAGCTGTGCCAGACCCTGACTGAATGGAGTATTGCTGGTTGTTGCTGATTACTGGCACATGCACTGATTGTGGGATCAGCACAGAGGCAAAGTCCAGATCCTACAGTCACTGCTCATTACTGCTGACATTAGTTGCCTGGCTTCACTCTGAATAAAATAAAATTGGGAGCAAAACTCCTGAGTAAAATTGAAAGATTTAACCCATTCATTAACTCTGGGAAGATGATATTGTTTGGTCAGAGGTTTGGCGTTTTGTAAGCAGTCCATTCAGTATTTGGTGGAGACTAAACCCAGCCAATGATCTCAGGTCACTGGATCCAGGGGAAGCTTTAACCCTTCGTACCCTGGACACTGTGGAATTAATTCACTCAAATAGTCATTCTTTGTACAAGCTCAGTGAGAGTAGCAATCAGCTATTTGACTGCACAGAGCATCACAGTCTATTGCCACACCTATCATTCACCAATAACATGCATAAGCACAGTCAACTCTTGGTGAAAATGCATCAACATTTGGGTCAAACTCATTTATTAAAATAAAACTAAGAACTGTGAATGCTGATGATCTGAAACAGGAAGACAGCAATTGCTGGAGAAACTCAACAGGTCCTAGCAGTATCAGTGGAGAGAGAGAAACAGGGTTAACCTTTCAGTTCAATATGATTTATCTTCAGAACCGAACAAGGCTATGTCACTACCTGTTTGCTCACTCCTTTCCCTCATCAGCATAAATACCACCTTTTCTCAGCTCCTATCAGTTCTGACGAGGGTCACTGGACCTGAAACATTAACTCTGTGTTTCCTCTCTCCACAGGTGCTGCCAGACCTGTTGAGGTTTCTCCAGCATTTTCTGTTTTTGTTTGAAGTAGAGCTTCATTGTTGACGCTGCTTCATTGGTTGTCACAGTAACAAAGGGAATCCATTCGATGTGGCCCACAGTCAATTCAGTCACTCACTAGATTCACTGTCACCTCGTTCAACTATCTGTCTGTCTCCTTGTGCGTTCACTTTGATAACACCTTATCAAATCCTTGAGGACTTTGCACTTCATGATTATTTTAGGTTGAGGATCGTTGACCCTGGGAATCTGTTTTGTCGTTTCCCGTTGCTCACCACTGAGAGCTTGCTGAGGTATTTGTCTTGTTTTCTCAGGTGGAGGTGACCTATCCAGACGGAAGTCCTGCAAATGGTATAACTGTGCGCATCAAAGCTGAGCTCACTCCGAAGGATAACGTGTACACGAGTGAGCTGGTGTCAGAGAACAGCCGGGTAGAGTTTGAGATCCCGTCCATTCCGACTGCTGCCCAGTACGTCTGGCTTGAGGTAGGAGAGGTTGCTGTGAGTCGGAGAGGCTGGATCAGGGAGGAGAGTGTGAGGCTACTGCAATTGTTCACACGTGTGTGTGTGTGTGTGCCTGCGTGTGTGTGTGTGCCTGCGTGTGTGTGTGTGTCTGTGTCTGTGTACAGTAGGGTACAGACGCACACTTGCAAAACTCTAGGGTGGTACAGTGGCTCAGTGGTTAGCATATCTGCCTCACAGTGCCAGGGACCTGGGTTCACTTCCACTCTTGGGTGTCTATATGCGGTTTGTGCATTCTCCCTGTGTCTGTATGGGTTTCCTCCGGGTGCTCTGGTTTCCTCCCACAGTCCAAAGATGTTCAAGTTAGGTGGATTAGCCATGGGAAATTACCCATAGTGTCCAGGGATGTGCAGTTTGATATTGGGAGCAACATGTGTGTGTTCCATGCTTTTTCTTCCTGCCCAGTATTTGACCAAATATAGCATTGTGTCGGGAATCTGGGATCTAGATGATGTTTAAATGTTTAATGATTCACTGCTCGTTCAACTTGCTTCATTTATTGAGATGTATTCACTCTCCATGATCATATATTTTTCCATTTTTCTCAGACGAAGGTGACGGCTATTAATGGGACACCAGCTGGAGACCAGTACCTTCCCAGTTATCTCTCCATTAGCAGCTGGTACTCACCGAGCAAGTGCCATATTCAGCTGCAGGGGCCTGACACACCTCTCCAGGTGAGCAATTAATCCATGTTTGATTGGCAATTCACGTTACTCCAAGTTTAATCGGGAGTTCCATTTTTCCAGAATGCTCCATGCTGGGAACCTAAGGGGAGAGCAGTTTCTGAACCAGTCAGTCAGTCACTGCAGCTAATCAGAAATGGGAATGAAAGAATGCAGGTTAAAACCCACAGACAGCCCAGTCCTGATTCTAATGAAAGAATTTCATGGCACACAAGGAGACCATTTAGCCCATTGTGTCTGTGCTGGATCTTTTGAAACGTTTATCCAATACACAATGTCCAGATCACACCACCTCGCTGCTTAAAAACAGTTCTTCCCATCTCCCCATCTCCTCAATCTGTGTCCCTCAGCTTCCCAAACCTCCTGCCACTGAAAACATTTCCTCCTAATTTACTCGATCAAAACCTGTCATGATTTTGAACAACCTCAATCGAGTTTCCTTGTCAGCCTTTCTCTGTTAGAGGGACAACAATCCCAGCTTGTTCATTTTCTCCACATTAATTGATGCAGGTCATGCCTGGAACCACCTGCATCATCTCCAGGTTTTGGACATCCTTCCTGAAGATGGGTTCCTGCAATTTAATATAATCCTGTAATGTTAATGCAAACCATTGCTTAATGTGGCCTCCTGCCTTTTGGACCCAATGCTTCTAGTAATAAACCCAACTCTCCAATATTTTTACGCAGCAGCCTTTTCAATTTGCTCTGCCACTTTTGAGATTTATCTATATTGTTAATATTTTTTAAAAATGGGATGTGAGCCACTGTTGGCTTGGTCAGCATTTATTGCCCAATTATTGTGAAGACAATTAATCTACAATCACCATTATTGAGACTAAGTTCATTTTCCAGATTTATTTACTGAATTCACATTTCACCATTTACCATGGTGGGATTTGAATTCATGTTCCCAGAGCCTCTGGGTTACTAGCCCAGTGACATGACCTGTACACCACTGTCTTCCCTCAAGGTGGCCCTGCTAATGACCTTTTCTAAAATCGTGTAATTTAGTTTATATTGCCTCATTATTCCCACTAAACTTCATCTGCCATGCCAGCCAGTTTCCCTAATCTGAAGTCTGTTAATATCCTCCTCATTGTTTACTACACTTGACTTGTGTTTTATCTATAAACTCTGAAATAATACTGCATGTGCACATGTCAATAAAATTGACTGGACTCACTTCCCTGGAGCAATTCGCCTGTTATTAACCGGACTCTGATCTGGGCTGGCGTCCATGGGTCAGATTCTTCTTTCTCGAGCCCAGTGTGATGAGGCCATTAGTGACCCTCACTGCTCCAGACTGACCAATAAGCAGAGCCCAGACTGGAGCTGGACACTTGACCCTTCCTGTCCTCTGTGACAACGCCTCCCTGGATGGTCCATAGCAGTGGCCAGTTTGTTAGTTTAGACTTACTCGTCTTGTTGTGCTTTCATGTTTCCAGGTCGGGGAGGAAGCTGAAATTCCCCTGAAATCCACCTGCTCCTGTGACTTCACATTGCACTATGAGTTTGCATCACGGGGGAGCATTGTGAAAACAGGAAGGCAACCAGCGAGTGTCACTCAGCAACGGAGCAAGAGAGCTACAGTCACCTTCGACAAGAAGAAACAATCTGCACAGAGCTGTGAGTTAAAGGGAGGAAGGGATAGAGAAGAGCAGATAGCAGGAAAACAGAAAGCGAGAGAAGCAGCAGGACAGAGGTAGAGGGGAATTGGAAGTTGCATTTCATTGGTTGTTGAACCCTGGGTCAGTGGAAGATGTTATAATTTCGTGGACACCCCCCAATTGGATAATTACGCTCTCTGTTATGTGGCCTTGTGCTGTCGGTTTAATGAATCAGCTGTTCATGGCCTTTAGAAAACAGGAGCAGGAATAGGCCATTCGGCCCCCTTGAGCCTACTGCACCATTCAATAAGATGATGGTGATTATCCAGAACTCAACAGCCTATTGCCCACTTCACCCCCCAAATCATTTCATCCCTTTAGCCCCAAGTGCTGTGTCTAACTCTTTTACTGAAATCACAATTTGGTCTCAACCACATCTGTGACAGAGAATTCCACTCTGGGTGAAGAAATTCCTCCTAATCTCAATCCTAAATGGTTTACTCCTTAACCTTAGACGGTAACCATTGTTCTGAATTCCCTGGCCATCAGCAATGTCCTTCCTGCATCTACCGTGTCTGGTCCTGATAGGGAGGGAAGCCTATGAAAAATCCTAATTTTTCTGAAAGCCAGCAAATGTAATCTTAATTGATTCAGCCTTTCCTCATACGTCAGTTTTACCATCTCAGGAATTTGTCTGGTGAGCCTTTGCAGCACTCCCTCTGTATCGAGGACCCTTCTCAGATAAGGAGATCAAAACTGGGAGACATTCCTGCTTCTGCACTCGAATCCTTTCACTATAAAAGCCAACTTACCATTCGCTGCCTTTACCCCCTGCTATGCCTGAATGCTTACCTTCAGTGACTGGTGTATAAGGGCAGCCAGGTGTCGTTCCACATTTTCCCCCCTCTCAATTCAGCCACTCCGTTAAGCTTGCTTTCCTGTTTTGATCCCAAAGTGGATCCTCTCATTTATCCACATTATACTGCATTTGCCTACTCACTCAGCTTCTCCAAATTACTCTGCATCTTCACAGCTCACCCTCCCACCCGGTTTTGTGTCGTTGCAGATTTGGGGGTATCACATTTTGTTCCCTCATCTAAATCTTGAATATATTTTGTAAATGGCTGCTGACCAAGCACTGACAATTGGCACTTTGCCAATTGGAAAAGATCAATTTATTCCTACTGCTTTTAATCAGTCCTCTGTCCATCTCAAAACAGTTCTGGTGAAGTCACTGGACTTGAAGCATTAACTCTGCTGTCTTCCCACAGATGCCATCAGACCCATTGAGTTTTGCCAGTAATTTTTGTCCCCAATCCCAGTGCTTTAATTTCTGAAAGTCCAATAAGCCACAACCATTGGGTCCCGCACATCAGTTCTGCCAGTTACATCCTTTGAGAATTGCAGCAGATGTGTCAAGAATTATTTCCTCCTTGTAAATCCGTACAAACTTTCTGATCTTGCCACTGTCTTCCATGTGCTCTGCTATTAATCTTCTAAAATGAACTCTAACGTTTTTCCCACTCCTGATATCAAGCTGATTCTCTGTACTTTTTTTTTAAAAGATGAGTTAGATTAGTTAACCTATAGTCTTTAGGAAAGTTCCAGAATCTTGGAAGATGACCATCAATGCATCCACTATATCTAGGGCTGCTTCCTTTGAACTTTGGGATGTAGATTATTAGGGCTAGGGATTTATTGGCCTTCAATCTCACTAATTTTCCAAAACCATTTTCCTACTGATTCTGATTTCCTTCTGTTACTCCCTCTGGGTCCTGTGTACCCTCACATTTCTGTATGTTATTTGTGTTGCCCTTTTTGAACAGGGAACTAAAACATGTATTGAGTTAGTCAGACATTATAAATACCCCTGTTTCTGACTGTAAGGCACCTACAAGTGTCTTCACCAAACTTTTTCCTCTCACAAACTTACAGAAACTTTTACAGTCAGTTTTTATATTCCCTGCAAGCTTACCCTCATCATTTATTTCTCTTTTCTTAGCCAAGGAATTCTATCATGTTATAGTGACTGTTCCCTCAGGGGCCTCAGCACGAGATTGCTAACTATTCCTTTCTCATTGCACAATACACAGTTGAGGATGGCCTGTTCTCTACTTGGTCCTTCAACAAACTGGTCCAGAAATCTATCCCTGTGCTCCCCAGGAATTTCTCCTCTACGATATTGTTGCTAATTTGATTTGCTCAAGCCATACACAGATTAAGGTCACCCGGAGTTACAGATGTTCCTTTATTAACCTCCTCAGGAAAGGGGAATGGTGAGTTCTCATTGACATAGCCTGGAGAAGCTAGTGAGATGTGGCAGAAAGTTTAACCTCCTCCTGAATCATAGAGGATAGGATGGGATTGTTCCCCCTTGAACAAGGAAGGATAAGGAGAGATTTACAGCAGCGTTTCAAAATCCCAAAGGGCCTTGACATATTAAATGAGTGGGGCTCTTCTTGTGTCATTGTAGTGTCCTTACCTCTGAGCCAGGAAGTCTGTGTTCAAGTGCCACCTATTCCAGAGGTGTATCCTAATCTCTGAACAGTTTGATTAAAATATTTCTAGATAATGAGATAGAGGTGGAGTTGTCACCTCACCAGACTGGTAATCCAGAGGCCAGTATTCTGACAAGTGAATAAAAAACCCCATCAGGTTCACTGATGTCCTAGGAAATCTGCCTCCCTTACCTAGTCTGGCCTACATGTGACTCCAGACCCACTGCAATGTGCTTGACTCTTAAGTAAAAGGCGTTAATGAGAGGGGGTTATGGCAAAGTGGTAATGCCCCTATCTCTGGGCCAGAATTCCTGGGTTCGAATCCCACCTGCTCCAGAGGTGTGTCATAACATGTGTGGGCAGGCTGATTAGGAAATGTATTGAGTAAATTTTAGTGGTTGGGGTGGGGGGCTAGTGTTTGGTAGTTTTGCTTTTAATTAGCAACATGAGAAAACCATCCAGAAGTGTGGAATAGGGCATGGCATCAGGTTAATTGGATTGGTCTTCAAAATGCTAACACAAGCATGATGGTGAATGGCCTCATCCTGGGATGTGTGATTCTGCAATATTTGAAGAGCATCAGGAAATGTGGGAGTTGAAATGAGCTGAAATTGCTGCATTCTCCTCAGATCAGTCCAAGTCTTCAGCCAGTGAGGTGGATATATGCAGCACGTCCCTACGGTTCACTGTCACACACAGCATGTTGCCGCTCACTCGGCTGCTTGTCTATTATGTCCGGGAGAATGGCGAGGGCATCACTGACAGTATCCAAATCCCAATCCAACCAACCTATCAGAATAAGGTGAGTACATAACAACTACTGGACAACAACTTGCATACAGATAGCAATTTTTACCTGTAGCTTGTCCCAAGCTGCTTGACTGGAACTTCATGAAACAGAATCTGATACTGAGCCTCATGAGCTATCAGGACAGGTGACCAATAGCTTGATCAAAGGTCAATATTAAGGAGCGTGTAAAAGGAGAAAAGAGAGGCAAGGAAGTTAAAGGAAGGGATTCCCAAGCTCAGGGAACTGAAGGCTAACAGCTGTTCATGGCAAGTGAATAAAAGGGAGTGGGAGAGGAATCTTCTAGTGCAGGGCAGTGTCCACATCTCTGAGCCATGAGATCCAGGTTCAAGTCCCCCTTCAAGGTTTAAGCATGCAATAACATCTCTGAACAGGTTGATTAGACACTATCGCAAATCAGTGATGGTAAGCGACTGGGATTTGGAAAGTGCAGAGATCAGAGGGTTGTGGAGGTGGAGAAGATGTCAGAGATAGGAGGTGTAAGGCCATGAAGAAATTTAAGAGTAAGGATGAGAATTTTCAAAACTGAGGCATTGCTGATGTCAGGGCCACGTTAAGTCAGTGAGCGTACAGGGAGTTGGGTAAACTGTATTTGGTGTAAGTTAGGGTAAGGGTAGCTTCAACTGGGAAGGGAAGTCAGTTGGTCTTGGAGAGTATCTCGATGTGAAAGATTCACATCTTCCTTTATTTTGTTGAATGTTTAGGTATCGATCTCACTTTCTGCCAACAAGACAGTTCCTGGTGACCTTGTCAGGGTTGCAGTGAAAGGGGAGCCACGGTCCTGTGTTTGTGTTGCGACTGTGGACAAGAGTGTGTATTTATTAAAACCGGGCTTCCAGCTCACCACTGACAAGGTATCAAACTTTGTTCCTCTTTGACGGACATTTCAGAACAGAGCTCTCTGTAACATAACAACTGAAGGCCATTCAGTTCAGTACAGCACAGGAACAGGCGCTTTGGGCAACCACCCCGTGGCTCAACACTTCAACTCCCCCTCCCACTCCACCAAGGATATGCAGGTCCTTGGACTCCTCCATCGCCAGACCATAGCAACACGACGGCTGGAGGAAGAGCGCCTCATCTTCTGCCTACGAACCCTCCAACCACAAGGGATGAACTCAGATTTCTCCAGTTTCCTCATTTCCCCTCCCCCCACCTTATCTCAGTCCCAAGCCTCAAACTCAGCACCACCTTCCTAACCTGCAATCTTCTTCCTGACCTCTCCGCCCCCACCGCCACTCTGGCCTATCACCCTCACCTTATCACCCTCACCTTATCACCCTCACCTTATCACCCTCACCTTATCGCCCTCACCTTATCGCCCTCACCTTATCGCCCTCACCTTTTCGCCCTCACCTTATCGCCCTCACCTTATCGCCCTCACCTTATCACCCTCACCTTATCACCCTCACCTTATCACCCTCACCTTATCACCCTCACCTTAACCTCCTTCCACCTATCGCATTTCCAAGGCCCCTCCCCCAAGTCCCTCCTCACTACCTTTTATCTTAGCCTGCTTGGCACACTATCCAAGCCTTTTGTAAACTTCTGTCAGCTCACCCCTTCAGCCTTCAACATTCAAGTGACAACAAACCAAGTTTCTCCAAACTGTCCTTGTAGTTAATACCCTCCAAATCAGGTAACATCCTGGTAAACTGTTTCTGTACCCTCTGTAAAACCTCCATCCTTCTGGTAAACTGTATGCAATATTCCAAACGTGCCCTAACTAAAATTCTAGACAGCTACAACATGATTTCCCAATTTTTATACTCTATACCCCGATTGATGAAGGCAAGCATACTATATGCCTTCTTGACCACATCATCCTCTTGTGTTGCCACTGTCAGGGCTCTGTGGACCAGTATGCCTCGATCCCTCTGTACGTTGATGCTACTATGGGATCTGCCTTTTACTGTATACTTCCCTCCTGCATTAGATCTCCCAAAATGCATCACTTCGCATTTCTCTGGATTAAACTCCATCTGCCATTTCTCCACCCAAGTCTCCGACCTATCCATATCGTGCTGTGTCCTCTGGCAATCCTCCTCACTATCTGCAGCCGCCCCCCAATTTTTCTATCATCCACAAATTTACTAATCAGGCCACCTACATTCTCCTTCCAATCAGTTATAAACGTTACACACAATGGGGATCCCAGCACTGATCCTTGCAGAACACTACTGCGCACAGATCTCCAGTCAGAAAAACATCCTTCCACCACTACTGTCTGCCTTCTCTGACTAAGCCAGTTCAGTTAGCCATCTTACATGTGATTTCACCTTTGGTATCAGCCTGCCATGAGGGATCTTGTCAAAGGCTTTGCTGACATTCACTCAGACAACGTCTACTGCCCTGCCCTCATCAATCATCTTCATCACTTCCTCAAAAAACTCCATCAAGTTTGTGAGACGTTACTAGCCCCGCATAAAGCTATGCTGCCTATTGCTAATAATTGCGAGTAAATCCTATCCCTAAGAACCTTCTCCAGTAAGTTCCCTACCACTGATGTAAGGCTCACCAGCATGTAATTTCCTGGATTATGTCTGTTTCCCTTCTTAAACAAAGGAACAACATTGGCTATTCTCCAGTCTTCTGGGACCTCTCCTGTGGCAAAAGAGGATACAAAGATTTTGTACATGGCCACAGAAATTTTCTCATCAGCCTCCCTCTGCTGGAGACTTATCCTCCTTAATGCTTTTTAAAACACTCCAAGGCACCTTTTCTATATTGCTATGTTCTAGAATATCAACACACTCCTCCCTGAGACTCACCATTCCTCATGTCTTTCTGTGTGAATATTGAGGTAAAGTATTTGGTAAGGACCTCATCTGTATCCTCTGGGTCCACATGTAAATTCCCTCCTTTGTCCTTGAGTGGACCTACCCTTGCCCTAGCTACCTTTTTTGCTCCTTATATACATATAAAAAGCTTTGGGATTTTCCTTGGTCCTGTTTGCCCTGTTGTACCATTCAGTTAGATCCAAGCTAATGTGCATCTTAATGCCATCTACCTGCTTCAGTTCTGTACCCTAACCCTAACTCTAACCCTCAATCCCATTTCGCTAGCAATGACCTTTTCATCTCCATTTGAAATTTTCAGTTGCTCTCCAACCTCAACAAGACAGCTTCAGGTTTCCCCTCCCCTCTGTGTGAGGAAATGCTCCCAGACTTCATCCTTGAATGGAGTAGCTTGATTTTGAAGTTTCTGCCCCTTGTTCTGGACTCCTCTCCTCCCTCCACACCAGAGAGAATAATTTCTCTCCAATGTCCCTCTTAACAGCTTTAATCATTTCAACTCCTCCAAACCAATCAGATCAACCTTTACATGGTACACATGAGGAAATTCAAGCTAACTCTGGGGTCCTCTTATGGCACAGTAGTAGTGTCTCTGACCATGGATTGGGAGCCCCAGGTTCACGTCCCACTTGCTCCAGAGGTGAGTAATAACGTCTCTGAACGAGTTGATTGGAAAACTAGGTTAAAATAGAAAAAGTTAACACTTCAAGCTCATTCTGTGCAGTTTGTCCTCAGTTTATCACAGTGAGGTGGTGTGTGTACAACTTTGATTAAATTGTGCAGACATTGGTCACATCAGAGCCTGTCAAGACACGACAGCACGGTGGCTCAGTGGTTAGCACTGCTGCCTCACGGTGCCAGGGACCCGGGTTTGATTCCAGCCTCGGGTGACTGTCTGTGTGGAGTTTGCACATTCTCCTCGTGTCTGCATGGGTTTCCTCCAGGTCCACCGGTTTCCTCCCACAATCCAAACGCGCAGTGATGCCCATGGTGTTCAGGAATGTGTAGGCTAAGTGCATTAGTCAGGGGAAATGTAACGTAATAGGGTAGGGGAATGGTTTTGGGTGGGTTACTGTACAGAGGGTTTACATTAGATTACATTACATTACATTACAGTGTGGAAACAGGCCCTTCGGCCCAACAAGTCCACACCGACCCGCCAAAGCGAAACCCACCCATACCCCTACATTTACCCCTTACCTAACACTACGGGCAATTTAGTACGGCCAATTCACCTGACCTGCACATCTTTGGATTGTGGGAGGAAACCGGAGCACCCGGAGGAAACCCACGGAGACACAGGGAGAACGTGCAAACTCCACACAGTCAGTCGCCTGAGGCGGGAATTGAACCCGGGTCTCAGGCGCTGTGAGGTTGGTGTGGATTTGTTGGGCCTGTTTCCACACTGTAGGAATGTAGGGATTTTAATCTTCTAACTATCCAGAAGATGTTTCAATGACACTCAGAGGCAGACAGCAGGAATATTGAGGGATAGACATGGACACAGACTGTCCCAACTTCCTGTCCTTCCCTGTGCATGGCATAGCTGCTGTTTGTATATCTCTCTCCCCCAACCCCCTCAACTGACCTTTAACCCGATCTGATCATTGTTCAGATATTTCAGGAGTTGGCCAGTTACGATGTTTCGGACGCTTTTGGAATTCCGAAGGATGATGGTCACTTCTGGTGGCCGGGGCTATCGTCACGGCGACGGCGGAGGAGATCCTCGGTTTTCCCCTGGCACTGGGATATCACCAAGGATGCCCACTTTGCTTTCAGCGTAAGCACCAAGTACTTCAGCTCCCCGTTGGTCTTTCCAATTCCCATTGACCCACACACACACTGAATTTCACTGGGGTACAGGCTCCCACACACACACTGAGGTACAGACTGCCACACACACACTGACTCTCACTGGGGTACAGGCTCCCCCTCACACACTGACTCTCACTGGGGTACAGGCTCCCACACACACACTGAGGTACAGACTGCCACACACACACTGACTCTCACTGGGGTACAGGCTCCCCCTCACACACTGACCCTCACTGGGGTACAGGCTCCCCCTCACACACTGACTCTCACTGGGGTATGGGCTCCCCCTCTCACACTGACTCTCACTGGGGTATGGGCTCCCTCTCACACACTGACTCTCACTGGGGTACTGGCTCCCACACACACACTGACTCTCACTGGGGTACAGGCTCCCACACACACACTGACCCTCACTGGGATACAGGCTCCCACACACACACTGACTCTCACTGGGGTACAGGCTCCCACACACACACTGACTCTCACTGGGATACAGGCTCCCACACACACACTGACTCTCACTGGGGTACAGGGTCCCACACACACACTGACTCTCACTGGGGTACAGGCTTCCACACACACACTGACTCTCACTGGGGTACAGGCTCTCCCTCACACACTGACACTAACTGGGGTACAGGCTCCCACACACACACTGACTCTCACTGGGGTACAGGCTTACCCTCACACACTGACACTCACTGGGGTACAGGCTCCCACACACACATTGACTCTCACTGGGTTCAGGCTCCCACACACACACTGACTCTCACTGGATTCAGGCTCCCACACACACACTGACTCTCACTGGGGGACAGGCTCCCCCTCACACACACTGACTCTCACTGGGGTACGGGCTCCCCCATACACACACACTGACTCTCACTGGGGTACAGGCTCCCACACACACACTGACTCTCACTGGGGTACAGGCTCTCCCATACACACTGACTCTCACTGGGGTACAGGCTCTCCCACACACACTGACTCTCACTGGAGTACAGGCTCTCCCACACACATCGACTCTCACTGGGGTTACGGCTCCCCCTCACACACTGAATCTTACTGGGTACTGGCTCCCCCTCACACACTGACTCTCACTGGGGTATGAGCTCCCCCATACACACACAGTGATTCTCACTGGGGTACAGGCTCCCACACACACACACACTGACTCTCACTGGGGTACAGGCTCCCCCTCACGCACTGACTCTCACTGGGGTACAGGCTCCCACACACACTGACTCTCACTGTGGTACAGGCACCCCTCACACACTGACTCTTACTGGGGTACGGGCTCCCCCATACACACCCACTGACTTTCACTGGGGTACAGGCTCCCACGCACACACACTGACTCTCACTGGGGTACAGGCTCCCACACACACACTGACTCTCACTGAGGTACAGGCTCTCCCACACACACTGACTCTCACTGGAGTACAGGCTCTCCCACACACATTGACTCTCACTGGGGTTACGGCTCCCCCTCACACACTGACTCTCACTGGGGTACGAGCTCCCCCATACACACACAGTGATTCTCACTGGGGTACAGGCTCCCACACACACACACTGACTCTCACTGGGGTACAGGCTCCCCCTCACGCACTGACTCTCACTGGGGTACAGGCTCCCACACACACTGACTCTCACTGTGGTACAGGCACCCCTCACACACTGACTCTTACTGGGGTACAGGCTCCCCCATACACACCCACTGACTCTCACTGGGGTACAGGCTCCCACACACACACACTGACTCTCACTGCGGTACAGGCTCCCACACACACTGACTCTCACTGAGGTCCAGGCTCCCCCTCACACGCTGACTCTCACTGGGGTCCAGGCTCCCCCACACACACTGACCTTCACTGGGGTACAGGCTCCCCCTCATAGATTGACTCTCACTGGGGTACAAGTCCCACACATTGACTCTCACTGGGGTACAGGTCCCACACACACTCACAGTGACTCTCACTGGGGTACAGATCCCACACACACACACACACACTGACTCTCACTGGGGTACAGGCTCCCCCTCACACACTGGCTCTCACTGAGGTACGGGCTCCCCCATACACACATACTGACTCTCACTGGGGTACAGGCTCCCACACACATACTGACTCTCACTGCGGTACAGACTCCCACACACACACTGACTATCACTTGGGTACGGGCTCCCCCTCACACACTGACTCTCACTGGGGTACAGGCTCCCACACACACACACACTGACTCACACTGGGGTATGGGCTCTCACACACACACTGACTCTCACTGGGGTACAGGCACCCCTCACACATTGACACTTACTGGGGTACCAGCTCCCCCATACAGACACACTGACTCTCACTGGGGTACAGGCTCCCCCTCACACACTGACTCTCACTGGGGTACAGGCTCCCACACACACACTGACTCTCACTGGGGTACAGTCTCCCCCTCACACACTGAATCTCACTGGGTACTGGCTCCCCCTCACACACTGACTCTCACTGGGGTACGAGCTCCCCCATACACACACAGTGATTCTCACTGGGGTACAGGCTCCCACACACACACACACTGACTCTCACTGGGGTACAGGCTCCCCCTCACACACTGACTCTCACTGGGGTCCAGGCTCCCCTACACACGCTAACTCTCACTGGGGTCCAGGCTCCCCCTCACACACTGACTCTCACTGGGGTACGGGCTCCCCCTCACACACTGACTCTCACTGGGGTACAGGCTCCCACACACACACTGACTCTCATTGGGGTACAGGGTCCAACACACACTGACTCTCAATGGGGTACAGGCTCCCACACACACTGACTCTCACTGGGGTCCAGGCTCCCCCTCACACACTGACTCTCACTGGGGTCCAGGCTCCCCCTCACACACTGACTCTCACTGGGGTACAGGCTGACCCTCACACACTGACTCTCACTGGAGGACAGGCTCCCACACACACACTGACTCTCACTGGGGTACAGGCTCCCCCTCATAGATTGACTCTCACTGGGTTCAGGCTCCCACACACACACTGACTCTCACTGGGTTCAGGCTCCCACACACACACTGACTCTCACTGGGGTACGGGCTCCCCCATACACACACACTGACTCTCACTGGGGTACAGGCTCCCACACACACACTGACTCTCACTGGAGTACAGGCTCTCCCACACATATTGACTCTCACTGGGGTTACGGCTCCCCCTCACACACTGAATCTTACTGGGTACTGGCTCCCCCTCACACACTGACTCTCACTGGGGTACGAGCTCCCCCATACACACACAGTGATTCTCACTGGGGTACAGGCTCCCACACACACACACTGACTCTCACTGAGGTCCAGGCTCCCCCTCACACACTGACTTTCACTGGGATACAGGCTCCCACACACACACTGACTCTCACTGGGGTATGGGCTCTCTCACACACACTGACTCTCACTGGGGTACAGGCACCCCTCACACACTGACACTTACTGGGGTACCAGCTCCCCCATACACACACACTGACTCTCACTGGGGTACAGATCCCACACACACCCACAGTGACTCTCACTGGGGTACAGGCTCCCCCTCACACACTGGCTCTCACTGAGGTACGGGCTCCCCCATACACACACACTGACTCTCACTGGGGTACTGGCTCCCCCTCACACACTGACTCTCACTGGGGTACAGGCTCCCACACACACACTGACTCTCACTGGGGTACAGGCTCTCCCACACACACACTGACTCTCACTGGGGTACAGGCTCCCCCTCACACACTGACTCTCACTGGCGTACAGGCTCCCACACACACACACACACACTGACTCACACTGGGGTATGGGCTCTCACACACACACTGACTCTCACTGGGGTACAGGCACCCCTCACACACTGACTC
This sequence comes from Chiloscyllium plagiosum, assembly GCF_037043375.1. Lineage (NCBI taxonomy): Eukaryota > Metazoa > Chordata > Chondrichthyes > Orectolobiformes > Hemiscylliidae > Chiloscyllium > Chiloscyllium plagiosum. The sequence goes on from NW_028270166.1 coordinate 2,696,522, forward strand.
TTACTGGGGTACGGGCTCCCCCTACACACCCACTGACTTTCACTGGGGTACAGGCTCCCACGCACACACACTGACTCTCACTGGGGTACAGGCTCCCACACACACACTGACTCTCACTGGAGTACAGGCTCTCCCACACACATTGACTCTCACTGGGGTTACGGCTCCCCCTCACACACTGACTCTCACTGGGGTACGAGCTCCCCCATACACACACAGTGATTCTCACTGGGGTACAGGCTCCCACACACACACACTGACTCTCACTGGGGTACAGGCTCCCACACACACAGACTCTCACTGCGGTACAGGTTCCCACACACACTGACTCTCACTGGGGTCCAGGCTCCCCTACACACGCTGACTCTCACTGGGGTCCAGGCTCCCCCTCACACACTGACTCTCACTGGGGTACAGATCCCACACACACACACAGTGACTCTCACTGGGGTACAGGCTCCCCCTCACACACTGGCTCTCACTGAGGTACGGGCTCCCCCATACACACACACTGACTCTCTCTGGGGTACTGGCTCCCCCTCACACACTGACTCTCAATGGGGTACAGGCTCCCACACACACAGACTCTCACTGCGGTCCAGGCACCCACACACACTGACTCTCACTGGGGTCCAGGCTCCCCCTCACACGCTGACTCTCACTGGGGTCCAGGCTCCCCCTCACACACTGACTCTCACTGGGGTACAGGCTGACCCTCACACACTGACTCTTACTGGGGTACAGGCTCCCCCTCACACACAGACTCTCACTGGGGTACAGGCTCCCACACACACACACACTGACTCTCACTGGGGTACAGGTCCCACACATTGACTCTCACTGGGGTACAGGTCCCACACACACACAGTGACTCTCACTGGGGTACAGGCTCCCCCTCACACACTGACTCTCACTGGAGTACAGGCTCCCACACAAACATTGACTCTCACTGGGATACAGGCTCCCACACACATATTGACTCTCACTGGGGTACAGTCTCTCCCACACACACTGACTCTCACTGGGGTACAGGCTCCCCCTCACATTTTGACTCTCTCTGGGGTACAGGCTCCCACACACACACTGACTCTCACTGGGGTACAGGCTCCCCCTCTCATACTGATTCTCACTGGGGTACTGGCTCCCCCTCTCATACTGCCTCTCACTGGGGTACGGGCTTCCACACACACACTGACTCTCACTGGGGTACAGGCTCCCACACACACACCGTCTCACACTGGGGTACAGGCTCCCACACACACACTGACTCTCTCTGGGGGACAGGCTCCCACACACACACTGACTCTCACTGGGGTACAGGCTCCCCCTCTCATACTGACTCTCACTGGGGTACTGGCTCCCACACACACACTGACTCTCACTGGGGTACGGGCTCCCCCTCACACACTGACTCTCACTGGCGTACAGGCTCCCACACACACACTGAGGTACAGGCTCCCACACACACACTGACCCTCACTGGGGTATGGGCTCCCACACACACTCTGACTCTCACTGGGGTACAGGCTCCCCTCACACACTGCGTCTCACTGGGGTACGGGCTTCCACACACACACTGACTCTCACTGGGGTACAGGTTCCCACACACACACTGACTCACACTGGGGTACAGGCTCCCACACACACACTGACTCTCTCTGGGGGACAGGCTCCCACACACACACTGACTCTCACTGGGGTACAGGCTCCCCCTCTCATACTGACTCTCACTGGGGTACTGGCTCCCACACACACACTGACTCACACTGGGGTACAGGCTCCCACACACGCACTGACTCTCACTGGGGTACGGGCTCCCCCTCACACACTGACTCTCACTGGCGTACAGGCTCCCACACACACACTGAGGTACAGGCTCCCACACACACACTGACCCTCACTGGGGTATGGGCTCCCACACACACTCTGACTCTCACTGGGGTACAGGCTCCCCTCACACACTGCGTCTCACTGGGGTACGCGCTCCCACACACAAACTGACTCTCACTGGGGTATGGGTCTCACACACACACACTGACTCTCATTGGTGTCCAGGCTCCCCCTCACACACTGACTCTCACTGGGGTACAGGCTGACCCTCACACACTGACTCTCACTGGGGTACAGGCTCCCCCTCACACACTGACTCTCACTGGGGTACAGGCTCCCCCTCATAGATTGACTCTCACTGGGGTACAGGTCCCACACATTGACTCTCACTGGGGTACAGGTCCCTCACACACACACAGTGACGCTCACTGGCGTACAGGCTCCCCCTCACACACTGACTCTCACTGGGGTACAGGCTCCGACGCACACACTGACTCTCACTGGTGTACAGGCTCCCACACACACACTGACTCTCACTGGGGTACAGGCTCCCACACACACACACTGACTCTCACTGGGGTACAGGCTCTCCCTCACACACTGACTCTCACTGGGGTACAGGCTCCCACGCACACACTGACTCTCACTGGGGTACAGGCTCCCCCTCACGCACTGACTCTCACTGGGGTACAGGCTCCCACACACACTGACTCTCACTGGGGTACAGGCACCCCTCACACACTGACTCTGACTGGGGTACGGGCTCCCCCATACACACCCACTGACTCTCACTGGGGTACAGGCTCCCACACACACACACTTACTCTCACTGGGGTACAGGCTCCCCCTCACACGCTGACTCTCACTGGGGTCCAGGCTCCCCCTCACACACTGACTCTCACTGGGGTACAGGCTGACCCTCACACACTGACTCTCACTGGGGTACAGGTCCCACACACACACAGTGACTCTCACTGGGGTACAGGCTCCCCCTCACACACTGACTCTCACTGGGGTACAGGCTCCCACGCACACACTGACTCTCACTGGTGTACAGGCTCCCACACACACACACTGACTCTCACTGGTGTACAGGCTCCCACACACACACACTGGCTCTCACTGAGGTACGGGCTCCCCCAAACACACACACTGACTCTCACTGGGGTACAGGCTCCCACACACATACTGACTCTCACTGTGGTACAGACTCCCCCTCACACACTGACTCTCACTGGGGTACAGGCTCCCACACACATACTGACTCTCACTGGGGTACAGGATCACCCTCACACACTGACTCTCACTGGAGTACAGGCTCCCACACAGACATTGACTCTCACTGGGATACAGGCTCCCACACACATATTGACTCTCTCTGGGGTACCAGCTCCCCCATACACACACACTGACTCTCACTGGGGTAAAGGCTCCCCCTCACACACTGACACTCACTGGGGTACAGGCTCCCCCTCACACACTGACTTTCACTGGGGTACAGGCACCCCTCACACACTGACACTTACTGGGGTACCAGCTCCCCCATACACACACACTGACTCTCACTGGGGTACAGGCTCCCCCTCACACACTGACTCTCACTGGGGTACAGGCTGCCACACACACTCACAGTGACTCTCACTGGGGTACAGATCCCACACACACACACACTGACTCTAACTGGGGTACAGGCTCCCCCTCACACACTGGCTCTCACTGAGGTACGGGCTCCCCCATACACACACTGACTCTTACTGGGGTACAGGCACCCACACACACTGACTCTCACTGAGGTCCAGGCTCCCCCTCACACACTGACTCTTACTGGGGTACAGGCTCCCACACACACACTGACTCACACTGGGGTACAGGCTCCCACACACACATTGACTCTCACTGGGGTACAGGCTCTCCCACACACACACTGACTCTCACTGGGGTACAGGCTCCCCCTCACACACTGACTCTCAGTGGGGTACAGGCTCCCACACACACACACTGACTCTCACTGGGGTACAGGTCCCACACATTGACTCTCACTGGGGTACAGGTCCCACACACACACAGTGACTCTCACTGGGGTACAGGCTCCCCCTCACACACTGACTCTCACTGGGGTACAGGCACCCCTCACACACTGACTCTGACTGGGGTACGGGCTCCCCCATACACACCCACTGACTCTCACTGGGGTACAGGCTCCCACACACACACACACTGACTCTCACTGGGGTACAGGCTCCCACACACACACACTGACTCTCACTGGGGTACAGGCTCCCACACACACACTGACTCTCACTGGGGTCCAGGCTCCCCCTCACACACTGACTCTCACTGGGGTACAGGCTCCCACACACACACACTGACTCACACTGGGGTACAGGCTCCCCTACACACACTGACTCTCACTGGGGTACAGGCTCCCCCTCACACACTGACTCTCACTGGGGTACAGGCTCCCACACACACTCACAGTGACTCTCACTGGGGTACAGATCCCACACACACACACACTGACTCTCACTGGGGTACAGGCTCCCCCTCACACACTGACTCTCACTGGGGTACAGGCTCCCACACACACTCACAGTGACTCTCACTGGGGTACAGATCCCACACACACACACAGTGACTCTCACTGGGGTACAGGCTCCCCCTCACACACTGGCTCTCACTGAGGTACGGGCTCCCCCATACACACACACTGACTCTCACTGGGGTACAGGCTCCCACACACACTCACAGTGACTCTCACTGGCGTACAGGCTCCCACACACACACACACACTGACTCTCACTGGGGTACAGGCTCCCCCTCACACACTGACTCTCATTGGGGTACAGGGTCCAACACACACTGACTCTCAATGGGGTACAGGCTCCCACACACACAGACTCTCACTGCGGTACAGGCACCCACACACTGACTCTCACTGGGGTCCAGGCTCCCCCTCACACGCTGACTCTCACTGGGGTCCAGGCTCCCCCTCACACACTGACTCTCACTGGGGTACAGGCTGACCCTCACACACTGACTCTCACTGGGGTACAGGCACCCACACACACTGACTCTCACTGGGGTCCAGGCTCCCCCTCACACGCTGACTCTCACTGGGGTCCAGGCTCCCCCTCACACACTGACTCTCACTGGGGTACAGGCTGACCCTCACACACTGACTCTTGCTGGGGTACAGGCTCCCCCTCACACACTGACTCTCACTGGGGTACAGGCTCCCACACACACACACTGACTCTCACTGGGGTACAGGCTCCCCCTCACACACTGACTCTCACTGGGGTACAGGCTCCCACGCACACACTGACTCTCACTGGTGTACAGGCTCCCACACACACACACTGACTCTCACTGGGGTACTGGCACCCCCTCACACACTGACTCTCACTGGGGTACAGGCTCCCACACACATACTGACTCTCACTGTGGTACAGACTCCCCCTCACACACTGACTCTCACTGGAGTACAGGCTCCCACACAGACATTGACTCTCACTGGGATACAGGCTCCCACACACATATTGACTCTCACTGGGGTACAGGCTCTCCCACACACACTGACTCTCACTGGGATACAGGCTCCCACACACATATTGACTCTCACTGGGGTACAGGCTCTCCCACACACACTGACTCTCACTGGAGTACAGGCTCCCACACAGACATTGACTCTCACTGGGATACAGGCTCCCACACACACTGACCCTCACTGGGGTACAGGCTCCCCCTCACATTTTGACTCTCTCTGGGGTACCAGCTCCCCCATACACACACACTGACTCTCACTGGGGTAAAGGCTCCCCCTCACACACTGACTCTCACTGCGGTACAGGCTCCCACACACACTGACTCTCACTGGGGTCCAGGCTCCCCTACACACACTGACTTTCACTGGGATATAGGCTCCCAAACACACACACACTGACTCTCACTGGGGTATGGGCTCTCACACACACACACTGACTCTCACTGGGGTATGGGCTCTCTCACACACACACTGACTCTCACTGGGGTATGGGCTCCCCCACACACTGACACTTACTGGGGTACCAGCTCCCCCATACACACACACTGACTCTCACTGGGGTACAGGCTCCCCCTCACACACTGACTCTCACTGGGGTACAGGCTCCCACACACACTCACAGTGACTCTCACTGGGGTACAGATCCCACACACACACACAGTGACTCTCACTGGGGTACTGGCTCCCCCACACACACTGACTCTCACTGGGGTCCAGGCTCTCCCTCACACGCTGACTCTCACTGGGGTCCAGGCTCCCCCTCACACACTGACTCTCACTGGGGTACAGGCTGACCCTCACACACTGACTCTTACTGGTGTACAGGCTCCCACACACACACTGACTCACACTGGGGTACAGGCTCCCACACACACATTGACTCTCACTGGGGTACAGGCTCTCCCACACACACACTGACTATCACTGGGGTACGGGCTCCCCCTCAGATTGACTCTCACTGGGGTACAGGCTCCCACACACACACTGACTATCACTGGGGTACGGGCTCCCCCTCACACACTGACTCTCACTGGCGTACAGGCTCCCACACACACACAGACTCTCACTGCGGTACAGGCTCCCACACACACTGACTCTCACTGGGGTATGGGCTCTCACACACACACTGACTCTCACTGGGGTACAGGCTCCCCCTCACACACTGACTCTCACTGGGGTACAGGCTCCCACACACACAGACTCTCACTGCGGTACAGGCTCCCACACGCACTGACTCTCACTGGGGTATGGGCTCTCACACACACACTGACTCTCACTGGGATCCAGGCTCCCCCTCACACACTGACTATCACTGAGGTACGGGCTCCCCCTCACACATTGACTCTCACTGGGGTACAGGCTCCCACACACACACTGACTCTCAATGGGGTACAGGCTCCCACACACACAGACTCTCACTGCGGTACAGGCACCCACACATTGACTCTCACTGGGGTACAGGTCCCACACACACACAGTGACTCTCACTGGGGTCCAGGCTCCCCCTCACACACTGACTCTCACTGGGGTACAGGCTGACCCTCACACACTGACTCTTACTGGGGTACAGGCTCCCCCTCACACACTGACTCTCACTGGGGTACAGGCTCCCACACACACACACTGACTCTCACTGGGGTACAGGTCCCACACACACACAGTGACTCTCACTGGGGTACAGGCTCCCCCTCACACACTGACTCTCACTGGGGTACAGGCTCCCACGCACACACTGACTCTCACTCTTGTACAGGCTCCCACACACACTCACTGACTCTCACTGGGGTACAGACACCCCCTCACACACTGACTCTCACTGGGGTACAGGCTCCCACACACATACTGACTCTCACTGTGGTACAGACTCCCCCTCACACACTGACTCTCACTGGGGTACAGGCTCCCACACACATACTGACTCTCACTGGGGTACAGGCTCCCACACAGACATTGACTCTCACTGGGGTACAGGCTCCCACACACACAGACTCTCACTGGGGTCCAGGCTCCCATACACACGCTGACTCTCACTGGGGTCCAGGCTCCCCCTCACACGCTGACTCTCACTGGGGTCCAGGCTCACCCTCACACACTGACTTTCACTGGGGTACAGGCTCCCAAACACTCACACACTGACTCACACTGGGGTATGGGCTCTCACACACACACACTGACTCTCACTGGGGTACAGGCTCCCCCTCACACACTGACACTTACTGGGGTACAGGCTCCCACACACACTCACAGTGACTGTCACTGGGGTACAGATCCCACACACACACACAGTGACTCTCACTGGGGTACAGGCTCCCCCTAACACACACTGACTCTCACTGGGGTACTGGCTCCCCCTCACACACTGACTCTCAATGGGGTACAGGCTCCCACACACACTCACAGTGACTGTCACTGGGGTACAGATCCCACACACACACACAGTGACTCTCACTGGGGTACAGGCTCCCCCTCACACACACTGACTCTCACTGGGGTACTGGCTCCCCCTCACACACTGACTCTCAATGGGGTACAGGCTCCCACACACACTGACTCTCACTGGGGTCCAGACTCCCCCTCACAAGCTGACTCTCACTGGGGTCCAGGCTCCCCCTCACACACTGACTCTTACTGGGGTATAGGCTGACCCTCACACACTGTCTCTTACTGGGGTCCAGGCTCCCCCTCACACGCTGACTCTCACTGGGGTCCAAGCTCCCCCTCACACACTGACTCTCACTGGGGTACAGGCTGACCCTCACACACTGACTCTTACTGGGGTACAGGCTCCCACAGACACACTGACTCACACTGGGGTACAGGCTCCCCCTCACATATTGACTCTCACTGGCGTACAGGCTCCCACACACACACACACTGACTCACACTGGGGTATGGGCTCTCACACACACACTGACTCTCACTGGGGTACAGGCACCCCTCACACACTGACACTTACTGGGGTACCAGCTCCCCCATACACACACACTGACGCTCACTGGGGTACAGGCTCCCCCTCACACACTGACTCTCACTGGGGTACAGGCTCACACACACACAGACTCTCACTGCGGTACAGGCTCCCACACACACTGACTCTCACTGGGGTACAGACTCCCCCTCACACACTGGCTCTCACTGAGGTACGGGCTCCCCCTCACATTTTGACTCTCTCTGGGGTACAGGCTCCCACACACACACTGACTCTCACTGGGGTACAGGCTCCACCTCTCATACTGATTCTCACTGGGGTACTGGCTCCCCCTCTCATACTGCCTCTCACTGGGGTACGGGCTTCCACACACACACACTGACTCTCACTGGGGTACAGGCTCCCACACACACACTGACTCACACTGGGGTGCTGGCTCCCACACACACAATGATTCTCACTGGGATACAGGCTCACCCTCACACACTGACTCTCACTGGAGTACAGGCTCCCACACACACACTGACTCTCTCTGGGGGACAGGCTCCCACACACACACTGACTCTCACTGGGGTACAGGCTCCCCCTCTCATACTGACTCTCACTGGGGAGCTGGCTCCCACACTCTCACTGACTCTCACTGGGGTACGGGCTTCCACACACACACACTGACTCTCACTGGAGTACAGGCTCCCACACACACACTGACTCTCTCTGGGGGACAGGCTCCCACACACACACTGACTCTCACTGGGGTACAGGCTCCCCCTCTCATACTGACTCTCACTGGGGTACTGGCCACCACACACACACTGACTCTCACTGGGGTACGGGCTCCCCCTCACACACTGACTCTCACTGGCGTACAGGCTCCCACACACACACTGAGGTACAGGCTCCCACACACACACTGACCCTCACTGGGGTATGGGCTCCCACACACACTCTGACTCTCACTGGGGTACAGGCTCCCCTCACACACTGCCTCTCACTGGGGTACGCGTTCCTACACACACACTGACTCTCACTGGGGTATGGGTCTCACACACACACTGACTCTCATTGGGGTCCAGGTTCCCCCTCACACGCTGACTCTCACTGGGGTCCAGGCTACCCCTCACACACTGTCTCTCACTGGGGTACAGGCTGACCCTCACACACTGACTCTCACTGGGGTACAGGCTCCCCCTGACACACTGACTCTCACTGGGGTACAGGCTGACCCTCACACACTGACTCTTACTGGGGTCCAGGCTCCCCCTCACACGCTGACTCTCACTGGGGTCCAGGCACCCCCTCACACACTGACTCTCACTGGGGTACAGGCTGACCCTCACACACTGACTCTTACTGGGGTACAGGCTCCCACACACACACTGACTCACACTGGGGTACAGGCTCCCACACACACATTGACTCTCACTGGGGTACAGGCTCTCATACACACACACTGACTCTCACTGGGGTACAGGCTCCCACACAAACACTGACTATCACTGGGGTACGGGCTCCCCCTCACACACTGACTCTCACTGGCGTACAGGCTCCCACACACACTCACACTGGGGTATGGGCTCTCACACACACACACTGACTCTCACTGGGGTACAGGCACCCCTCACACACTGACACTTACTGGGGTACCAGCTCCCCCATACACACACACTGACGCTCACTGGGGTACAGGCTCCCCCTCACACACTGACTCTCACTGGGGTACAGGCTCCCACACACACAGACTCTCACTGCGGTACAGACTCCCCCTCACACACTGGCTCTCACTGAGGTACGGGCTCCCCCTCACATTTTGACTCTCTCTGGGGTACAGGCTCCCACACACACACTGACTCTCACTGGGGTACAGGCTCCCCCTCTCATACTGCCTCTCACTGGGGTACGGGCTTCCACACACACACTGACTCTCACTGGGGTACAGGCTCCCACACACACACTGACTCACACTGGGGTACAGGCTCCCACACACACAATGATTCTCACTGGGGTACAGGCTCACCCTCACACACTGACTCTCACTGGAGTACAGGCTCCCACACACACACTGACTCTCTCTGGGGGACAGGATCCCACACACACACTGACTCTCACTGGGGTACAGGCTCCCCCTCTCATACTGATTCTCACTGGGGTACTGGCTCCCCCTCTCATACTGCCTCTCACTGGGGTACGGGCTTCCACACACACACACTGACTCTCACTGGGGTACAGGCTCCCACACACACACTGACTCACACTGGGGTGCTGGCTCCCACACACACAATGATTCTCACTGGGATACAGGCTCACCCTCACACACTGACTCTCACTGGAGTACAGGCTCCCACACACACACTGACTCTCTCTGGGGGACAGGCTCCCACACACACACTGACTCTCACTGGGGTACAGGCTCCCCCTCTCATACTGACTCTCACTGGGGAGCTGGCTCCCACACTCTCACTGACTCTCACTGGGGTACGGGCTTCCACACACACACACTGACTCTCACTGGAGTACAGGCTCCCACACACACACTGACTCTCTCTGGGGGACAGGCTCCCACACACACACTGACTCTCACTGGGGTACAGGCTCCCCCTCTCATACTGACTCTCACTGGGGTACTGGCCACCACACACACACTGACTCTCACTGGGGTACGGGCTCCCCCTCTCATACTGACTCTCACTGGGGTACTGGCTCCCACACACACACTGACTCACACTGGGGGACAGGCTCCCACACACACACTGACTCTCACTGGGGTCCAGGCTCCCCCTCACACACTGACTCTCACTGGGGTACAGGCTGACCCTCACACACTGACTTTCACTGGGGTACAGGCTCCCCCTCACACACTGACTCTCACTGGGGTACAGGCTCCCCCTCATTGACTCTCACTGCGGTACAGATCCCACACACACTCACAGTGACGCTCACTGGGGTACAGGCTCCCCCTCACACACTGACTCTCACTGGGGTACAGGCTCCCACGCACACACTGACTCTCACTGGTGTACAGGCTCCCACACACACACTGACTCTCACTGGGGTACAGGCTCCCCCTCATTGACTCTCACTGCGGTACAGATCCCACACACACACACAGTGACGCTCACTGGGGTACAGGCTCCCCCTCACACACTGACTCTCACTGGGGTACAGGCTCCCACGCACACACTGACTCTCACTGGTGTACAGGCTCCCACACACACACTGACTCTCACTGGGGTACAGGCTCCCACACACACAATGATTCTCACTGGGATACAGGCTCACCCTCACACAATGACTCTCACTGGAGTACAGGCTCCCACACACACACTGACTCTCTCTGGGGGACAGGATCCCACACACACACTGACTCTCACTGGGGTACAGGCACCCCTCACACACTGACACTTACTGGGGTACCAGCTCCCCCATACACACACACTGACGCTCACTGGGGTACAGGCTCCCCCTCACACACTGACTCTCACTGGGGTACAGGCTCACACACACACAGACTCTCACTGCGGTACAGGCTCCCACACACACTGACTCTCACTGGGGTACAGACTCCCCCTCACACACTGGCTCTCACTGAGGTACGGGCTCCCCCTCACATTTTGACTCTCTCTGGGGTACAGGCTCCCACACACACACTGACTCTCACTGGGGTACAGGCTCCCCCTCTCATACTGATTCTCACTGGGGTACTGGCTCCCCCTCTCATACTGCCTCTCACTGGGGTACGGGCTTCCACACACACACTGACTCTCACTGGGGTACAGGGTCCCACACACACACTGACTCACACTGGGGTACAGGCTCCCACACACACAATGATTCTCACTGGGATACAGGCTCACCCTCACACAATGACTCTCACTGGAGTACAGGCTCCCACACACACACTGACTCTCTCTGGGGGACAGGATCCCACACACACACTGACTCTCACTGGGGTACAGGCTCCCCCTCTCATACTGACTCTCACTGGGGTACTGGCTCCCACACACACACTGACTCACACTGGGGTACAGGCTCCCACACACACACTGACTCTCACTGGGGTACGGGCTCCCCCTCACACACTGACTCACACTGGGGTACAGGCTCCCACACACACACTGACTCTCACTGGGGTATGGGTCTCACACACACACTGACTCTCTCTGGGGGACAGGCTCCCACACACACACTGACTCTCACTGGGGTACAGGCTCCCCCTCTCATACTGACTCTCACTGGAGAGCTGGCTCCCACACACACACTGACTCTCACTGGGGTAGGGGTTCCACACACACACACTGACTCTCACTGGAGTACAGGCTCCCACACACACACTGACTCTCTCTGGGGGACAGGCTCCCACACACACACTGACTCTCACTGGGGTACAGGCTCCCCCTCTCATACTGACTCTCACTGGGGTACTGGCCACCACACACACACTGACTCTCACTGGGGTACGGGCTCCCCCTCGCACACTGACTCTCACTGGCGTACAGGCTCCCACACACACACTGAGGTACAGGCTCCCACACACACACTGACCCTCACTGGGGTACAGGCTCCCCTCACACACTGCCTCTCACTGGGGTACGCGTTCCTACACACACACTGACTCTCACTGGGGTATGGGTCTCACACACACACTGACTCTCATTGGGGTCCAGGTTCCCCCTCACACGCTGACTCTCACTGGGGTCCAGGCTACCCCTCACACACTGTCTCTCACTGGGGTACAGGCTGACCCTCACACACTGACTCTCACTGGGGTACAGGCTCCCCCTGACACACTGACTCTCACTGGGGTACAGGCTGACCCTCACACACTGACTCTTACTGGGGTCCAGGCTCCCCCTCACACGCTGACTCTCACTGGGGTCCAGGCACCCCCTCACACACCGACTCTCACTGGGGTACAGGCTGACCCTCACACACTGACTCTTACTGGGGTACAGGCTCCCACACACACACTGACTCACACTGGGGTACAGGCTCCCACACACACATTGACTCTCACTGGGGTACAGGCTCTCATACACACACTGACTATCACTGGGGTACGGGCTCCCCCTCACACACTGACTCTCACTGGCGTACAGGCTCCCACACACACACTGACTCTCACTGGGGTATGGGTCTCACACACACACTGACTCTCTCTGGGGGACAGGCTCCCACACACACACTGACTCTCACTGGGGTACAGGCTCCCCCTCTCATACTGACTCTCACTGGAGAGCTGGCTCCCACACACACACTGACTCTCACTGGGGTAGGGGTTCCACACACACACACTGACTCTCACTGGAGTACAGGCTCCCACACACACACTGACTCTCTCTGGGGGACAGGCTCCCACACACACACACACTGACTCACACTGGGGTATGGGCTCTCACACACACACTGACTCTCACTGGGGTACAGGCACCCCTCACACACTGACACTTACTGGGGTACCAGCTCCCCCATACACACACACTGACGCTCACTGGGGTACAGGCTCCCCCTCACACACTGACTCTCACTGGGGTACAGGCTCCCACACACACAGACTCTCACTGCGGTACAGGCTCCCACACACACTGACTCTCACTGGGGTACAGACTCCCCCTCACACACTGGCTCTCACTGAGGTACGGGCTCCCCCTCACATTTTGACTCTCTCTGGTGTACAGGCTCCCACACACACACTGACTCTCACTGGGGTACAGGCTGACCCTCACACACTGACTCTCACTGGGGTACAGGCTCCCCCTGACACACTGACTCTCACTGGGGTACAGGCTGACCCTCACACACTGACTCTTACTGGGGTCCAGGCTCCCCCTCACACGCTGACTCTCACTGGGGTCCAGGCACCCCCTCACACACTGACTCTCACTGGGGTACAGGCTGACCCTCACACACTGACTCTTACTGGGGTACAGGCTCCCACACACACACTGACTCACACTGGGGTACAGGCTCCCACACACACATTGACTCTCACTGGGGTACAGGCTCTCATACACACACACTGACTCTCACTGGGGTACAGGCTCCCACACAAACACTGACTATCACTGGGGTACGGGCTCCCCCTCACACACTGACTCTCACTGGCGTACAGGCTCCCACACACACACACACTGACTCACACTGGGGTATGGGCTCTCACACACACACACTGACTCTCACTGGGGTACAGGCACCCCTCACACACTGACACTTACTGGGGTACCAGCTCCCCCATACACACACACTGACTCTCACTGGGGTACAGGCTCCCCCTCACACACTGACTCTCACTGGGGTACAGGCTCCCACACACACAGACTCTCACTGCGGTACAGGCTCCCACACACACTGACTCTCACAGGGGTACAGACTCCCCCTCACACACTGGCTCTCACTGAGGTACGGGCTCCCCCTCACATTTTGACTCTCTCTGGGGTACAGGCTCCCACACACACACTGACTCTCACTGGGGTACAGGCTCCCCCTCTCATACTGATTCTCACTGGGGTACTGGCTCCCCCTCTCATACTGCCTCTCACTGGGGTACGGGCTTCCACACACACACTGACTCTCACTGGGGTACAGGCTCCCACACACACACTGACTCACACTGGGGTACAGGCTCCCACACACACAATGATTCTCACTGGGGTACAGGCTCACCCTCACACACTGACTCTCACTGGAGTACAGGCTCCCACACACACACTGACTCTCTCTGGGGGACAGGATCCCACACACACACTGACTCTCACTGGGGTACAGGCTCCCCCTCTCATACTGACTCTCACTGGGGTACTGGCTCCCACACACACACTGACTCACACTGGGGTACAGGCTCCCACACACACACTGACTCTCACTGGGGTACGGGCTCCCCCTCACACACTGACTCTCACTGGCGTACAGGCTCCCACACACACACTGAGGTACAGGCTCCCACACACACACTGACCCTCACTGGGGTATGGGCTCCCACACACACTCTGACTCTCACTGGGGTACAGGCTCCCCTCACACACTGCCTCTCACTGGGGTACGCGTTCCCACACACACACTGACTCTCACTGGGGTATGGGTCTCACACACACACTGACTCTCATTGTGGTCCAGGTTCCCCCTCACACGCTGACTCTCACTAGGGTCCAGGCTACCCCTCACACACTGACTCTCACTGGGGTACAGGCTCCCCCTCACACACTGACTCTCACTGGGGTACAGGCTCCCCCTCATAGATTTACTCTCACTGGGGTACAGGTCCCACACATTGACTCTCACTGGGGTACAGGTCCCACACACACACACACAGTGACGCTCACTGGGGTACAGGCTCCCCCTCACACACTGACTCTCACTGGGGTACAGGCTCCCATGCACACACTGACTCTCACTGGTGTACAGGCTCCCACACACACACTGACTCTCAGTGGTGTACAGGCTCCCACACACACACACTGACTCTCACTGGGGTACAGGCTCCCCCTCACACACTGACTCTCACTGGGGTACAGGCTACCACGCACACACTGACTCTCACTGGTGTACAGGCTCCCACACACACACTGACTCTCACTGGGGTACAGGCTCCCACACACACACACACTGACTCTCACTGGCGTACAGGCTCCCCCTCACACACTGACTCTCACTGGGGTACAGGCTCCCCCTTACGCACTGACTCTCACTGGGGTACAGGCTCCCACACACACTGACTCTCACTGGGGTACAGGCACCCCTCACACACTGACTCTGACTGGGGAACGGGCTCCCCCATACACATCCACTGACTCTCACTGGGGTACAGGCTCCCACACACACACACTGACTTTCACTGGGGTACAGGCTCCCAAACACACACACACTGACTCACACTGGGGTATGGGCTCTCACACACACACTGACTTTCACTGGGGTACAGGCACCCCTCACACACTGACACTAACTGGGGTACCAGCTCCCCCATACACACACACTGACTCTCACTGGGGTACAGTCTCCCCCTCACACACTGACACTCACTGGGGTACAGGCTCCCACACACACAGTGACTCTCACTGTGGTACAGATCCCACACACACACACACTGACTCTCACTGGGGTACAGGCACCCCTCACACACTGACACTAACTGGGGTACCAGCTCCCCCATACACACACACTGACTCTCACTGGGGTACAGGCTCCCCCTCACACACTGGCTCTCACTGGGGTACAGGCTCCCACACACATACTGACTCTCACTGGGATACTGGCTCCCCCTCACACACTGTGAGGGGGAGCCCACACAGGCTCCCACACAGACATTGACTCTCACTGGGGTGGGAGTCCCCCGTACTGTGTGGGCTCCCCCATACACACACACTGACTCTCACTGGGATACTGGCTCCCCCTTCACACACTGACTCTCACTGGGGTACAGGCTCCCACACACACACTGACTCACACTGGGGTACAAGCTCCCACACACACATTGACTCTCACTGGGGTACAGGCTCTCCCACACACACACTTACTCTCACTGCGGTACAGGCTCCCCCTCACATATTGACTCTCACTGGAGTACAGGCTCCCACACACACACTGACTATCACTGGGGTACGGGCTCCCCCTCACACACTGACTCTCACTGGCGTACAGGCTCCCACACACGCACACTGACTCACACTGGGGTATGGGCTCTCACACACACACTAACTCTCACTGGGGTACAGGCTCCCACACACACACTGACTCACACTGGGGTACAGGCTCCCACACACACACTGACTCTCACTGGGGTACAGGCAGCCCTCACACACTGACACTTACTGGGGTACAGGCTCCCACACACATACTGACTCTCACTGTGGTACAGACTCCACCTCACACACTGACTCTCACTGGGGTACAGGCTCCCACACACATACTGACTCTCACTGGGGTACAGGCTCCCACACACACACTGACTCTCACTGGAGTACAAGCTCCCACACACATATTGACTCTCACTGGGGTACAGGCTCTCCCACACACACTGACTCTCACTGGGGTACAGGCTCCCCCTCACATTTTGACTCTCTCTGGGGTACCAGCTCCCCCATACACACACACTGACTCTCACTGGGGTACAGGCTCCCCCTCACACACTGACTCTCACTGGGGTACAGGCTCCCACACACACAGACTCTCACTGCGGTACAGGCTCCCACACACACTGACTCTCACTGGGGTCCAGGCTCCCCTACACACACTGACTCTCACTGGGGTACGGGCTCCCCCTCACACACTGACTCTCACTGGGGTACAGGCTGACCCTCACACACTGACTCTTACTGGGGTACAGGCTCCCACACACACACTGACTCTCACTGGGGTACAGGCTCCCACACACACACTGACTCTCACTGGGGTACAGGTCCCACACATTGACTCTCACTGGGGTACAGGTCCCACACACACACAGTGACTCTCACTGGGGTACAGGCTCCCCCTCACACACTGACTCTCACTGGGGTACAGGCTCCCACGCACAAACTGACTCTCACTGGTGTACAGGCTCCCACACACACACACTGACTCTCACTGGCGTACAGGCTCCCACACACACACACACACTGACTCACACTGGGGTATGGGCTCTCACACACACACTGACTCTCACTGGGGTACAGGCACCCCTCACACACTGACACTTACTGGGGTACCAGCTCCCCCATACACACACACTGACGCTCACTGGGGTACAGGCTCCCCCTCACACACTGACTCTCACTGGGGTACAGGCTCCCACACACACAGACTCTCACTGCGGTACAGGCTCCCACACACACTGACTCTCACTGGGGTACAGACTCCCTCTCACACACTGGCTCTCACTGAGGTACGGGCTCCCCCAAACACACACTGACTCTCACTGGGGTACTGGCTCCCCCTCACACACTGACTCTCGCTGGGGTACAGGCTCCCACACACATACTGACTCTCACTGTGGTACAGACTCCCCCTCACACACTGACTCTCACTGGGGTACAGGCTCCCACACACATACTGACTCTCACTGGGTTACAGGCTCACCCTCACACACTGACTCTCACTGGAGTACAGGCTCCCACACACACACTGACTCTCACTGGGGTACAGACTCCCCCTCACACACTGACTCTCACTGGGGTACAGGCTCCCACACACATACTGACTCTCACTGGGGTACAGGCTCACCCTCACACCCTGACTCTCACTGGGGTACAGGCTCCCCCTCACATTTTGACTCTCTCTGGGGTACAGGCTCCCACACACACACTGACTCTCACTGGGGTACAGGCTCCCCCTCTCATACTGATTCTCACTGGGGTACTGGCTCCCCCTCTCATACTGCCTCTCACTTGGGTACGGGCTTCCACACACACACTGACTCTCACTGGGGTACAGGCTCCCACACACACACTGACTCACACTGGGGTACAGGCTCCCACACACACACTGACTCTCACTGGGATACAGGCTCCCACACACACACTGACTCACACTGGGGTACAGGCTCCCACACACACAATGATTCTCACTGGGGTACAGGCTCACCCTCACACACTGACTCTCACTGGAGTACAGGCTCCCACACACACACTGACTCTCTCTCTGGGGGACAGGCTCCCACACACACACTGACTCTCACTGGGGTACGGGCTCCCCCTCACACACTGACTCTCACTGGCGTGCAGGCTCCCCTCACACACTGCCTCTCACTGGGGTACGCGCTCCCACACACACACACTCTCACTGGGGTATGGGTCTCACACACACACTGACTCTCATTGGGGTCCAGGTTCCCCCTCACATGCTGACTCTCACTGGGGTCCAGGCACCCCCTCACACACTGACTCTCACTGGGGTACAGGCTGACCCTCACACACTGACTCTCACTGGGGTACAGGCTCCCCCTCACACACTGACTCTCACTGGGGTACAGGCTCCCCCTCATAGATTGACTCTCACTGGGGTACAGGTCCCACACATTGACTCTCACTGGGGTACAGGTCCCACACACACACACAGTGATGCTCACTGGGGTACAGGCTCCCCCTCACACACTGACTCTCACTAGGGTACAGGCTCCCACACACACTCACAGTGACTCTCACTGGGGTCCAGATCCCACACACACACACAGTGACTCTCACTGGGGTACAGGCTCCCCCTCACACACTGGCTCTCACTGAGGTACGGGCTCCCCCATACACACACACTGACTCTCACTGGGGTACGGGCTCCCACACACACACTGACTCTCACTGGGGTACAGGCTCCCACACACACACTGACTCACACTGGGGTACAGGCTCCCACACACACATTGACTCTCACTGGGGTACAGGCTCTCCCACACACTCACTGACTCTCACTGGGGTACAGGCTCCCCCTCACATATTGACTCTCACTGGAGTACAGGCTCCCACACACACACTGACTATCACTGGGGTACGGGCTCCCCCTCACACACTGACTCTCACTGGCGTACAGGCTCCCACACACACACACTGACTCACACTGGGGTATGGGCTCTCACACACACACTGACTCTCACTGGGGTACAGGCACCCCTCACACACTGACACTTACTGGGGTACCAGCTCCCCCATAAACACACACTGACTCTCACTGGGGTACAGGCTCCCCCTCACACACTGACTCTCACTGGGGTACAGGCTCCCACACACACAGACTCTCACTGCGGTACAGGCTCCCACACACACTGACTCTCACTGGGGTCCAGGCTCCCCTACACACCCTGACTCTCACTGGGGTCCAGGCTCCCACTCTCACACTGACTCTCACTGGGCTACGGGCTCCCCCTCACACACTGACTCTCACTGGGGTACAGGCTCCCACACACACAGACTCTCACCGGGGTCCAGGCTCCCCCTCACACGCTGACTCTCACTGGGGTCCAGGCTCCCCCTCACACACTGACTCTCACTGGGGTACAGGCTGACCCTCACACACTGACTCTTACTGGGGTACAGGCTCCCCCTCACACACTGACTCTCACTGGGGTACAGGCTCCCACACACACACACTGACTCTCACTGGGGTACAGGTCCCACACATTGACTCTCACTGGGGTACAGGTCCCACACACACACAGTGACTCTCACTGGGGTACAGGCTCCCCCTCACACACTGACTCTCACTGGGGTACAGGCTCCCACGCACACACTGACTCTCACTGGTGTACAGGCTCCCACACACACACACTGACTCTCACTGGGGTACAGGCTCCCCCTCACACACTGACTCTCACTGGGGTACTGGCTCCCCCTCACACACTGACTCTCACTGGAGTACAGGCTCCCACACACATACTGACTCTCACTGGGGTACAGGATCCCACACACACACTGACTCTCACTGGGGTACAGGCTCTCCCACACACACTGACTCTCACTGGGGTACAGGCTCTCCCTCACATATTGACTCTCACTGGGGTACAGGCTCCCACACACACACTGACTCTCACTGGGGTATGGGCTCTCACTCACACACTGACTCTCATTGGGGTACAGGCACCACTCACACACTGACTCTTACTGTGGTACCAGCTCCCCCATACACACAGACTGACTCTCACTGGGGTACAGGTCCCACACATTGACTCTCACTGGGGTACAGGTCCCACACACACACACAGTGATGCTCACTGGGGTACAGGCTCCCCCTCACACACTGACTCTCACTGAGGTACAGGCTCCCACACACACTCACAGTGACTCTCACTGGGGTACAGATCCCACACACACACACACAGTGACTCTCACTGGGGTACAGGCTCCCCCTCACACACTGGCTCTCACTGAGGTACGGGCTCCCCCATACACACACTGACTCTCACTGGGGTACAGGCTCCCACACACACATTGACTCTCACTGGGGTACAGGCTCTCCCACACACACACTGACTCTCACTGGGGTACAGGCTCCCCCTCACATATTGACTCTCACTGGAGTACAGGCTCCCACACACACACTGACTATCACTGGGGTACGGGCTCCCCCTCACACACTGACTCTCACTGGCGTACAGGCTCCCACACACACACACTGACTCACACTGGGGTACAGGCACCCACACACATACTGACTCTCACTGTGGTACAGACTCCCCCTCCCACACTGACTCTCACTGGGGTACAGGCTCCCACACACATACTGACTCTCACTGGGGTACAGGCTCACCCTCTCACACTGACTCTCATTGGAGTACAGGCTCCCAGACAGACATTGACTCTCACTGGGATACAGGCTCCCACACACATATTGACTCTCACTGGGGTACAGGCTCTCCCACACACACTGACTCTCACTGGGGTCCAGGCTCCCCCTCACATTTTGACTCTCTCTGGGGTACAGGCTCCCACACACACACTGACTCTCACTGGGGTACAGGCTCCCCCTCTCATACTGATTCTCACTGGGGTACTGGCTCCCCCTCTCATACTGCCTCTCACTGGGGTACGGGCTTCCACACACACACTGACTCTCACTGGGGTACAGGCTCCCACACACACACTGACACACACTGGGGTACAGGCTCCCACACACACAATGATTCTCACTGGGGTACAGGCTCACCCTCACACACTGACTCTCACTGGAGTACAGGCTCCCACACACACACTGACTCTCTCTGGGGGACAGGCTCCCACACACACACTGACTCTCACTGGGGTACAGGCTCCCCCTCTCATACTGACTCTCACTGGGGTACTGGCTCCCACACACACACTGACTCACACTGGGGTACAGGCTCCCACACACACACTGACTCTCACTGGGGTACAGGCTCCCACACACATTGCCTCTCACTGGGGTACGCGCTCCCACACACACACACTGACTCTCACTGGGGTTTGGGTCTCACACACACACTGACTCTCATTGGGGTCCAGGTTCCCCCTCACACACTGACTCTCACTGGGGTCCAGGCTCCCCCTCACACACTGACTCTCACTGGGGTACAGGCTGACCCTCACACACTGACTTTCACTGGGGTACAGGCTCCCCCTCACACACTGACTCTCACTGGGGTACAGGCTCCCCCTCATTGACTCTCACTGCGGTACAGATCCCACACACACTCACAGTGACGCTCACTGGGGTACAGGCTCCCCCTCACACACTGACTCTCACTGGGGTACAGGCTCCCACGCACACACTGACTCTCACTGGTGTACAGGCTCCCACACACACACTGACTCTCACTGGGGTACAGGCTCCCCCTCATTGACTCTCACTGCGGTACAGATCCCACACACACACACAGTGACGCTCACTGGGGTACAGGCTCCCCCTCACACACTGACTCTCACTGGGGTACAGGCTCCCACGCACACACTGACTCTCACTGGTGTACAGGCTCCCACACACACACTGACTCTCACTGGGGTACAGGCTCCCACACACACACACACTGACTCTCACTGAGGTACAGGCTCCCCCTCACACACACACTGACTCTCACTGGGGTACAGGCTCCCACACACACACTGACTCACACTGGGGTACAGGCTCCCACACACACACTGACTCTCACTGGGGTACAGGCTCTCCCACACACACTGACTCTCACTGGGGTACAGGCTCACCCTCACACACTGCCTCTCACTGGAGTACAGGCTCCCACACGCACACTGACCCTCTCTGGGGTACAGGCTCCCACACACACACTGAGGTACAGGCTCACCCTCACACACTGACTCTCACTGGGGTACAGGCTCCCCTCACACACTGCCTCTCACTGGGGTACAGGCTCCCACACACACACTGACTCTAACTGGGGTATGGGTCTCACACACACACTGACTCTCACTGGGGTACCGGCTCCCCCTCACACACTGACTCTCACTGGGGTACAGGCTCCCCCTCATAGATTGACTCTCACTGGGGTACAGGTCCCACACATTGATTCTCACTGGGGTACAGGTCCCACACACACACACAGTGACTCTCACTGAGGTACAGGTCCCACACACACACACAGTGACTCTCACTGCGGTACAGGCTCCCACACACACACACTGACTCTCACTGGGGTACAGACTCCCCCTCACACACTGGCTCTCACTGAGGTACGGGCTCCCCCATACACACACACTGACTCTCACTGGGGTACTGGCTCCCCCTCACACACTGACTCTCACTGGGGTACAGGCTCCCACACACATACTGACTCTCACTGCGGTACAGACTCCCACACACACACTGACTCTCACTGGGATACAGGCTCTCCCACACACACTGACTCTCACTGGGGTCCAGGCTCCCCCTCACACACTGACTCTCACTGGGGTACAGGCTGACCCTCACACACTGACTCTCACTGGGGTACAGGCTCCCCCTCATAGATTGACTCTCGCTTGGGTACAGGTCCCACACATTGACTCTCACTGAGGTACAGGTCCCACACACACACTGACTCTCACTGGGGTACAGGCTCCCACGCACACACTGACTCTCACTGGGGTACAGGCTCCCACACACACACACTGACTCTCACTGGGGTACAAGCTCCCACACACACACTGACTCTCACTGGGGTACAGGCTCCCCCTCTCATACTGACTCTCACTGGGGTACTGGCTCCCACACACACACTGACTCTCACTGGGGTACGGGCTCCCCCTCACACACTGACTCTCACTGGCGTACAGGC
This sequence comes from Chiloscyllium plagiosum, assembly GCF_037043375.1. Lineage (NCBI taxonomy): Eukaryota > Metazoa > Chordata > Chondrichthyes > Orectolobiformes > Hemiscylliidae > Chiloscyllium > Chiloscyllium plagiosum. Next base: position 2,720,504 of record NW_028270166.1, read on the forward strand.
TCCCACACACACACTGAGGTACAGGCTCCCACACACACACTGACCCTCACTTGGGTATGTGCTCCCACACACACTCTGACTCTCACTGGGGTACAGGCTCCCCTCACACACTGCCTCTCACTGGGGTACTCGCTCCCACACACACACTGACTCTCACTGGGGTATGGGTCTCACACACACACTGACTCTCATTGGGGTCCAGGTTCCCCCTCACACACTAACTCTCACTGGGGTACAGGCTGACCCTCACACACTGACTCTCACTGGGGTACAGGCTCCCCCTCATAGATTGACTCTCAGTGGGGTACAGGTCCCACACATTGACTCTCACTGAGGTACAGGTCCCACACACACACTGACTCTCACTGGGGTACAGGCTCCCACGCACACACTGACTCTCACTGGGGTACAGGCTCCCACACACTCACACTGACTCTCACTGGGGTACAAGCTCCCACACAAACACTGACTCTCTCTGGGGGACAGGCTCCCACACACACACTGACTCTCACTGGGGTACAGGCTCCCCCTCTCATACTGACTCTCACTGGGGTACTGGCTCCCACACACACACTGACTCACACTGGGGTACAGGCTCCCACACACACACTGGCTCTCACTGGGGTACAGGCTCCAAAACACATACTGACTCTCACTGGGGTACAAACGCCCACACACACACTGACTCTCACTGGGGTACAGGCTCCGACACACACACTGACTCACACTGGGGTACAGGCTCCCACACACACATTGACTCTCACTGGGGTACAGGCTCTCCCACACACACTGACTCTCACTGGGGTACAGGCTCCCCCTCATATATTGACTCTCACTGGGGTACAGGTCCCACACAATGACTCTCACTGGGGTACAGGTCCCACACACACACACAGTGACGCTCGCTGGTGTACAGGCTCCCCCTCACACTGACTCTCACTGGGGTACAGGCTCCCCTCACACACTGCCTCTCACTGGGGTACGCGCTCCCACACACACACTGACTCTCACTGGGGTATGGGTCTCACACACACACTGACTCTCATTGGGGTCCAGTTTCCCCCTCACACGCTGACTCTCACTGGGGTACAGACACCCCCTCACACACTGACTCTCACTGGGGTACAGGCTGACCCTCACACACTGACTCTCACTGGGGTACAGGCTCCCACACACACACACTGGCTCTTACTGAGGTACAGGCTCCCACACACACACTGACTCACACTGGGGTACAGGCTCCCACACACACATTGACTCTCACTGGGGTACAGGCTCTCCCACACACACTGACTCTCACTGGGGTACAGGCTCCCCCTCACATTTTGACTCTCACTGGGGTACAGGCTCCCACACACACACTGACCCTCACTGGAGTATGGGCTCCCACACACACACTGACTCTCACTGGGGTACAGGCTCCCCTCACACACTGCCTCTCACTGGGGTACAGTCTCCCCCTCATAGATTGACTCTCACTGGGGTACAGGTCCCACACATTGATTCTCACTGGGGTACTGGTCCCACACACACAGTGACTCTCACTGGGGTACAGGTCCCACACATACACACAGTGACTCTCACTGGGGTACAGGCTCCCACACACACACACTGACTCTCACTGGGGTACAGACTCCCCCTCACACACTGGCTCTCACTGAGGTACGGGCTCCCCCATACACACACACTGACTCTCACTGGGGTACTGGCTCCCCCTCACACACTGACTCTCACTGGAGTACAGGCTCCCACACACATACTGACTCTCACTGGGGTACAGGATCCCACACACACACTGACTCTCACTGGGGTACAGGCTCTCCCACACACACTGACTCTCACTGGGGTACAGGCTCCCCCTCACATATTGACTCTCACTGGGGTACAGGCTCCCACACACACACTGACTCTCACTGGGGTATGGGCTCTCACTCACACACTGACTCTCACTGGGGTACAGGCACCACTCACACACTGACTCTTACTGTGGTACCAGCTCCCCCATACACACAGACTGACTCTCACTGGGGTACATGTCCCACACATTGACTCTCACTGGGGTACAGGTCCCACACACACACACAGTGATGCTCACTGGGGTACAGGCTCCCCCTCACACACTGACTCTCACTGAGGTACAGGCTCCCACACACACTCACAGTGACTCTCACTGGGGTACAGATCCCACACACACACACACAGTGACTCTCACTGAGGTACAGGCTCCCCCTCACACACTGGCTCTCACTGAGGTACGGGCTCCCCCATACACACACACTGACTCTCACTGGGGTACGGGCTCCCACACACACACTGACTCTCACTGGGGTACAGGCTCCCACACACACATTGACTCACACTGGGGTACAGGCTCTCCCACACACACACTGACTCTCACTGGGGTACAGGCTCCCCCTCACATATTGACTCTCACTGGAGTACAGGCTCCCACACACACACTGACTATCACTGGGGTACGGGCTCCCCCTCACACACTGACTCTCACTGGCGTACAGGCTCCCACACACACACACTGACTCACACTGGGGTATGGGCTCTCACACACACACTGACTCTCACTGGGGTACAGGCACCCCTCACACACTGACACTTACTGGGGTACCAGCTCCCCCATAAACACACACTGACTCTCACTGGGGTACAGGCTCCCCCTCACACACTGACTCTCACTGGGGTACAGGCTCCCACACACACAGACTCTCACTGCGGTACAGGCTCCCACACACACTGACTCTCACTGGGGTCCAGGCTCCCCTACACACCCTGACTCTCACTGGGGTCCAGGCTCCCCCTCACACACTGACTCTCACTGGGCTACGGGCTCCCCCTCACACACTGACTCTCACTGGGGTACAGGCTCCCACACACACAGACTCTCTCCGGGGTCCAGGCTCCCCCTCACACGCTGACTCTCACTGGGGTCCAGGCTCCCCCTCACACACTGACTCTCACTGGGGTACAGGCTGACCCTCACACACTGACTCTTACTGGGGTACAGGCTCCCCCTCACACACTGACTCTCACTGGGGTACAGGCTCCCACACACACACACTGACTCTCACTGGGGTACAGGTCCCACACATTGACTCTCACTGGGGTACAGGTCCCACACACACAAAGTGACTCTCACTGGGGTACAGGCTCCCCCTCACACACTGACTCTCACTGGGGTACAGGCTCCCACGCACACACTGACTCTCACTGGTGTACAGGCTCCCACACACACACACTGACTCTCACTGGGGTACAGACTCCCCCTCACACACTGGCTCTCACTGAGGTACGGGCTCCCCCAAACACACACACTGACTCTCACTGGGGTACTGGCTCCCCCTCACACACTGACTCTCACTGGGGTACAGGCACCCACACACATACTGACTCTCACTGTGGTACAGACTCCCCCTCCCACACTGACTCTCATTGGAGTACAGGCTCCCACACAGACATTGACTCTCACTGGGATACAGGCTCCCACACACATATTGACTCTCACTGGGGTACAGGCTCTCCCACACACACTGACTCTCACTGGGGTCCAGGCTCCCCCTCACATTTTGACTCTCTCTGGGGTACAGGCTCCCACACACACACTGACTCTCACTGGGGTACAGGCTCCCCCTCTCATACTGATTCTCACTGGGGTACTGGCTCCCCCTCTCATACTGCCTCTCACTGGGGTACGGGCTTCCACACACACACTGACTCTCACTGGGGTACAGGCTCCCACACACACACTGACACACACTGGGGTACAGGCTCCCACACACACAATGATTCTCACTGGGGTACAGGCTCACCCTCACACACTGACTCTCACTGGAGTACAGGCTCCCACACACACACTGACTCTCTCTGGGGGACAGGCTCCCACACACACACTGACTCTCACTGGGGTACAGGCTCCCCCTCTCATACTGACTCTCACTGGGGTACTGGCTCCCACACACACACTGACTCACACTGGGGTACAGGCTCCCACACACACACTGACTCTCACTGGGGTACAGGCTCCCACACACATTGCCTCTCACTAGGGTACGCGCTCCCACACACACACTGACTCTCACTGGGGTTTGGGTCTCACACACACACTGACTCTCATTGGGGTCCAGGTTCCCCCTCACACGCTGACTCTCACTGGGGTCCAGGCGCCCATCACACACTGACTCTCACTGGGGTACAGGCTGACCCTCACACACTGACTTTCACTGGGGTACAGGCTCCCCCTCACACACTGACTCTCACTGGGCTACAGGCTCCCCCTCATAGATTGACTCTCACTGCGGTACAGATCCCACACACACACACAGTGACGCTCACTGGGGTACAGGCTCCCCCTCACACACTGACTCTCACTGGGGTACAGGCTCCCACGCACACACTGACTCTCACTGGTGTACAGGCTCCCACACACACACTGACTCTCACTGGTGTACAGGCTCCCACACACACACACTGGCTCTTACTGAGGTACGGGCTCCCCCAAACACACACACTGACTCTCACTGGGGTACTGGCTCCCACTCACACACTGACTCTCACTGGGGTACAGGCTCCCACACACATACTGACTCTCACTGGGGTACAAACTCCCACACACACACTGACTCTCACTGGGGTACAGGCTCCCACACACACACTGACTCACACTGGGGTACAGGCTCCCACACACACATTGACTCTCACTGGGGTACAGGCTCTCCCACACATTTTGACTCTCACTGGGGTACAGGCTCCCTCTCATAGATTGACTCTCACTGGGGTACAGGCTCACCCTCACACACTGACTCTCACTGGGGTACAGGCTCCCACACACACACTGAGGTACAGCCTCCCACACACACACTGACCCTCACTGGAGTATGGGCTCCCACACACACACTGACTCTCACTGGGGTACAGGCTCCCCTCACACACTGCCTCTCACTGGGGTACAGGCTCCCCCTCATAGATTGACTCTCACTGGGGTACAGGTCCCACACATTGATTCTCACTGGGGTACTGGTCCCACACACACACACAGTGACTCTCACTGGGGTACAGGTCCCACACATACACACAGTGACTCTCACTGGGGTACAGGCTCCCACACACACACACACTGACTCTCACTGGGGTACAGGCTCCCATGCACACACTGACTCTCACTGGGGTATGGGCTCTCCCTCACACACTGACTCTCACTGGGGTATAGGCACCACTCACACACTGACTCTTACTGTGGTACCTGCTCTCCCATACACACAGACTGACTCTCACTGGGGTACAGGCTCCCCCTCACATATTGACTCTCACTGGGGTACAGGATCCCACACACACACTGACTCTCACTTGGGTACGGGCTCCCCCTCACACACTTACTCTCACTGGCGCACAGGCGCTCACACACACACACACACTGACTCTCACTGGGGTATGGGCTCCCCCTCACACACTGACTCTCACTGGGGTACAGGCTCCCACACACACACTGACTCTCACTGGTGTACAGGCTCCCACACACACAGACTCTCACTGGTGTACAGGCTCCCACGCACACACTGACTCTCACTGGGGTACAGGCTCCCACACACACACACTCTCACTGCGGTACAGGCTCCCACACACACTGACTCTCACTGCAGTACAGGCCCGCCCTCACACGCTGACTCTCACTGGGGTCCAGGTTCCCCCTCACACACTGACTCTCACTGGGGTACAGGCTGCCCCTCACACACTGACTCTCACTGGGGTCCAGGCTCCCCCTCACATGCTGACTCTCACTGGGGTCCAGGCTCCCCCTCACACACTGACTCTCACTGGGGTACAGGCTGACCCTCACACACTGACTCTCACTGGGGTACAGTCTCCCCCTCATAGATTGACTCTCACTTGGGTACAGGTCCCACACATTGACTCTCACTGGGGTACAGGTCCCACACACACACTGACTCTCACTGGGGTACAGGCTCCCACGCACACACTGACTCTCACTGGGGTACAGGCTCCCACACACACACACACACACACTGCCTCTCACTGGGGTATGGGCTCTCCCTCACACACTGACTCTCACTGGGGTATAGGCTCCCACACACACACTGACTCTCACTGGTGTACAGTCTCCCACACATACAGACTCTCACTGGTGTACAGGCTCCCACGCACACACTGAATCTCACTTGGGTACAGGCTCCCACACACACAGACTCTCAATGGGGTACAGTCTCCCACACATTTTGACTCTCACTGCGGTACAGGCTCCCACACACACACACAGACTCTCAATGGGGTACAGTCTCCCACACATTTTGACTCTCACTGGGGTACAGGCTCCCACACGCACAATGACTCTCACTGGGGTACAGGCTCACTCTCACACACTGACTCTCACTGGGGTACAGGCTCCCACACACACACTGAGGTACAGCCTCCCCCACACACACTGACCCTCACTGGAGTATGGGCTCCCACACACACACTGACTCTCACTGGGGTACAGGCTCCCCTCACACACTGCCTCTCACTGGGGTACAGGCTCCCCCTCATAGATTGACTCTCACTGGGGTACAGGTCCCACACATTGATTCTCACTGGGGTACTGGTCCCACACACACACACAGTGACTCTCACTGGGGTACAGGTCCCACACATACACACAGTGACTCTCACTGGGGTACAGGTCCCACACATACACACAGTGACTCTCACTGGGGTACAGGCTCCCACACACACACACACTGACTCTCACTGGGGTACAGACTCCCCCTCACACACTGGCTCTCACTGAGGTACGGGCTCCCCCATACACACACACTGACTCTCACTGGGGTACTGGCTCCCCCTCACACACTGACTCTCACTGGGGTACAGGCTCCCACACACATACTGACTCTCACTGCGGTACAGACTCACACACACACTGACTCTCACTGGGGTACAGGATCCCACACATACACTGACTCTCACTGGGGTACAGGCTCTCCCACACACACTGACTCTCACTGGGGTACAGGCTCCCCCTCACATATTGACTCTCACTGGGGTACAGGCTCCCACACACACACTGACTCTCACTGGGTTATGGGCTCCCACACACACACTGACTCTCACTGGGGTACAGGCTCCCCCTCATATATTGACTCTCACTGGGGTACAGGCTCCCACACACACACTGACTCTCACTGGGGTATGGGCTCTCACTCACACACTGACTCTCACTGGGGTACAGGCACCACTCACACACTGACTCTTACTGTGGTACCTGCTCTCCCATACACACAGACTGACTCTCACTGGGGTACAGGCTCCCCCTCACATATTGACTCTCACTGGGGTACAGGCTCCCACACACACACTGACTCTCACTTGGGTACGGGCTCCCCCTTACACACTTACTCTCACTGGCGCACAGGCGCTCACACACACACACACACTGACTCTCACTGAGGTATGGGCTCCCCCTCACACACTGACTCTCACTGGGGTACAGGCTCCCACACACACACTGACTCTCACTGGTGTACAGGCTCCCACACACACAGACTCTCACTGGTGTACAGGCTCCCACGCACACACTGACTCTCACTGGGGTACAGGCTCCCACACACACACACTCTCACTGCGGTACAGGCTCCCACACACACTGACTCTCACTGCAGTACAGGCTCGCCCTCACACGCTGACTCTCACTGGGGTCCAGGTTCCCCCTCACACACTGACTCTCACTGGGGTACAGGCTGCCCCTCACACACTGACTCTCACTGGGGTCCAGGCTCCCCCTCACATGCTGACTCTCACTGGGGTCCAGGCTCCCCCTCACACACTGACTCTCACTGGGGTACAGGCTGACCCTCACACACTGACTCTCACTGGGGTACCGGCTCCCCCTCATAGATTGACTCTCACTTGGGTACAGGTCCCACACATTGACTCTCACTGGGGTACAGGTCCCACACACACACTGACTCTCACTGGGGTACAGGCTCCCACGCACACACTGACTCTCACTGGGGTACAGGCTCCCACACACACACACACACACACACTGACTCTCACTGGGGTATGGGCTCCCCCTCACACACTGACTCTCACTGGGGTATAGGCTCCCACACACACACTGACTCTCACTGGTGTACAGTCTCCCACACATACAGACTCTCACTGGTGTACAGGCTCCCACGCACACACTGAATCTCACTTGGGTACAGGCTCCCACACACACACACTCTCACTGCGGTACAGGCTCGCCCTCACACGCTGACTCTCACTGGGGTCCAGGTTCCCCCTCACACACTGACTCTCACTGGGGTACAGGCTGCCCCTCACACACTGACTCTCACTGGGGTCCAGGCTCCCCCTCACACGCTGACTCTCACTGGGGTACAGGCTCCCCCTCACATATTGACTCTCACTGGGGTACAGGCTCCCACACACACACTGACTCTCACTGGGGTATGGGCTCCCACACACACACTGACTCTCACTGGGGTACAGGCTCTCCCACACACACTGACTCTCACTGGGATACAGGCTGCCCCTCACATATTGACTCTCACTGGGGTACAGGCTCCCACACACACACTGACTCTCACTGGGGTATTGGCTCTCACTCACACACTGACTCTCACTGGGGTACAGGCACCACTCACACACTGACTCTTACTGTGGTACCTGCTCTCCCATACACACAGACTGACTCTCACTGGGGTACAGGCTCCCCCTCACATATTGACTCTCACTGGGGTACAGGCTCCCACACACACACTGACTCTCACTTGGGTACGGGCTCCCCCTCACACACTTACTCTCACTGGCGTACAGGCGCCCACACACACACACACACTGACTCTCACTGGGGTATGGGCTCCCCCACACACACTGACTCTCACTGGGGTACAGGCTCCCACACACACACTGACTCTCACTGGTGTACAGGCTCCCACACACACAGACTCTCACTGGTGTACAGGCTCCCACGCACACACTGACTCTCACTGGGGTACAGGCTCCCACACACACACACTCTCACTGCGGTACAGGCTCCCACACACACTGACTCTCACTGCAGTACAGGCTCGCCCTCACACGCTGACTCTCACTGGGGTCCAGGTTCCCCCTCACACACTGACTCTCACTGGGGTACAGGCTGCCCCTCACACACTGACTCTCACTGGGGTCCAGGCTCCCCCTCACATGCTGACTCTCACTGGGGTCCAGGCTCCCCCTCACACACTGACTCTCACTGGGGTACAGGCTGACCCTCACACACTGACTCTCACTGGGGTACAGGCTCCCCCTCATAGATTGACTCTCACTTGGGTACAGGTCCCACTCATTGACTCTCACTGGGGTCCAGGTCCCACACACACACTGACTCTCACTGGGGTACAGGCTCTCACGCGCACACTGACTCTCACTGGGGTACAGGCTCCCACACACACACACACTGACTCTCACTGGGGTACAGACTCCCCCTCACACACTGGCTCTCACTGAGGTACGCGCTCCCCCAAACACACACACTGACTCTCACTGGGGTACAGGCTCCCCCTCACACACTGACTCTCACTGGGGTACAGCCTCCCACACACATACTGACCCTCACTGGGGTACAGGCTCCCACACACACACTGACACACACTGGGGTACAGGCTCCCACACACATATTGACTCTCACTGGGGTACAGGCTCCCACACACACACTGACTCTCTCTGGGGTATGGGCTCTCACTCACTCACTGACTCTCACTGGGGTACAGGCACCACTCACACACTGACTCTTACTGTGGTACCAGCTCCCCCATACACACAGACTGACTCTCACTGGGGTACAGGCTCCCCCTCACATATTGACTCTCACTGGGGTACAGGCTCCCACACACACACTGACTCTCACTTGGGTACGGGCTCCCCCTCACACACTTACTCTCACTGGCGTACAGGCGCCCACACACACACACACACACTGACTCTCACTGGGGTATGGGCTCCCCCTCACACACTGACTCTCACTGGGGTATAGGCTCCCACACACACACTGACTCTCACTGGTGTACAGGCTCCCACACACACAGACTCTCACTGGTGTACAGGCTCCCACGCACACACTGACTCTCACTGGGGTACAGGCTCCCACACACACAGACTCTCACTGCGGTACAGGCTCCCACACACACACACAGACTCTCAATGGGGTACAGTCTCCCACACACACACACTCTCACTGCGGTACAGGCTCCCACACACACTGACTCTCACTGCAGTACAGGCTCGCCCTCACACGCTGACTCTCACTGGGGTCCAGGTTCCCCCTCACACACTGACTCTCACTGGGGTACAGGCTGCCCCTCACACACTGACTCTCACTGGGGTACAGGCTGCCCCTGACACACTGACTCTCACTGGGGTCCAGGCTCCCCCTCACACGCTGACTCTCACTGGGGTCCAGGCTCTCCCTCACACACTGACTCTCACTGGGGTACAGGCTGACCCTCACACACTGACTCTCACTGGGGTACAGGCTCCCCCTCATAGATTGACTCTCACTTGGGTACAGGTCTCACACATTGACTCTCACTGGGGTACAGGTCCCACACACACACTGACTCTCACTGGGGTACAGGCTCCCACGCACACACTGACTCTCACTGGGGTACAGGCTCCCACACACACACACTGACTCTCACTGGGGTACAGACTCCCCCTCACACACTGGCTCTCACTGAGGTATGGGCTCCCCCAAACACACACACTGACTCTCACTGGGGTACAGGCTCCCCCTCACACACTGACTCTCACTGGGGTACAGTCTCCCACACACATACTGACCCTCACTGGGGTACAGGTTCCCACGCACACTCTGACTCTCACTGGGGTACAGGCTCCCACACACACACTGACACACACTGGGGTACAGGCTCCCACACACATATTGACTCTCACTGGGGTACAGGCTCTCCCACACACACTGACTCTCACTGGGGTACAGGCTCCCCCTCACATTTTGACTCTCACTGGGGTACAGGCTCCCACACTTACAATGACTCTCACTGGGGTACAGGCTCACCCTCACACACTGTCTCTCACTGGAGTACAGGCTCCCACACACACACTGACTCTTTCTGGGGTACAGGCTCCCACACACACACTGACTCTCACTGGGGTACGGGCTCCCCCTCACACACTGACTCTCGTTGGGTACAGGCTCCCCCTCACACACCGACTCTCATTGGGGTATGGGCTCCCCCTCACACTCTGACGTTCACTGGGGTACCGGCTCTCACACACACACTGACTCTCACTGGGGTACAGCCTCCCCCTACACACTGATTCTCACTGGGGTACAGGCTCCCACACACACACACTGACTCTCATTGGGGTACAGGCTGCCACACACACCCTGAGGTACAGGCTCCCACACACACACTGACTCTCACTGGGGTACAGGCTCCCCCATACATACACACACACTGACTCTCATTGAGTACAGGCTCTCCTCAAACACACTGACTCCCAGTGGGGTACAGGGTCCCCCCACACACTGACTATCTCTGGGGTAGGGGTTGATTCTAGGCAGCAAATCAGTGAGCAACTCCCTTGTCCTGCTTAATTTCAACCAGAGCTCAAAAATGATGTTTCTCAGCAGAAATACTCGCGTGTAAGTACCCAATTAAACCTGTGGTCCATGAGACCAGTTAGAAGCTGCATTACCCACTTTGGTGATCACTATGTGAGCTGTGATGAACTCTGTCCATGCTGACTGGTCAGGCTGGACATTGGACTGTGGCCCCAGTGTAGCAAGTGTGATCAGTGTATTGATCACTCACATTTTAGCTCTTGGTCTGACTGCTTCCCTTTTGTCTGAACTCACTCCAGGTGGATGCACCTGGTTGGTCACTCCCCTCTGACTACTGTCCTGTGTGTGCAGACTTGGGAATGTCTTTCACCCACATGCTAATGGAAATGAAAGTTAGACAGTGTGGCGTTGGTGTGGTCACAAGGGATGAGGTTAAACACACAATCCCGTTCCCCCACCACTCTCAGTCTCACATCCCATGTTCTATCTGTGTCCTTTGAATGGATTCCGTAGCCCAATGTGTCTGTCAGGTAGTCAGTCCTAATTTGGAACAAGGTTGGTGAACTCTGGACTTGTCTTTGAGTGACCTGTACTTTATTGCTTGCCTAGGAAACGGGTCTTGTGGTGATGACAGACATTGTAAGCCTGAATCACAGACAGACTGGAGGCATGTACACCGATGAGGCAGTGGTAGCATTCCAGCCTCTCACAGGCACCTTGGTGGCAGCACTCAATCCGAGGATAGTTCCCAGGTAGGAGAGAACTCCTTCCTCCCGCTGCAATCTGTCTGTTTCTCTGACACCTGACTGTTTGTGGTAAAGCTGAGGGATCTCCATTAACACAGTTAGTGTGTTGCTGGCCAGTGCAAGTGGAAATGAACCTTTTTGATAACTGCGTTACTGCTTAGTCCGTGAAACAGTCTCGAGGGAGCTGGAGCTGTGAGAAGCTTCGTACAGTTGACAAGGAAATGCTAGGCTTTGGGAAGTAGGAACATTTCAACAATCTTTAGAACAAGCTCCAGCCAGGTGCTGTGGCATGAGTAGGAATCTGTTTCTGCTCATTTATCTACTTATCTGACAGCTGCAACAATATTCCCCTTGTTTTGACATTTAATTGAAACACTACAAATCTGTCAGTGCAGCACTCCCTTGACACTAATCCTCCAACAATGTGGCACTTCCTCAGCATTGACCCTCCGACAGTGCGGCGCTCCCTCAGCACTGATCCACCGACAGTGCGGTGCTCCCTCCAACAGTGCGACGCTCCCTTGACACTGACCCTCTGACAGTGCAGCGCTCCCTTGGCACTGACCTTCTGACAGTGTGGCGCTCCATCAGCACTGACCCTCCGACAGTGCGGCGTTCCCTCAGCACTGACCCTCCAACAGTGCGGCACTCCCTTGGCATTGACCGTGTGATAACTGCTTTGGTTTTGAGTTAAATTTCCTAGAGTGCGGCTTGAAGGTCTGACTTTCTGGCTGTGGGATTTGGAATGAATGGAGAGTGTTCTGGGTCCATTGTGTTGATTGGTGCAGTGAGGATTGGAGATATTCAAATATTCAAATTTGTCCATCTGGATTCAGAATTGGTTGGCTGACAGAAGGCAGAGAGTGGTTGTCGATGGAAAGTATTCTGCCTGGAGGTCAGTGGTGAGTGGTGTCCCTCAGTGCTCTGCTCTTTGTAGTTTTTATAAATGACTTGGATGAGGATGTTGAGGGGTGGGTTAGTAAATTTACAGATGACACAAAGGTTGGAGGTGCCGTCGATAGTACGAGGGCTATTGCAAGCTGCAGTGCGACATAGACAGGATGCAGAGCTGGGCTGAGAAATGGCAGATGGAGGTCAACCTGGATTAATGCGAAGTGATGCATTTTGGAAGGTCGAACTCGAATGCTGAATATAGGATTAAAGACAGGATTTTTGGCAGTGTGGAGGAACAGAGGGATCTTGGTGTTCGAGTGCATGGATCCCTCAGTGTTGCCACCAAAGTGCTTAGGGTTATTCAGAAAGCATATGGTGTTTTGGAGCTCATTAACAGGGGGATCGAGTTTAAGAGCCGCAAGGTTTTGCTACAGCTCTACAAATCCCTGATGAGACCACACTTGGAATATTGTGTCCAGTTCTGGTCGCCCTACTATAGAAATGGTACAGAGGCTTTGGAGACGGTGCAAAGAGTGTTTACCAGGATGCTGCCTGGTCTGGAGGGCTTGCCTTAGGAAGAAAGGTTGACTAAGCTCGGACTTTTCTCTCTGGAGCGAAGGAGGAAGAGAGGTGACCTGATGAGGTATACAAGATAGTGAGTGGCATGGATAGAGTCAATAGCCAGAGACTTTTCCCCGGGGCAGGATTGACTGGCACGAGGGATCATACTTTTAAGATATTAGGAGGAAGGTCTAGAGGAGACGTCAGAGGTAGACGTCAGCGAACCAATTTTGAATCCAGACAGTCAAATGTGAACACATGGAACGCATTGCTAGCTGTGGTGGTGGAAGCAGAGTAATTGGGGACATTTAAGCGACTGCTGGACATGCACATGGAGAGGAATGAGTTGAGGGGTGCGTAGGTTAGGTTATTTTATTTTAGATTAGGAATAATCCTCGGTACAACATTGTGGGCTGAAGGGCCTGTTCTGTGCTATATTTTTCTGTGTTCTATGTTCTGTTCATCCTGTACGTGCCCAGCGGATGAGAGTGAAGGTGTCTGAGAGAGATTTCATTATTCACTTCAGTGTTCTCCACTTTGTTGCTCACTGACAGGCTGTGCCCCTCAAACACTTATTCTGGTTTTTTTTCCTGCTCAGAGTTGAGAAGAGGAAAAGAACTTTCTTTCCAGAAACCTGGATCTGGCATTGCCTCAACATCAGGTACGGCCTTTGGGATCTGTTTCTGCAAGCCTGGGTCTCGGAGAGGTTGGCCACATTTGATGTAGTTGTCCGTCGTGTTCCAATTCACTGTGAAGTTTATTGCTGTGTCGCTGAAAGGCCTTCGTCCATTCTCAGTCCCATGTCCCCTTGCCCCCTCCAAGTAACCAGGTCCCATGACAACTAACCCCTTTCCTTTGTTCAAAACTGCACACAGGAACCACCTGTAAGCATGAGAAAATGTCAAGGTGCCACCCACTTAATATAACAGGCTGCGAAATCTTCAAGAGGTTATAGCCAGAGCTGTTTGTGGGGAGGGAAGGGGGAGGCCTCAGCTGTGGCCATTCGGTCCCACAAATCTGGGAGAGCAAAACTTTCCTATTGATCCCAGCCTTCAATCTGAGCATCCTCAGCTATGTGGGGTCAACAGTTACTAAAACTCACAACCTTCCAAAGGAAGAAATTCCTCTTCATTCTCCAACTTGTCATGGTCACCCACACCACCTCTTCTGTTCTGTGACTATTCCATATTCCGCTAATTCTAAGAGCTTTGTGTCTGAAAAATTGTCACCTTGGTCTGCAGAGTTTGAATGAGATCAGCCTTCATTCCAAAGCTCTCTATGTTTTCAGCGGGATCTTCTTGTTCCTGTCCCACGACCCCTTGCAGTAAAGGCCTACCGAAGAAATTAAATAAAGCAGAAATTCTTCAGTGGCTGCATGTTAACCTGCTGAGTGACATGTTGTTCAGTACACACCTTTCCCACTGTCTGTCCCTCTGTACACTGCTGGCAGCATCCTGTTGTGTCACACTCTGTGTAGCCTTCTGCCCTTCAGTTAGCTAATGTCCCTAAAGGTTTCTTTTTCTGCTTTACAGCAGTGATCTTGGTTTAAAAGCACCTCCTGGGCTATATATTGTAGACATCCCATGATGAGTAGATCCTTTGTGGAGATGTTGGTTTTTCTTTTTCTCTGCATCATTCCTGAAGAACAGCCCAAAGCAAGTCACTGTGACCATGAGGAGGATTAATTGCTGCATCTGTATGTGCTCACTTTGTTGTGTGAAACCTCTTGTAGCTGCGTGACAGAGCTGCTGTGAGTTTGATGATGTGAACTGACAGCTGATAGTGAGGGAAGTCGATGACTAACCACTGATCCATTTCCTTTACCTCCCATTGACAGTGACACCACTGGAGAAGCTCGTTTACTTGTCGAGATCCCAGACTCCATCACCACCTGGGTAACTGAGGCAGTCAGTCTGTCCCAGGACAGTGGGCTTGGACTTGCTAAAGCCACGGAGCTCCGCACATTCAAACCTTTCTTTGTAGATTTCACTCTGCCATATCATGTGATCCGTGGGGAACAAACCAAGATCCCAGTGACTGTTTACAACTACCTTCCGAGCTGTGCCGAGGTACGGGGAGGTCTGCCGTGTGTCCAGGGCTTGGCACTGATGGAGAGACCTAGTGGGGGCGATGCCATAGACCCCCAGGGAAGTCAGTGTTGGACAGATCGTTGGGGTTGGGAGTTGTCATAAAGCCCACCTGGTTCACTCCTGTCGTTCAGGGAAGGTAACTTACCTGCCTTGGCCTATGTGACTCCAGACCCACAGCATTGGGTTTGACTCTTAACTGCCCTCTGGATAATTAGGGATGGGCAGTAAATGCTGGTCCAGCCAGTGACGCCCTCATCCTGTCAATGAATGAATGAAAGAACAAGAAGCATTTTCTCACCCAAAAGGAAGTGGAAATCCAGAATCATTTCTGTCCTTTCACCTGAACCAAATAATGCGGCTGGGAGCTGTCCACAGTCAGGTTGGTGGGTTTTAATTTTGGGTAAAGGGATTCAGGGGAAAGGAGTAAAGATGAGGAAATGAATTTGAAGACATGGTCAGCCATGATCCGCTGTAATGCTAGATTAGGCTCAACAGGCCGAGTGGCACCTGCCCCTTCCTGGATGGGTGGAGTTTGCAACGAGCTGGCTCTCTCTGTGGATGCTCCTGATGGTGTTGATGGTTATCCCCACCCTGACCCCTACCAGGTTCATGTGAAGATCACCGTTCCTAAAGGAATCAAATTCATTGGTCACCAGGGGAAACGGCACCTGACTAGGAAGATGTGCATCAGCTCCGAGGAAACGAAACTGACCTCCATCGTCCTGTCGTTCAGTGAACTGGGCCCTGCCAATATCACAGGTGAGGGCTAACTGCTAATCCAACCCCCAGCCCACCCTGCAGATACCTTCTGGGGAAATGGGAGGGGCAAATGCGAGTTTGGGGTGGGGGGTTCAGGTAGGGGTGCTGGGGTGAGCGTGAGGTCAGAGGTCAGGAATGAGTACGATTCTGGGTGGGTGTGAGGTCGTGGGCTCAGAGGTGAGTGTGGAGTTGGGGCTGAGGTCAGGGTGGAGGTTGGTGAATGGATGTGGTGGTGGGGTCAGGGGTGGTGGGGAATGATGTCTCCAGTGTCCCCCTGCCCGTGTACCAGGGCTAACACACTCCTCAGCAACGGGCGTAGATCTCAACATAGGCTGCCCACCAGATATCAACTTCCCAGAGCTTCTGTCTCTTTGACCGTCAGATGTAGAAAGGATATTTGCACTGATGTAAGAATTTAAAGCTAGATGACAAAGACAATAATTAGTAAATCTGATCGGGAATTCAAGAGAAATTTCTGACCTTAGAGACGTTTGAGAATATGGAACTTTCTCCAACAGGGATTGGTCAAGATAAGGCACATAAAGAGTGCAGATACATTTAAGGGGAAGCTTCATAAACTGAGGGGAGAGAAATGAATAGAAGGGACGAGAGAGAGCTCATGTGGAGCAGAAACCATCAGCTGGAAATGGCAGGGCTCAGTGTCGTCATTGTGTTCTGTATGAGACTGTCAGAACACATTCACACGGCTGTCACTTCATGTTTACAGCCAAAGCGTTTGCTTACAGTGAGAGCAGCTGCTGTGAGGGAGGGCTACACAGCCTGAAGAACAGCAAGTACCTGGAGGAGAGCTACACAGACAGGAGGAGCCCAGCTGGGATGGACTATGTGAAGAGACAAGTGCTGGTGGAGGTGAGGGAGACAACATATTTAATGTTCAGCTAGTAATCACAGTGAGAGTTGTCACTGTTTTCACAAAGCCAGGAGTGTTTGATTGTCCAGTGTATTACAGAGGTCTCTGTTGCTAACATGCTGGTCCCTTTAAATTGGGACTTTGCTGCTGTGAATAGAAATGCTTTAAGATGAAAGAGAATTTATGCTCATTATAGAGCCTTAGAGCTGTACAGAACGGTCCAACTCCTCCATACTAACCAAATATTCTAAACTAATCTAGTCCCATTTGCCAGCATTTTACCGATATCCCCCTGAACCCTTTCTATTCATATACCCATCCAGATGCCTTTTAAATGTTGCAATTGTACCAGCCTCCACCACTTCCTCTGGCAGCTCATTCCATACACGCACCACCCTCTGCGTGGAAAAAGTTGCCCCTTACGTCCCTTTTAAATCTTTCCCCCTCACCTTATACCTCTGCTCTCTAGTTTTGGACTTTCCTACCCTGGTAGAATGACCGTGGCTATTTACCCTATCCACGTCCCCTGTGATTTTATAAAATGTTCCCGTAAAGCATCAGAAAATAAATGACTTTGATTGTGCTAGTAATGTGAAGAGTGAATTGGTGCCAAAGGACTTGGTGATGTGGCTTCATGCGATGTTCCTTCTTTGTCCTCTCTTACTTTTTCTTTGTTCCTCAGCCTGAAGGATTGCCCAGGGAGTACACCTACAGTGTCTTCTTCTGTCCCAATGGTATGTAAACTGTGTGCAATTGATGAGCAGAGAGGGGTTGGGGTGCGCAATGTAGCTGCTAAAAGTCAGTGACCACAGCCATTGTTCTGATTGCTGACGCACACACACACACCCATTGTCTACTGCTGTTTTGAATTTTTATTTTACAATATTCTCTGTTTGTGTTAATTACTTTTATCTCCTGAAGCATTTTAGTTACTAAGTGTAAATGAACATTGAACCCAGAATCCAAGATCTGCATTTCTGTAGTGCCCTTTCATGGCTGTGGGACAACCCAAAGTACTCCGCAGCCAATGAGATATATTTGGATTATGATTTGGAAATGCCGGTGTTGGACTGAGGTGGACACAGTTAAAAATCACACAACACCAGATTATAGTCCAACAGGTTTAATTGGAAGCACTAGCTTTCAGAGCGCCACTACCACCTGATGAAGGAGCAGTGCTCAGAAAGCTAGTGCTTCCAATTAAACCTGTTGGACTATAACCTGGTGTTGTGTGATTTATATTTGGATCCCACAAAGAACATGAGGTAGGACATAGCTGATCTGTGGTGTTGGCTGAGGGACAAGTCACAGCTGTCTGTTTTTCAGTTTACCTGACACATTGTGTTTGTCAGGATTGTGTGTGTGTGTGTCTGTGTGTGTGTGTGAGAGAGAGATGGAATCAAAGTGGCACAGTGGCTCAGTCGTTAGCGCTGCTGCCTCACAGTGCCAGGGACTCTGGTTCAACTCCAGCCTCGGGTGACTGTCCGTGTGGAGTTTGCACATTCTCCATGTCTGTGTGGGTTTCCTCCCACAGTCCAAAGATGTGCAGGTTAGGGTGGATTGGCAGTGTTAAATTCCTGATGAAGGGCTCTGGCCTGAAATGTCGATTTTCCTGCTCCTCGGATGCTGCCTGACCTGCTGTGCTTTCCAGCACCACTCTAATCTCCAGCATCTACAGTCCTCACTTTTGCCTGGCAGTGTTAAATTGCCCATAGTGTTCAGCGATGTGTAGGTTTGGTGCATTAGTTAGGGTAAATGTAGGATAATAGGGGTTGGGTTTGTTACTGTTCGGAGGGTTGGTGTGGACCTGTCAGGCCGAATGGCCTGTTTCCATACTGTAGGGAGTCTATGGATTCAGTGTCCCAAGCTGAGGCTGGGAAATAAACCAGCTGTGGTCCCAGGTTCTGATCAGCATCCACTGGGGATTGGTCTGTCTCTGGTGGGGACTGATGCTTGAATCCTTACAGACTCGATAGAGCTGCCTGGAGTGCATTGGGTCATCGTGGGACCCCACAGGGATGGGTTCGTTCTCTGGATCTGAAATTCCCTCTCAACTCCTTGACCTTTGCTGCTGAGGCCTGCCTGTTTTGATCAAACTTTAGACCCCTCCCCTCTGTGATTCTTTGAGATGCTGTTCTTCATTAAGGATGGTCATTATGTCGAATTTGCAGTGACAGGGCAGTGACACCAACTGGTCCATGTTGATGTTTCTGTTCCCACCCTGTCACCATATCCGATTCTTTTGCATCATATATTTATCTAGCTTCTCCATTAATACATTGTTATTATTCATACCTTCTCCTTTTGGCTCATTGGCTGGACGGCCGGTGTGGATCAGGTTGGGGTGGGGCTGTTTGGGAGCAGCCTCTCAGTACTTTGGCCATGATGGCAGCTGGGAGTGGGTGCTCAGGCAGAAACCTGAAGAGGAAGAATAAATCCAAATCATTCTTCAGTCACAATTCCGTCATGATAAAATAGTCTTTGCGTTGAGTTAGTGTTCCCTTCAGTTGTCCGAATTTTACACCATCATGGGAATGTCCAACATAACCAGTCAGCCAGTAAGATGCTTGTCATTGTACCCATTGAGCCAACTCCTTCACTTATTAATCTGTGTGGCCTTTACTTCCCTGTCTGTCACCTGTAGCTCTCGACTCACTTAGTGATCAAAAATCTGCCTAAAACCCTCCCCTTACCATTCTTGATTAATGACCATCAGTAGAAATTCCTCCTCATCTCCATCTTAAAAGGGAGACTTATTTGAAACTGTGCCTTCTGCTGTAGGATCCTCCATAAGGGGGAACAGCATCTCAACATCTAGCCTATCAGCTTCTCCCCACTCTTCAGAATCCTGTGTTCCAATAATCTTTCTTTCATTCTTTTAAACTAACTGTTAAACAACCTATTTCATCCCAGGAATCAGCCAAGTGAACTTTCTCTGAACTGCTCCCATTGCACGTATATCCCTTCTTAATTAAGGTGACCAAGACTATACCCGTGTGGACCATGAGAACTGGATCCTTCCCCTCCCAGTCTGAGTTCCTCTCCAGCCCTGGGGGGCATGTCCTTAACCCTGGCATTGGGCAACTGGCACTGTTTTCAGGAATAGCCCTCTGAGCTGCAGAGAGCAGTATCTCTCTCCCTCACTGTGCTACAGTGGTCTACACAAGCTGTGGGAATCTCCAGCATGTTGGCCAGTTGCAGGGCCAGAGGGTCCCCTTTGGGTCAGGAGGTTTGCAACATCTACTGAGGAACTGAATCTCCTCCCAGGCTGTGAAACCTGGGACCAGATTGGAAGGTTCATTTACCAGCTAGCCTAAGGGTGCTGGTCTGTGATTCAGATTCTTATTATTCAGAATTTAGAGTCTCTTAGCCCAGATCAAGGCCATTCAGCCCGCTGACATCATAGACCATATAGTATAGGAGCAGAATTAGGGCATTTGGGACCTCGCCTGTGCTCAATCATGGCGGGTATGTTTCTCAACCTCGCTCTCCTGCCTTCACTCCGTGACCCTTGATCCCCTTATTAATCAAGAACTTACCTATCTCTGTCTTAAATACTCAATGACCCGGCCTCCACAGCTCTCTGCAGCAATGGGTTCCACAGATTCCCCACCCTCTGGCTGAAGAAATTCCTCCTGATCTCAGTTCTAAAGGATCGTCCCTTCACTCTGAGGCTATAACCTCGGGTCCTAGTCTCTCCAACTATTGGAAACATCTCCATGTCCACTCTATCCAGACCTCTCAGTATTTTGTCAGTTTCAATTAGATTCCCCTCATCCCAGAGTCCTCAACCAGCCCTGTGACAAGCCCTTCATCCCCAGGATCATTCTTGTCAACCTCCTTTAGACCCCCTCCAACATCAGTACGTCCTTCCCAAAACTGCTCGCAATGTTCCAAATGTGGTCTGACCAGAGCCGTATACAGCCTCAGCAGTACATCTCTATTCTTGTATTCCAGCAGTTGCATTTACCTTCCTAACTGCCAACTGAACCTGCACATTAACCTTAAGAGAATCCTGAATTAGGACTCCAAAGTGCCTTTATGCTTCAAGTTTCCAAAGCTGTTACCTGTTTAGAAAATAGTCTGTGCCTCTATTCTTCCTACCAAAGAGCATAACCTCTCACTTTTCCACTTCTTTGCCCACACTCCTAGCCTGTCCAAATCTTTCTGTAACCTCCCTGTTTCTTCAACACTTCCTGTCCCTGCACCACAAACCTAGCAACAATGCCTTCAGTTCCTTCATCAAAATATGAATGTAAATTGTGAATAGTCGTGGTTCCAACACTAACCCCCGTGGACCTCCACTAGTCACCAGCTGCCATCCTGAAAAAGGTCCCTTTATCCCCACTCTCTGTCTCCTATCGGTCAGCCAACCCTCTATCAGTGCCAGGACTTTGCCCCTAACACCATGGGCTTATCTTATTTCGCAGCCTCCCATGTGGCACCTTGTCCAAGGCCTTCTGGAAATCCAAATAGATTCCATCCAGTGGCTCTCCTTTATCTAACTAGCTTTTTACCTCCTCAAAGAATTCTAACAGATTTCTGACAGATCTTGCCTTTGCTGGCTTTTTGAAAGAGCTGTTCAGTTAGTCCCATTCGCACATCTTTAGCCCCACTCCTTGCAAATGTTTCCCTTTCATTTAGTTCCTCAATTCCCTTTTGAAAGTTCCTGCTACCCCCCAACATTCCTAATCACAACAATATTGTGTTTTAAAAAAAGCTCCTCATAATCTTCGAGCTGTTTTGACAATTACCTTCAATCTGTCCCCCTCTGGTCACTGACCCACCAGCCACTGGTAACCAATCTTCTTGTTTCATCATTGAAAATTGTCCTGTGACTTTGAACAGATTGATTAAACCTCGCTTTTACCTTCTCTGCTGTTAGGGGAACATTCTGTGTCCCTGGTCTTTCTATAGAACTAGAATTCCTCTTCATTATTTGGGTAAATCCTCTCTCACTCTCTCCATCCTTCCCAAAGTGTGGTGCCCAGAACTGGCCACAGTTACTCTGTTTGTCTTCTCAGAAAAGATTCACATTTCCACTCCGAACAAGTATGAGTACCAGTACATTCAGAAACCAGCCAAGAAGGTGCACTTTGACGTAGCTGTGAAGGCACATAATGATGCTCATTTTGCCTTGTCGATGGGACCTCGTGACACAGCAGAAATGGTTGAGATTGTGATCGGAGGACGGCAGAACACAAAGACATGGATTGCGGTGAGCAAGATGGGTGAGCCGGTGGTCAGTGCAAACACTCCTCAGATCCTGTCCTGGGATGAGTTCCGAAACTTCTGGATTTCCTGGAAGACTGGCATTGTCCAGGTGAGTGAGATAAAATACAGAGAGACCCCTTGAACCTTGCTGACCTTGCATGCTCCTTTACCTTTTAGCAGACAGTCTGCTCCCTCTGTATTAAAACTCCACCTGTTCCTGAGGACTCGTGATGAAATTTGTTTAAAAAAGAAGTTGAATTTGTTGACATTGCTTGGTCATCTTGCGCTGTCTGGAGGTGTTCAGGTTAAACCCAGTTCAGGCTGTCTGAAGGTATCTCTCCACCTCATGTGTCTGAAGGTATCTCTCCTCCTCGTGTGTCTGAAGGTATCTCTCCTCCTCATGTGTCTGAAGGTATCTCTCCTTCTCGTGTGTCTGAAGGTATTTCACCTCCTCATGTGTCTGAAGGTATTTCTCCTCCTCATGTGTCTGAAGGTATCTCTCAACCTCATGTATCTGAAGGTATCTCTCCTCCTCAAGTGTCTGAAGGTATCTCTCCACCTCATGTGTCTGAAGGTATCTCTCCTCCTCATGTGTCTGAAGGTATTTCTCCTCCTCATGTGTCTGAAGGTATTTCTCCTCCTCGTGTGTCTGAAGGTATCTCTCCTCCTCATGTGTCTGAAGGTATCTCTCCTCCTCGTGTGTCTGAAGGTATCTCTCCTCCTCGTGTGTCTGAAGGTATTTCTCCTCCTCATGTGTCTGAAGGTATCTCTCCACCTCATGTGTCTGAAGGTATCTCTCCTCCTCATGTGTCTGAAGGTATTTTTCTTCATCATGTGTCTGAAGGTATCTCTCCTCCTCATGTGTCTGAAGGTATCTCTCCTCCTCATGTGTCTGAAGGTATCTCTCGTCCTCGTGTGTCTGAAGTATTTCTCCTCCTCATGTGTCTGAAGGTATCTCTCCTCCTCATGTGTCTGAAGGTATTTCTTCTCCTCATGTGTCTGAAGGTATCTCTCCTTCTCGTGTGTCTGAAGGTATCTCTCCTCCTTGTGTGTCTAAAGGTACCTCTCCTCCTCATGTGTCTGAAGGTATCTCTCCTCCTCATGTGTCTGAAGGTATCTCTCGTCCTCGTGTGTCTGAAGGTATCTCTCCTCCTCATGTGTCTGAAGGTATCTCTCCTCCTCATGTGTCTGAAGGTATTTCTTCTCCTCATGTGTCTGAAGGTATCTCTCCTTCTCGTGTGTCTGAAGGTATCTCTCCTCCTTGTGTGTCTAAAGGTACCTCTCCTCCTCGTGTGTCTGAAGGTATCTCTCCTTGTGTGTCTGAAGGTATTTCTCCTCCTCGTGTGTCTGAAGGTATCTCTCCTTCTCGTGTGTCTGAAGGTATTTCTCCTCCTCGTGTGTCTGAAGGTATCTCTCCTCCTCATGTGTCTGAAGGTATCTCTCCTCCTCATGTGTCTGAAGGTATCTCTCGTCCTCGTGTGTCTGAAGGTATCTCTCCTCCTCATGTGTCTGAAGGTATCTCTCCTCCTCATGTGTCTGAAGGTATTTCTTCTCCTCATGTGTCTGAAGGTATCTCTCCTTCTCGTGTGTCTGAAGGTATCTCTCCTCCTTGTGTGTCTAAAGGTACCTCTCCTCCTCGTGTGTCTGAAGGTATCTCTCCTTGTGTGTCTGAAGGTATTTCTCCTCCTCGTGTGTCTGAAGGTATCTCTCCTCCTCATGTGTCTGAAGGTATCTCTCCTCCTCATGTGTCTGAAGGTATTTCTCCTCCTCATGTGTCTGAAGGTATCTCTCCTTCTCGTGTGTCTGAAGGTATCTCTCCTCCTTGTGTGTCTAAAGGTACCTCTCCTCCTCATGTGTCTGAAGGTATCTCTCCTTGTGTGTCTGAAGGTATTTCTCCTCCTCGTGTGTCTGAAGGTATCTCTCCTCCTCATGTGTCTGAAGGTATCTCTCCTCCTCATGTGTCTGAAGGTATCTCTCGTCCTCGTGTGTCTGAAGTATTTCTCCTCCTCATGTGTCTGAAGGTATCTCTCCTCCTCATGTGTCTGAAGGTATTTCTTCTCCTCATGTGTCTGAAGGTATCTCTCCTTCTCGTGTGTCTGAAGGTATCTCTCCTCCTTGTGTGTCTAAAGGTACCTCTCCTCCTCGTGTGTCTGAAGGTATCTCTCCTTGTGTGTCTGAAGGTATTTCTCCTCCTCGTGTGTCTGAAGGTATCTCTCCTCCTCATGTGTCTGAAGGTATCTCTCCTCCTCATGTGTCTGAAGGTATTTCTCCTCCTCATGTGTCTGAAGGTATCTCTCCTTCTCGTGTGTCTGAAGGTATCTCTCCTCCTTGTGTGTCTGAAGGTATCTCTCCTCCTCATGTGTCTGAAGGTATCTCTCCTCCTCGTGTGTCTGAAGGTATCTCTCCTCCTTGTGTGTCTGAAGGTATCTCTCCTCCTCATGTGTCTGAAGGTATCTCTCCTCCTCATGTGTCTGAAGGTATCTCTCCTCCTTGTGTGTCATTCCCAGGTGGGGCACGGTTTAAAACCATCAAACCAGTCCCTGATTGTGGAGTGGGCGGTCACTAGACTCCTCGAGATCAATTACATCGGCTTTTCAACTGGATGGGGCTCAGTGGGAGAATTCAAAATCTGGAGGAAAGAGGAATCGGATGAAAACCACAACGAAGCCTTCACTCTTGGAGTGCCTCACAATGTCGTCCCTGGGTCTGAGAGAGCGATTGCGTCCATGATAGGTACAGGAACACAGCGCAGGCTACACTCACCTTGGTCTTTGGGCACTTGTCAAATGAGACTTAGTACAGGTCACAAAATAAACTGCACTGACATTTACTGAAGGACGATTAATAATGAAGCTAGGCAGGTTTGGGGGTTAGTGTGTGCTATTACAGCTGTCTTGTTGATGTAGGCTCTGAGGTCCCTGGTTCCCATTGACACGGGGTCAGTGCCTGAGCGAGTGGTGGTGGTCACAACAAAATGGGTGATGACTGCCTGGCCCTGTTTACCCATTTTTCCAAAAGATAACTTTATTTCTACAAAATCTGTAAACTTGCATTCCATTGTCATTTCAATTGGATGTTATCAAACGTTCAATACAGGTAATGATTTTCCAAACAACACATGACTCTCAGTACAGTTGCAATTATATGATACTTGCAGTATACATGATAAAGGTACACCCCAAAGCTTTGACACTGTTTCCAACTCCCCCAAATACTCCAGCAGGTGGGGACCTTAAACAGTGACTTTTCTCTAATATAGCCTTCACAGTAGCTGGTCCAGGCTTTGGTGTGTACCTCAGCAGGTTACTCCAGGCACCAAGTAGCTTTCTACCTTTTCAAGGGCTTTCCTTGAAGGCTGCTTTCTAATTCTTGGGGGCTACTGTTGGATTTTCAGGAGCTGGATTTTTATTCTCACTAATTTGTTGCATAGTTACAATAATCCAAAAATGTGCAGGTTAGGCAAATTGGCCATGCTAAATTGCCTGTCGGGTTAGGTGAAGGGGTAAATGTAGGGGAATGGATCTGGGTGGGTTACGCTTCGGTGAGTCAGTGTGGACTTGTTGGGCCGAAGGGCCTGTTTCCACACTGTAAGTAATCTTTCAAAAAAGAATTCTGTATCTGTCCAGTCATGTGGGATAGTTGGGCTCACACAGAGCAGAATTCTTTATTATCTTCAATTTTCATCCCCTTCACTAAATTTAAGATCACAACATGCAAGGGAAGTATTGATTTCCTCAACACCACATTACTTAACCTGGTACAAAATAACAGCATAAGTTAGCAACAAAAGATTCAGTTTTAAACTAACTAAGAGACATCAACACATTAAAAGCCATCACAAGGAACACCTCTTTGACAACTGGTCGGGTCACTGCAAATGCATTTATATCACATATTTGCAAATCTGGAAGATTAACCAAGTAGTTGCTACTGTTTTACTGCATCTCAATTTCAGAAGTAAATTCAACAATTGGCATAATGTTCTTTATATGTCTATCATATACTACATGCTATTATCATTGCATTTCTCCCTATACAGTGACTCCTGAACATAGGCAGCGTTAATGCGCATTCATGCGCAAACAATAAATATGAGGTGTTGGAGAAATTCAGGGCCTGGAGAGACAGAGAAAAGCAGAGTTAATGTTTCAAATCGAATATGATCTTATTTGGAACTCTCTCTCACTCTCTCTCTGTCTTCACAGATGCTGCCACCCTACTGAATTTCTCCAGCATTTTCTGTTTGTTTCAGATTTCCAGCACCCACAGCATCTTTGATTTAATTGCTTAGAAGATTTTAATCACTCGAACAAGATCACAAGATCCCGATGCTTGGCTAACTGTTATCCGGCATTCGATAATCCGGAATTTGATTAACCGAACGAAATACTCCCCGCCTGTGACCTTCAGATAATCGAGGGTCCTCTGTATTCTACTTTGACAAATTCAAATCCGTTCTCTGTCTTGTGCAGCTTGCTGTTCCCCACTCTCACATGCAGCCTTTACCTTAAATCGAGCCCCACACTCCAACCTCCTCTCACCCCTTTGGAGCCTCTCCCAAGATTATGGCTACGAGGTCCCCCTCCTGTCCTGAAGGTGCTGCCCCTCATTGGGGTACAGGGTCTCCCCCTCTCTTTCCTGAAGGGGCTGACTCTCCCTGGGGTACAGGGTCTCCCCCTCTCTCTCCTGAAGGGGCTGACTCTCCCTGGAGTACAGGGTCTCCCCCTCTCTCTCCTGAAGGTGCTGACTCTCCCTGGGGTACAGGGTCTCCCCCTCTCTCTCCTGAAGGTGCTGACTCTCCCTGGAGTACATGGTCTCCCCCTCTCTCTCTTGAAGGGGCTGACTCTCCCTGGGGTACAGGGTCTCCCCCTCTCTCTCCTGAAGGTGCTGACTCTCCCTGGGGTACAGGGTCTCCCCCTCTCTCTCCTGAAGGGGCTGACTCTCCCTGGGGTACAGAGTCTCCCCTTCTCTCTCCTGAAGGGGCTGACTCTCCCTGGAGTACAGGGTCTCCCCTTCTCTCTCCTGAAGGGGCTGACTCTCCCTGGAGTACAGGGTCTCCCCTTCTCTCTCCTGAAGGTGCTGACTCTCCCTGGAGTACAGGGTCTCCCCTTCTCTCTCCTGAAGGTGCTGACTCTCCCTGTGGTTGATCTGGACAGTCTGATTCCTTTTGAGGGGGCAGGGATTGTTTGCAGATACCTCCATTACTGCAGGTGCCATAACTGTGACCTATCCTGAGCCCACACTGTGTCCATGGATGAAGAGGAGGAGATCCTGGCTAACATTCCAGGCTCCTGGTCAGGGAGATGGAGGCTGGGCTTATAATGGGTCCACAGTCTCCATGTTTTCAGGAAATGAGAATGTGTGCCTCCTGCCCGTGCCCCTTCAAACCCCATGGTCCGGACTGTAGGGTCTGAAAGGCTCATGGAGTGTGTTGCATCTACATGCTAATGGCTCTAAGTGCTGCTGATGGATCCATACTCACAGTTTGGCTTTCATCCCTCCATCCAGGAGGCAGGTGGGAAAACTGCAAATACCCTCATCTAAAGAGGAATGAGGGAAATCAGACTGGACCCTTGTTTTTGATCATTGCCCTGTGACACCCATAGAAAATGAATGGTTTGTCTCTGTGTATGTTCACGTTGGTCTGTCCCTGTGTGTACAAGTGTCTGTGTCCCTGCGTGTACAAGTGTCTGTGTCCCTCTGTGTACATGTCTCTGTGTCCCTCTGTGTACATGTCTCTCTGTGTATGCGTGTCTGTGTCCCTGTGTGTACGTGTCCCTCTGTGTACGCGCCCCTCTGTGTATGCGTGTACGCGTCCCTGTGTGTACGCGTCCCTCTGTGTACGCGTCCCTCTGTGTACACATGCCTGTGTTCCTCTGTGCACGCGTGCACATGTCCCTCTGTGCACATGTCCCTCTGTGTATGCGTCCCTCTGTGTATGCGTGTCTGTGTCCCTGTGTGCCAGTACATGTATGTAATTGTGTGTGTCTGACTATGGTGTATCTTGCTATGTTTTTTAGGTGATGTGATGGGTCCAACACTGAATAATCTGGACACCTTGCTCCGCCTCCCTTTCGGGTGTGGGGAGCAGAACATGATCCACTTTGCTCCGAATGTCTTTGTGCTAAAATACTTGCAGAAGACAAAGCAGCTGTTCCCGGAGGTGGAGAGTGAGGCTACGGATTACCTGCTGCAAGGTGAGTCCCTGCAGTGACAACATCTCAGAAATCATGGTCATCGGACCCACCAAGGGAGAGGGGGCAGGGGGGATGTGGAGCCCACTGACCCTGAGATGGAATGGCCAGCCATTAGCTGCTCTCCCATGGCAGAGGTACACAGGTTTACAGCGATGTTCATTTCCACCCTGTACCACTAGGAGACTGTGGGAAATGTAAAGCTGTTCCCTTTTGTTCTCGATATTGGTTATCCATCCAAATTAACCAAGGATGACTGCTACAGATACCTGCCTCATAGGTTTGATACAATTGTGGGTCTTGCTCGACCAGGTCAGAGGGCATTTAAGAGTTAGCTACACTGGTCTGGGACTGAAGTCTAAGTAGATGTGGCAGACTCCCTTTCCGATAAAGATGCTGATAAACCTGATGAGATTGTTAATGATGATCTGAGACCAGCTTTTTAGTTCCAAGTTTCCAAAACGGACTTTGAGTTCTCAGGTTGCAGTGGTGAGATTTAGGATATTTTCAAACTCTTGTTTCAGAGGCTGTTTGGATGGTGTTGAATTAACACAGATCATCACAGTTATTGAGTCATACAGCACAGGAACGGACTCTTCTGTCTAACCAGTCCATGCTGACCATGTTCCCAAACTAAACTAGTCCCATTTGCCTGCACTTGGCCCATATCCCTCCAAACATTTCTGATTCATGCATTTATCCAAATGCCTTTTAAATATTGTAACTGTACCCCATATCCACCACTTTCTCTGGAGGTTTCAGTGCACATATGAACCACTCTGTGTAAAAAATACCCCTCATGTCTTTTTGTCAATCTCTGTCCTCTCACTTTATAAATACACCCTCCATCCCAGGACAGAAGGAGAGCTAACTCCTGACTGCAGAACAGCCCAACTGAAACCCTGGGACTAGAAAACACCGTTTGCTTCAGTGAAGCTGGTCTCAGTGTTAACTTGATTCTGGTCACTCACTTATTGTGGCTGGACAGGAACAGGCATTATCCCCATCATGCTTATGCTGGCTCTATGAAAGTGCCACTCAATAAGTCTGCAACCCCCTCCCTCCAAGCCTGATATAAATATGTTATCGTCCAATGTTTCTCCAAATCCCATATGAAAAGTTCATCTTGAAACCGCTTCCCCTGCCCTTTCAGGCAGTACCTCCCACTTCACAGTTCCTCGTCATAAACATTATCTCCTCCTCTGCACCTCGGTGTCTTTTGTCATTTTCCCTAATTCTGGCCCCTTCCCTTGCTCTGTCCCTGGAAACAATTTCTCCTGACTCCATTTGCTCCATTTATAATTTTCGCACCTCTGTTAATTAATCCTTAATTTCTCTCTGATCCAAGGAGAATATTCCCAGCTGTTCCAATCTTTCTATGAAACTCAAACCGCTTGCCTTCTGAAATATTCCAGTGAATATCCTTTCTGTTGTTCTTTAGTTTTGTTTATCGTTCCAAGTGAAAGTTGGAGATGATTGAAAGTGAAACTCTGGACAGATTTTCCTCTGAATTTTCTGACCTGCAGGATATCAACGCCAGCTGACATACAAGAGGGAGGATGGATCGTACAGTGCATTTGGTGAGAGGGATTCTTCTGGGAGCATGTGGTGCGTGCATTTATTCAGTCTCTATGAATACGAGGGGGTGAGATTACAATGGGGGAGAATTCGCATTCCCTCTTTGCACTGAGAGGATTTGAAAATCGAGCAAGGCATCCCAGGTCAGCAGATCCAGCATCTGTCCCCATCACAAACTCATCTCCCAAAGCCCCCATCCTAGAGACTCTGTTCTACTACATTCTTCCTCTGTTCATGTTAAATTCAAGGCAAGGGGAGAACTGAGCAGTGTGGGAGATCCACAGTTTGAGACCTTGGGAGTTTAAGAGTGATACCCAGGGATTAGACAGAAGGTGGGACATTGTGTTTCACAGGGGTCTCTGGATTCATCATTTACAGAAACATGTTATAGTGTAATGCAATAGTATGGAAATTAGGGGCAGAAACATCAAAACCAAGATATAGGCTACAGTTAATCCAGTGGAGGATTGTGAC
Organism: Chiloscyllium plagiosum; assembly: GCF_037043375.1. Lineage (NCBI taxonomy): Eukaryota > Metazoa > Chordata > Chondrichthyes > Orectolobiformes > Hemiscylliidae > Chiloscyllium > Chiloscyllium plagiosum. The sequence continues at coordinate 2,751,466 of NW_028270166.1, forward strand.
AAAGAATTAAACAACTTGTAAAGAAAATAACAAATGAATAACTCGCAGAATGAATGTGCCGTTAGCAAATAGATATTAGTCTGGGGAACTGAGCAATAGTGCACTTTGAAGGAGGAATCAGAGCCATAATCTCCTTGAGAACTGTGGAGTGGAAAGGGGCAGAGAGACCAGGGATTTCAGAATCACAAATCACTGAAAGAGCCAAGCCAATGGTGGGAATGATTTCTTCAGGGAAAGAATTCAAACGTGGAGAAGTCATGTTAAACTTGTATAAGACTGAAGGCTTGCCACCAAGTCACCCTTCAGTTACACGTGTACAATACACAGATCTGACCAGCCAGCTCCGAGCTAGTCCCGAGAGTGAGGAGTCTCCCAGAGACCCCTGTTACAGAGGAACCTCGATAATCCGAAGGATGCGGGTGGGGAGTATTTAGCTCGGTTAATTGAATTCCAGACAATCGAATGTCGGATAACCTTGTTTAGCCGAGCATTGGGACCTTGCAATCTTGCCGAATAATCCGATATTCGGATAATCGAATGCCGGATAATCGAGGTGACTCTGTATATCTATCAGCCAGGGCTCCCTGATTGGCTGACGTTAACAGCCCCAATCAGGGATCTCCTAGTCAATGAGATCCATCTGCCCTGGTTTCAATCACTACACAGACCATCGTCAGACCACACTCTCTCGCCACATTATAATAAGCACACTGAAGTATCGCAGCAAAGATTTACAAATAGCAAACCTGAGAGGTTATAAATATCAGGAAAGACCGAACAGACTGGGGCTGCATTCTCTGGAAGAGAGGAAATTGTGGAATGACTAGATCGAGGTCCTTAAAATGAAAGGTTTTGACTTCTGGAGGTGTCTAACCAAAGGCCAGAACACAGGGCAGTTCTTAATAAGTGCAGGGGTACTCAGGATAATCTTCTTTGCCCAGAGAGTGGTGGAGAACGTGAAGCTCGTTCAAAAGGTCATGAGAGTGAGGAGCAGAAGTAGGCCATTCGGCCCATCGGATTGGATCCTACTGTCCATGGAGTGGTTGGGATGAATAGCGTCAATACAAGGTGAAGCTGGGAAAACACCTCAGGGAGAAGGCAATAGAACGATCATGAAGCCCTAAGTTCTGAGTCTCTCCCCAAACCTCTCCATCTCTTGCCTCTCGCAAGATGATTCTTAACACCCCCCTGTTTGAGTGCGCCTTTGGTCATCTGTCCGTAATATCTCCCTTTGTGGCTCAGTGTGACATGAATTTTGATTCTGACCTTGTGAAGCACTTTATGCTTCTCATTATCTTAAATGTGCTACAGAAATCTAAGTTGGTGGTGGAGTGAGAAGGAATGGGAGGAGGCGTGTGTGGAGCAGATCTCTGGGGGAAGTGGGGGAAGACTGCGGGACATCAAGTGGGAGAGAGTATGGGCAATGACAGGGAAGAGAGTGTGAGGGACCGGGTGGTGGAGAGAGTCTCAGGGTGGGATAGAAGAACTTGAGATAAAAGATTTGACAGGACAGGAAGAACTATGGGAAAGAGTTCAGAGGGAGAACTCCACGCAGAGAGAGAGAGAGAGAAGAACTCTACAGAGAGAGAGAGCAAGAGGAGAACTCTGCAGAGAGAGAGAGAGAGAGAAGAACTCCACAGAGAGAGACAGAGAAGGAGAATTCTGCAGAGAGAAAGAGAGGAGAACTCTGCATGAAAGCGAGAAAGAGAGAACGAGAGGAGATCTCTGCTGAGAGAGAGCGAGAGAAGGAGAACTCTGCAGATAGAGAGAGAGGGAAAGAAGGAGAACTCCGCAGAGAGAAATTCATAGAGTCGTAGAGATGTACAGCACAGAAACTGACCCTTCGGTCCAACCCGTCCATGCCAACCAGATATCCCAACCCAATCTAGTCCCACCTGCCAGCACCTGGCCCATATCCCTCCAAACCCTTCCTATTCATATATCCATCCAAATGCCTCTTAAATGTCGCAATTGTACCAGCCTCCACCACTTCCTTTGGCAGCTCATTCCACACATGTGCCACCCTCTGCGTGAAAAAGTTGCCCCTTAGGTCTCTTTTATATCTTTCCCCTCTCACCCTAAACCTATGCCCTCTAGTTCTGGGCTCCCCGGCCCCAGGGTAAAGATTTTGTCTATTTATCCTATCCATGCCCTTCATGATTTTATAAACCTCGAAAAGGTCACCCCTCAGCCTCCGACGCTCCAGGGAAAACAGCTCAGCCTGTTCAACCTCTCCCTATAGCTCAAATCCTCCAACCCTGGCAACATCCTTTTCTGAACCCTTTCAAGTTTCACAACATCTTTCCAATAGGAAGGAGACCAGAATTGCATGCAATATTCCAACAGTGGCCTAACCAATGTCCTGTACAGCCGCAACATGACCTCCCAACTCCTGTACTCAATACTCTGACCAATAAAGGAAAACATACCAAACATGAGAGAGAGAGAGCAAGAGAAGGAGACCTCCGCAAAGAGAGAGAGGGAGGGAAAAGGAGAACTACACAGAGAGAGTGAGAGAGCAAGAGAAGGAGACCTGCACAGAGAGAGAAGGAGAACTCTGCAGAGAGAGAGAGAACGCTGCAGAGAGAGAGAAAGAGAGAGAGAGGAGAGCTCTGCGGAGAGTGAGACAAGGAGGACTCTGCGCAGAGAGAGAAGGAGAGCTCTGCAGAGAGAGAGGGAGAGAGAAGGAGAGCTCTGCAGAGAGAGACGAAAACTCTGCAGAGAGAGAGAGAATGAGAGCTCTGCAGAGAGAGAGAGAAGAAGAGCTCTGCAGAGAGAGAGAAGGAGAGCTCTGCAGAGAGAAAGAACGAGAGCTCTGCAGTGAGAGAGAGCGAGAAGGAGAGCTCTGCAGAGAGAGAGAGAGAGAAGGAGAACTCTGCAGAGAGAGAGAGAGGAGAACTCTGCAGAGAGAGAGAGAGAGGAGATCTCTGCAGAGAGAGAGAGAGAGGAGAACTCTGCAGAGAGAGAGAAAGAGGAGAACTCTGCAGAGAGAGAGAGGAGAACTCTGCAGAGAGAGAGAGGAGAACTCTGCAGAGAGAGAGAGGAGAACTCTGCAGAGAGAGAGAGAAGGAGAGCTCTGCAGAGAGAGAGAGAAGGAGAGCTCTGCAGAGAGAGAGAGAAGGAGACCTCTGCAGAGAGAGAGGAGAGCTCTGCAGAGAGAGAGAGGAGAGCTTTGCAGAGAGAGAGAGGAGAGCTCTGCAGAGAGAGAGAGAGAGAGGAGAGCTCTGCAGAGAGAGAGAGAGAACTCTGCAGAGAGAGAAAGAGAAGGAGAGCTCTGCAGTGATAGAGAGAAGGTGAGCTCCGCAGAGAGAGAGAGAGTAGGACAGCTCTGCAGAGAGAGAGGAGAGCTCTGCAGAGAGAGATAGATAGAAAGAACTCTGCAGAGAGAGAAAGACAGCTCGACAGAGAGAGAGGAGAGCTTTGCAGAGAGAGAGAGGAGAACTCTACAGTGAGAGAGAGAGGAGAGCTCTGCAGAGAGAGAGAGGAGAACTCTGCAGAGAGAGAGAGGAGAACACTGCAGAGAGAGAGAGGAGAGCTCTGCAGAGAGAGAGAAGGAGAGCTCTGCAGAGAGAGAGAGAAGGAGAGCTCTGCGCAGAGAGAGAGAAAAGGAGAACTCTGCAGAGAGAGAGAAAGAGAGAGAGAAGGACAGCTCTGCAGAGAGTGAGACAAGGAGAACTCTGCGCAGAGAGAGAAGGAGAGCTCTGCAGAGAGAGAGAGAGAGAGAGAAGGAGAACTCTGCAGAGAGAGGAAAACTCTGCAGACAGAGAGAATGAGAGCTCCGCAGAGAGGAGAGAGAAGAAGAGCTCTTCGCAGAGAGAGAAGGAGAGCTCTGCAGAGAGAGAGAGAGAAGGAGAACTCTGCAGAGAGAGAGGAGAGCTCTGCAGAGAGAGACGAAAACTCTGCAGAGAGAGAGAATGAGAGCTCTGCAGAGAGAGAGAAGGAGAACTCTGCAGAGAGAGAGAGGAGAACTCTGCAGAGAGAGAGAGGAGAACTCTGCAGAGAGAGAGAGGAGAACTCTGCAGAGAGAGCGAGGAGAACTCTGCAGAGAGAGCGAGGAGAACTCTGCAGAGAGAGAGAGGAGAACTCTGCAGAGAGAGAGAGGAGAACTCTGCAGAGAGAGAGAGAAGGAGAACTCTGCAGAGAGAGAGAGAAGGAGAACTCTGCAGAGAGAGAGAGGAGAACTCTGCAGAGAGAGAGAGAAGGGGAACTCTGCAGAGAGAGAGAGAAGGAGAGCTCTGCAGAGAGAGAGAGAAGGAGAGCTCTGCAGAGAGAGAGAGAAGGAGAGCTCTGCAGAGAGAGAGAGAAGGAGAGCTCTGCAGAGAGAGAGAGAAGGAGAGCTCTGCAGAGAGAGAGAGAAGGAGAGCTCTGCAGAGAGAGAGAGAGAAGGAGAGCTCTGCAGAGAGAGAGAGAGAAGAGCTCTGCAGAGAGAGAGAGAGAGGAGAGCTCTGCAGAGAGAGAGAGAGAGGAGAGCTCTGCAGAGAGAGAGCGGAGAGCTCTCCAGAGAGAGAGAGGAAAACTCTGCAGAGAGAGAATGAGAGCTCTGCAGAGAGAGAGAAGAGCTCTGCAGAGAGAGAGGAGAGCTCTGCAGAGAGAAAGAATAAGAGCTCTGCAGTGAGAGAGAGAGAGAAGGAGAGCTCTGCAGAGAGAGAGAGAAGGAGAACTCTGCAGAGAGAGAGAGGAGAACACTGCAGAGAGAGAGAGGAGAGCTCTGCAGAGAGAGAGAAGGAGAGCTCTGCAGAGAGAGAGAGAAGGAGAGCTCTGCGCAGAGAGAGAGAAAAGGAGAACTCTGCAGAGAGAGAGAAAGAGAGAGAGAAGGACAGCTCTGCAGAGAGTGAGACAAGGAGAACTCTGCGCAGAGAGAGAAGGAGAGCTCTGCAGAGAGAGAGAGAGAGAGAGAAGGAGAACTCTGCAGAGAGAGGAAAACTCTGCAGACAGAGAGAATGAGAGCTCCGCAGAGAGGAGAGAGAAGAAGAGCTCTTCGCAGAGAGAGAAGGAGAGCTCTGCAGAGAGAGAGAGAGAAGGAGAACTCTGCAGAGAGAGAGGAGAGCTCTGCAGAGAGAGACGAAAACTCTGCAGAGAGAGAGAATGAGAGCTCTGCAGAGAGAGAGAAGGAGAACTCTGCAGAGAGAGAGAGGAGAACTCTGCAGAGAGAGAGAGGAGAACTCTGCAGAGAGAGAGAGGAGAACTCTGCAGAGAGAGCGAGGAGAACTCTGCAGAGAGAGCGAGGAGAACTCTGCAGAGAGAGAGAGGAGAACTCTGCAGAGAGAGAGAGGAGAACTCTGCAGAGAGAGAGAGAAGGAGAACTCTGCAGAGAGAGAGAGAAGGAGAACTCTGCAGAGAGAGAGAGGAGAACTCTGCAGAGAGAGAGAGAAGGGGAACTCTGCAGAGAGAGAGAGAAGGAGAGCTCTGCAGAGAGAGAGAGAAGGAGAGCTCTGCAGAGAGAGAGAGAAGGAGAGCTCTGCAGAGAGAGAGAGAAGGAGAGCTCTGCAGAGAGAGAGAGAAGGAGAGCTCTGCAGAGAGAGAGAGAAGGAGAGCTCTGCAGAGAGAGAGAGAGAAGGAGAGCTCTGCAGAGAGAGAGAGAGAAGAGCTCTGCAGAGAGAGAGAGAGAGGAGAGCTCTGCAGAGAGAGAGAGAGAGGAGAGCTCTGCAGAGAGAGAGCGGAGAGCTCTCCAGAGAGAGAGAGGAAAACTCTGCAGAGAGAGAATGAGAGCTCTGCAGAGAGAGAGAAGAGCTCTGCAGAGAGAGAGGAGAGCTCTGCAGAGAGAAAGAATAAGAGCTCTGCAGTGAGAGAGAGAGAGAAGGAGAGCTCTGCAGAGAGAGAGAGAAGGAGAACTCTGCAGAGAGAGAGAGGAGAACTCTGCAGAGAGAGAGAGGAGAACTCTGCAGAGAGAGAGAGGAGAACTCTGCAGAGAGAGAGAGGAGAGCTCTGCAGAGAGAGAGAGGAGAACTCTGCAGAGAGAGAGAGGAGAACTCTGCAGAGAGAGAGAGGAGAGCTCTGCAGAGAGAGAGAGAATGAGAGCTCTGCAGAGAGAGAGAGGAGAGCTCTGCAGAGAGAGAGAGGAGAGCTCTGCAAAGAGAGAGAGAGGAGAGCTCTGCAGAGAGAGGGAGGAGAGCTCCGCAGAGAGAGAGAGAGGAGAGCTCTGCAGAGAGATAGAAGAACTCTGCAGATAGAGAGAGAGAAGGAGAGCTCTGCAGAGAGAGAGGAGAGCTCTGCAGAGAGAGAAGGAGAGTTCTGCAGAGAGAGAGAAGGAGAGTTCTGCAGAGAGAGAGAAGGTGAGCTCTGCAGAGAGAGAGAAGGAGAGCTCTGCAGAGAGAGAGGAGAGCTCTGCAAAGAGAGAGGAGAGTTCTGCAGAGAGAGAGAAGGAGAGCACTGCAGAGAGAGAGAGAAAGAGCTCTGCAGAGAGAGAAAGACTGCTCGACAGAGAGAGAGGAGAGCTTTGCAGAGAGGAGAGCTCTGCAGAGAGAGAGAGGAGAGCTCTGCAGAGAGAGAGAGGAGAGCTCTGCAGAGAGAGAGGTGAGCTCTGCAGAGAGAGAGAGGAGAGCTCTGCAGAGAGAGAGAGAAGGAGAGCTCTGCAGAGAGAGAGAGAAGGAGAGCTCTGCAGAGAGAGAGAGAGAAGGAGAGCTCTGCAGAGAGAGAGGGGAACTCTCTGCAGAGAGAGAGAAGGAGAGCTCTGCAGAGAGTGAGACAAGGAGATCTCTGCGCAGAGAGAGAAGGAGAGCTCCGCAGAGAGAGAGAGAGAAGGAGAACTCTGCAGAGAGAGAGAGAGAAGGAGAGCTCTGCAGAGAGAGAGAGGAAAACTCTGCAGAGAGAGAGAATGAGAGCTCTGCCGAGAGAGAGAAGAGCTCTGCAGAGTGAGAGAAGGAGAGCTCTGCAGAGAGAAAGAATGAGAGCTCTGCAGTGAGAGAGAGAGAGAGCGAGAAGGAGAACTCTGCAGAGAGAGAGGAGAACTCTGCAGAGAGAGAGAGAAGGAGAGATCCGCAGAGAGGAGAGCTCTGCAGAGAGAGAGAGAAGGAGAACTCTGCAGAGAGAGAGAGGAGAGCTTTGCAGAGAGAGAGAGAAGGAGAGATCCGCAGAGAGGAGAGCTCTGCAGAGAGAGAGAGAAGGAGAACTCTGCAGAGAGAGAGAGGAGAGCTTTGCAGAGAGAGAGAGAAGGAGAGCTCTGCAGAGAGAGAGAGAGAAGGAGAGCTCTGCAGAGAGAGAGAGAAGGAGAGCTCTGCAGAGAGAGAGAGAGAAGGAGAGCTCTGCAGAGAGAGAGGAGAGCTCTGCAGAGAGAGAGAGGAGAACTCTGCAGAGAGAGAGAGAAGGAGAGCTCTGCAGAGAGAGAGGAGAGAGCTCTGCAGAGAGAGAGGAGAGAGCTCTGCAGAGAGAGAGAGGAGAACTTTGCAGAGAGAGAGAGAGAGAATGAGAGCTCTGCAGAGAGTGAGACAAGCAGAACTCTGCGCAGAGAGAGAAGGAGAGCTCTGCAGAGAGTGAGAGAGGTGAACTCTACAGAGAGAGAGAGGAGAGCTCTGCAGAGAGAGAGAGAGGAGAGCTCTGCAGAGAGAGAGAGAGAACTCTGCAGAGAGAGAGAGAAGGAGATCTCTGCAGAGAGAGGCGAGCGCTGCAGAGAGAGAGAGAATGAGAGCTAATCAGGAGAGAGCTCTGCAGAGAGAGAGAGCTCTGCAGAGAGGGGAGAGCTCTGCAGAGAGAGAGAAGGAGAACTCTGCAGAGAGAGAGGGAAGGTGAGCTCTGCAGATAGAGAGAAGGAGAGCTCTGCAGAGAGAGAGAGAGAAGGAGAGCTCTGCACAGAGAGAGAGGAGTGCTCTGCAGAGAGAGAGGAGTGCTCTGCAGAGAGAGAGAGAGGGAGAGCTCAGCAGAGAAAGAGAGAAGGAGAACTCTGCAGAGAGAGAGAGAAGGAGAACTCTGCAGAGAGAGAGAGAAGGTGAGCTCTGCAGAGAGAGAGAGAAGGTGAGCTCTGCAGAGAGAGACAGAAAGAGCTCTGCAGAGAGAGAAAGTCAGCTCGCCAGAGAGAGAGAGAGAAGGAGAGCTCTGCAGAGAGAGAGAGAGAACTCTGCAGAGAGAGAGAGAAGGAGATCTCTGCAGAGAGAGGAGAGCGCTGCAGAGAGAGAGAATGAGAGCTAATCAGGAGAGAGCTCTGCAGAGAGAGAGAGAGGTGAACTCTACAGAGAGAGAGAGGAGAGCTCTGCAGAGAGAGAGAGAGGAGAGCTCTGCAGAGAGAGAGAGAGAACTCTGCAGAGAGAGAGAGAAGGAGATCTCTGCAGAGAGAGGAGAGCGCTGCAGAGAGAGAGAATGAGAGCTAATCAGGAGAGAGCTCTGCAGAGAGAGAGAGCTCTGCAGAGAGAGGAGAGCTCTGCAGAGAGAGAGAAGGAGAACTCTGCAGAGAGAGAGGGAAGGTGAGCTCTGCAGATAGAGAGAAGGAGAGCTCTGCAGAGAGAGAGAGGAGAACTCTCCAGAGAGAGGAGAACTCTGCAGAGAAGGAGAGGAGAGCTCTGCAGAGAGAGAGAGAATGAGAGCTCTGCAGAGAGAGAGAAGGAGAGCTCTGCAGAGAGAGAGAGAGGTGAACTCTACACAGAGAGAGAGAGAGGAGAGCTCTGCAGAGAGAGAGGAGAGCTCTGCAGAGAGAGAGAGGAGAACTCTGCAGAGAGAGAGAAGGAGAGCTCTGCAGAGAGAGTGGAGAGAGCTCTGCAGAGAGAGAGAGGAGAACTTTGCAGAGAGAGAGAGAGGAGAGCTCTGCAGAGAGTGAGACAAGCAGAACTCTGCGCAGAGAGAGTGGAGAGAGCTCTGCAGAGAGAGAGAGAGGTGAACACTACAGAGAGAGAGAGGAGAGCTCTGCAGAGAGAGAGAGAGGAGAGCTCTGCAGAGAGAGAGAGAACTCTGCAGAGAGAGAGAGAAGGAGATCTCTGCAGAGAGAGGAGAGCGCTGCAGAGAGAGAGAATGAGAGCTAATCAGGAGAGAGCTCTGCAGAGAGAGGATAGCTCTGCAGAGAGAGAGAAGGAGAGCTCTGCAGAGAGAGAGGGAAGGTGAGCTCTGCAGATAGAGAGAAGGAGAGCTCTGCAGAGAGAGAGAGAGAGAAGGAGAGCTCTGCAGAGAGAGAGAGAGAAGGAGAGCTCTGCACAGAGAGAGAGGAGTGCTCTGCAGAGAGAGAAGGAGAGCTCTGCAGAGAGAGAAGGAGAGCTCTGCAGAGAGAGAGAAAGAGAGCACTGCAGAGAGAGGAAGAGCTCTGCAGAGAGAGAAAGAGAGCTCTGCACAGAGAGAGAGAAGGAGAGCTCTGCAGAGAGAGAGAAAGAGAGTTCTGCAGAGAGAGAGAGAGAGAGGAGAGCTCTGCAGAGATAGAGAGGAGAACTCTGCAGAGAGAGAGAGAAGGAGAGCTCTGCAGAGAGAGAGAGAAGGAGAGCTCTGCAGAGAGAGAGAGAAGGAGAGCTCTGCAGAGAGAGGGAGAGGAGAGCTCTGCAGAGAGAAGGAGAGCTCTGCAGAGAGAGAGAGAAAGAGAGCTCTGCAGAGATAGAGAGGAGAACTCTGCAGAGAGAGAGAGAAGGAGAGCTATGCAGAGAGATAGAGAAGGAGAGCTCTGCAGAGAGAGAGAGAAGGAGAGCTCTGCAGAGAGAGAGAGAAGGAGAGCTCTGCAGAGAGAGAGAGAAGGAGAGCTCTGCAGAGAGAGAGAGAAGGAGAGCTCTGCAGAGAGAGAGAGAAAGAGAGCTCTGCAGAGAGAGAAAGAGAGCTCTGCAGAGAGAGTGAGAGGAGAGCTCTGCAGAGAGAGTGAGAGGAGAGCTCTGCAGAGAGAGAGAGAAGGAGAGCTCTGCAGAGAGAGAGAAAGAGAGCTCTGCAGAGAGAGAGAAAGAGAGCTCTGCAGAGAGAGAGAAAGAGAGCTCTGCAGAGAGAGAGGAGAGCTCTGCAGAGAGAGAGAGGGAGGAGAGCTTTGCAGAGAGAAAGAGGAGAGCTCTGCAGAGAGAGAGAGAAGGGGAACTGCAGACAGAGAGAGAAAGAGAGCTCTGCAGAGAGAGTGAGAGGAGAGCTCTGCAGAGAGAGTGAGAGGAGAGCTCTGCAGAGAGAGAGAGAAGGAGAGCTCTGCAGAGAGAGAGAAAGAGAGCTCTGCAGAGAGAGAGAAAGAGAGCTCTGCAGAGAGAGAGAAAGAGAGCTCTGCAGAGAGAGAGGAGAGCTCTGCAGAGAGAGAGAGGGAGGAGAGCTTTGCAGAGAGAAAGAGGAGAGCTCTGCAGAGAGAGAGAGAAGGGGAACTGCAGACAGAGAGAGTAGGAGAACTCTGCAGAGAGAGAGAAAGTTCTGCAGAGAGAGAGAAAGCTCTGCAGAGAGACAGTGAAGGAGAACTCTGCGGAGATGGAGAGAAGGAGAACTCTGCGGAGAGAGAGAAGGAGAACTCTGCGGAGAGAGAGAAAGAACTCTGCGGAGAGAGAGAAAGAGCTCTGCAGAGAGAGAGAAGGAGATCTCTGCAGAGAGAGAGAGAACTCTGCAGAGAGAGAGAGAAGGAGATCTCTGCAGAGAGAGAGAGGAGAGCTCTGCAGAGAGAGAGAGAGGAGAGCTCTGCAGAGAGAGAGAGAACTCTGCAGAGAGAGAGAGAAGGAGATCTCTGCAGAGAGAGGAGAGCGCTGCAGAGAGAGAGAATGAGAGCTAATCAGGAGAGAGCTCTGCAGAGAGAGGATAGCTCTGCAGAGAGAGAGAAGGAGAGCTCTGCAGAGAGAGAGGGAAGGTGAGCTCTGCAGATAGAGAGAAGGAGAGCTCTGCAGAGAGAGAGAGAGAGAAGGAGAGCTCTGCAGAGAGAGAGAGAGAAGGAGAGCTCTGCACAGAGAGAGAGGAGTGCTCTGCAGAGAGAGAAGGAGAGCTCTGCAGAGAGAGAAGGAGAGCTCTGCAGAGAGAGAGAAAGAGAGCACTGCAGAGAGAGGAAGAGCTCTGCAGAGAGAGAAAGAGAGCTCTGCACAGAGAGAGAGAAGGAGAGCTCTGCAGAGAGAGAGAAAGAGAGTTCTGCAGAGAGAGAGAGAGAGAGGAGAGCTCTGCAGAGATAGAGAGGAGAACTCTGCAGAGAGAGAGAGAAGGAGAGCTCTGCAGAGAGAGAGAGAAGGAGAGCTCTGCAGAGAGAGAGAGAAGGAGAGCTCTGCAGAGAGAGGGAGAGGAGAGCTCTGCAGAGAGAAGGAGAGCTCTGCAGAGAGAGAGAGAAAGAGAGCTCTGCAGAGATAGAGAGGAGAACTCTGCAGAGAGAGAGAGAAGGAGAGCTATGCAGAGAGATAGAGAAGGAGAGCTCTGCAGAGAGAGAGAGAAGGAGAGCTCTGCAGAGAGAGAGAGAAGGAGAGCTCTGCAGAGAGAGGGAGAGGAGAGCTCTGCAGAGAGAAGGAGAGCTCTGCAGAGAGAGAGAGAAAGAGAGCTCTGCAGAGAGAGAAAGAGAGCTCTGCAGAGAGAGTGAGAGGAGAGCTCTGCAGAGAGAGTGAGAGGAGAGCTCTGCAGAGAGAGAGAGAAGGAGAGCTCTGCAGAGAGAGAGAAAGAGAGCTCTGCAGAGAGAGAGAAAGAGAGCTCTGCAGAGAGAGAGAAAGAGAGCTCTGCAGAGAGAGAGGAGAGCTCTGCAGAGAGAGAGAGGGAGGAGAGCTTTGCAGAGAGAAAGAGGAGAGCTCTGCAGAGAGAGAGAGAAGGGGAACTGCAGACAGAGAGAGTAGGAGAACTCTGCAGAGAGAGAGAAAGTTCTGCAGAGAGAGAGAAAGCTCTGCAGAGAGACAGTGAAGGAGAACTCTGCGGAGATGGAGAGAAGGAGAACTCTGCGGAGAGAGAGAAGGAGAACTCTGCGGAGAGAGAGAAAGAACTCTGCGGAGAGAGAGAAAGAGCTCTGCAGAGAGAGAGAAGGAGATCTCTGCAGAGAGAGAAGGAGAGCGCTGCAGAGAGAGAGAAAGAGAGCTAATCGAGAGAGAGAGCTCTGCAGAGAGAGAGAGAAGGCGAACTCTGCAGAGAGAGAGAAGGCGAACTCTGCAGAGAGAGAGAGAAGGAGAGCTCTGCAGAGAGAGAGAGAGAAGGAGAGCTCTGCTGAGAGAGAAGGTGAGCTCTGCACAGAGAGAGAGAGAGAGAGCTCTGCAGAGAGAGAAAGACAGCTCGGCAGAGAGAGAGAAAGGAGAGCTCTGCAGAGAGAGAAGGAGAGCTCTGCAGAGAGAGAGAGAAGGAGAGCTCTGCAGAGAGAGAGAGAAGGAGAGCTCTGCAGAGAGAGAGAGAGAGGAGAGCTCTGCAGAGAGAGAGAGAGAAGGAGAGCTCTGCAGAGAGAGAGAGAGAAGGAGAGCTCTGCAGAGAGAGAGAAGGTGAGCTCTGCACAGAGAGAGAGAGAGAGAGCTCTGCAGAGAGAGAAAGACAGCTCGGCAGAGAGAGAGAAAGGAGAGCTCTGCAGAGAGAGAGAGAAGGAGAGCTCTGCAGAGAGAGAGAGAAGGAGAGCTCTGCAGAGAGAGAGAGAGAGGAGAGCTCTGCAGAGAGAGAGAGAGAAGGAGAGCTCTGCAGAGAGAGAGAGAAAGAGAGCTCTGCAGAGAGAGAGAGGAGAGCTCTGCAGAGAGAGAGAGGAGAGCTCTGCAGAGAGAGAGAGGAGAGCTCTGCAGAGAGAGAGAGGAGAGCTCTGCAGAGAGAGAGAGAGGAGAGCTCTGCAGAGAGAGAGAGGAGAGCTCTGCAGAGAGAGAGGAGAGCTCTGCAGAGAGAGAGAGAGAACTCTGCAGAGAGAGAGAGAGGAGAGCTCTGCAGAGAGAGAGAGAAAGAGAACTCTGCAGAGAGAGAGGAGAGCCCTGCAGAGAGAGAGAGAGAGAAGGAGAGCTCTGCAGAGAGAGAGAGAGGAGAACTCTGCAGAGAGAGAGAGAGAAGGAGAGCTCTGCAGAGAGAGAGAGAGGAGAACTCTGCAGAGAGAGAGAGAGAAGGAGAGCTCTGCAGAGAGAGAGAGAAGGAGAGCTCTGCAGAGAGAGAGAGAAGGACAGCTCTGCAGAGAGATAGAAGGAGAACTCTGCAGAGAGAGAGAGAGGAGAGCTCTGCAGAGAGAGAGAGGAGAGCTCTGCAGAGAGAGAGAGGAGAGCTCTGCAGAGAGAGAGAGGAGAGCTCTGCAGAGAGAGAGGAGAGCTCTGCAGAGAGAGAGAGAGAACTCTGCAGAGAGAGAGAGAGGAGAGCTCTGCAGAGAGAGAGAGAAAGAGAACTCTGCAGAGAGAGAGGAGAGCCCTGCAGAGAGAGAGAGAGAGAAGGAGAGCTCTGCAGAGAGAGAGAGAGGAGAACTCTGCAGAGAGAGAGAGAAGGAGAGCTCTGCAGAGAGAGAGAGAGGAGAACTCTGCAGAGAGAGAGAGAGAAGGAGAGCTCTGCAGAGAGAGAGAGAAGGAGAGCTCTGCAGAGAGAGAGAGAGAAGGACAGCTCTGCAGAGAGATAGAAGGAGAACTCTGCAGAGAGAGAGAGAGGAGAGCTCTGCAGAGAGAGAGAGAGGAGAGCTCTGCAGAGAGAGAGAGGAGAGCTCTGCAGAGAGAGACAGGAGAGCTCCGCAGAGAGAGACAGGAGAGCTCCGCAGAGAGAGACAGGAGAGCTCCGCAGAGAGAGACAGGAGAGCTCCGCAGAGAGTGACAGGAGAGCTCTGCAGAGAGTGACAGGAGAGCTCTGCAGAGAGTGACAGGAGAGCTCTGCAGAGAGTGACAGGAGAGCTCTGCAGAGAGTGACAGGAGAGCTCTGCAGAGAGTGACAGGAGAGCTCTGCAGAGAGTGACAGGAGAGCTCTGCAGAGAGTGACAGGAGAGCTCTGCAGAGAGAGACAGGAGAACTCTGTAGAGAGAGAGAGAGAAAGAGCTCTGCAGAGAGAGAAGGACAGCTCAGCAGACAGAGAGAGAGAAAGAGCTCCGCAGAGAGAGAAAGACAGCTCGGCAGAGAGAGAGAGAGAGGAGAGCTCTGCAGAGAGAAGGAGATCTCTGCAGAGAGAGTGAGGAGAACTCTGCAGAGAGAGAGAGAGGAGCACTCTACAGAGAGAGAGAGAAAGAGAGCTCTGCAGAGAGAGAGAAGGAGACCTCTGCAGAGAGAGACAGGAGAGCACTGCAGTGAGAGAGAAAGAGGAGAGCTCTGCAGAGAGAGAGCAGAACTCTGAAGAGAGAGAGAGGAGAACTCTGCAGAGAGAGAGAAGGAGAACTCTGCAGAGAGAGAAGAAAACTCTGCAGAGAGAGAGAGCGGAGAGCTCTGCAGAGAGAGAGCGAAAGAGAGCTCTGCAGAGAGAGAGAGAAAGAGAATTCTGCAGAGAGAGAGAGAGAGGGAGAGCTCTGCAGAGAGAGGGAGAGCTCTGCAGAGAGAGGGAGAGCTCTGCAGAGAGAGGGAGAGCTCTGCAGAGAGAGGAGAGCTCTGCAGAGAGAGGAGAGCTCTGCAGAGAGAGAGAAGGAGAACTCTGCAGAGAGAGAGAGAGGAGAGCTCTGCAGAGAGAGAGAGAGGAGAGCTCTGCAGAGAGAGAGAGAAGAGAGCTCTGCAGAGAGAGAGTGGAGAGCTCTGCAGAGAGAGAGAGAGAAGAGAGCTCTGCAGAGAGAGAGCTCTGCAGAGAGAGAGAGAGCTCTGCAGAGAGAGAGAAAGGAGAGCTCTGCAGAGAGAGAGAGAAGGAGAGCTCTGCAGAGAGAGAGAGAAGGAGAGCTCTGCAGAGAGAGTGAGAAGGAGAGCTCTGCAGAGAGAGTGAGAAGGAGAGCACTGCAGAGAGAGAGAGAAGGAGAGCTCAGCAGAGAGACAGAGAGAGAAAGAGCTCTGCAGAGAGAGGAAGACAGCTCGGCAGAGAGAGAGAGAAGGAGATCTCTGCACAGAGAGAGAGAGGAGAACTCTGCAGAGAGAGAGAGGAGCACTCTACAGAGAGAGAGAAAGAGAGCTCTGCAGAGAGAGAGAGGAGAACTCTGCAGAGAGAGAGAGGAGAGCTCTGCAGAGAGAGAGAGAACTCTGCAGAGAGAGAGAGAAAGAGAGCTCTGCAGAGAGGGAGAGAAAGAGAACTCTGCAGAGAGAGAGGAGAGCCCTGCAGAGAGAGAGAGAGAGAAGGAGAGCTCTGCAGAGAGAGAGAGAGAGGAGAACTCTGCAGAGAGAGAGAGAGAAGGAGAGCTCTGCAGAGAGAGAGAGAGAAGGAGAGCTCTGCAGAGAGAGAGAGAAGGACAGCTCTGCAGAGAGATAGAAGGAGAACTCTGCAGAGAGAGAGAGGAGAGCTCTGCAGAGAGAGAGAGAGGAGAGCTCTGCAGAGAGAGAGGAGAGCTCTGCAGAGAGAGAGAGGAGAGCTCTGCAGAGAGAGAGAGGAGAGCTCTGCAGAGAGAGAGAGGAGAGCTCTGCAGAGAGAGAGAGGAGAGCTCTGCAGAGAGAGAGAGGAGAGCTCTGCAGAGAGAGAGAGGAGAGCTCTGCAGAGAGAGAGAGGAGAGCTCTGCAGAGAGAGAGAGGAGAGCTCCGCAGAGAGAGAGAGGAGAGCTCCGCAGAGAGAGAGAGGAGAGCTCCGCAGAGAGAGAGAGGAGAGCTCCGCAGAGAGAGAGAGGAGAGCTCCGCAGAGAGAGGAGAGCTCCGCAGAGAGTGACAGGAGAGCTCCGCAGAGAGTGACAGGAGAGCTCCGCAGAGAGTGACAGGAGAGCTCCGCAGAGAGTGACAGGAGAGCTCCGCAGAGAGTGACAGGAGAGCTCCGCAGAGAGTGACAGGAGAGCTCTGCAGAGAGAGACAGGAGAACTCTGTAGAGAGAGAGAGAGAAAGAGCTCTGCAGAGAGAGAAGGACAGCTCAGCAGACAGAGAGAGAGAAAGAGCTCCGCAGAGAGAGAAAGACAGCTCGGCAGAGAGAGAGAGAGAGGAGAGCTCTGCAGAGAGAAGGAGATCTCTGCAGAGAGAGAGAGAGGAGCACTCTACAGAGAGAGAGAGAAAGAGAGCTCTGCAGAGAGAGAGAAGGAGACCTCTGCAGAGAGAGACAGGAGAGCACTGCAGTGAGAGACAGGAGAGCACTGCAGTGAGAGAGAAAGAGGAGAGCTCTGCAGAGAGAGAGCAGAACTCTGAAGAGAGAGAGAGGAGAACTCTGCAGAGAGAGAGAGAGGAGCACTCTACAGAGAGAGAGAGAAAGAGAGCTCTGCAGAGAGAGAGAAGGAGACCTCTGCAGAGAGAGACAGGAGAGCACTGCAGTGAAAGACAGGAGAGCACTGCAGTGAGAGAGAAAGAGGAGAGCTCTGCAGAGAGAGAGCAGAACTCTGAAGAGAGAGAGAGGAGAACTCTGCAGAGAGAGAGAAGGAGAACTCTGCAGAGAGAGAAGAAAACTCTGCAGAGAGAGAGAGAGCGGAGAGCTCTGCAGAGAGAGAAAGACAGCTCGGCAGAGAGAGAGAAAGGAGAGCTCTGCAGAGAGAGAAGGAGAGCTCTGCAGAGAGAGAGAGAAGGAGAGCTCTGCAGAGAGAGAGAGAAGGAGAGCTCTGCAGAGAGAGAGAGAGAGGAGAGCTCTGCAGAGAGAGAGAGAGAAGGAGAGCTCTGCAGAGAGAGAGAGAGAAGGAGAGCTCTGCAGAGAGAGAGAAGGTGAGCTCTGCACAGAGAGAGAGAGAGAGAGCTCTGCAGAGAGAGAAAGACAGCTCGGCAGAGAGAGAGAAAGGAGAGCTCTGCAGAGAGAGAGAGAAGGAGAGCTCTGCAGAGAGAGAGAGAAGGAGAGCTCTGCAGAGAGAGAGAGAGAGGAGAGCTCTGCAGAGAGAGAGAGAGAAGGAGAGCTCTGCAGAGAGAGAGAGAAAGAGAGCTCTGCAGAGAGAGAGAGGAGAGCTCTGCAGAGAGAGAGAGGAGAGCTCTGCAGAGAGAGAGAGGAGAGCTCTGCAGAGAGAGAGAGAGGAGAGCTCTGCAGAGAGAGAGAGGAGAGCTCTGCAGAGAGAGAGAGGAGAGCTCTGCAGAGAGAGAGGAGAGCTCTGCAGAGAGAGAGAGAGAACTCTGCAGAGAGAGAGAGAGGAGAGCTCTGCAGAGAGAGAGAGAAAGAGAACTCTGCAGAGAGAGAGGAGAGCCCTGCAGAGAGAGAGAGAGAGAAGGAGAGCTCTGCAGAGAGAGAGAGAGGAGAACTCTGCAGAGAGAGAGAGAGAAGGAGAGCTCTGCAGAGAGAGAGAGAGGAGAACTCTGCAGAGAGAGAGAGAGAAGGAGAGCTCTGCAGAGAGAGAGAGAAGGAGAGCTCTGCAGAGAGAGAGAGAAGGAGAGCTCTGCAGAGAGAGAGAGAAGGACAGCTCTGCAGAGAGATAGAAGGAGAACTCTGCAGAGAGAGAGAGAGGAGAGCTCTGCAGAGAGAGAGAGGAGAGCTCTGCAGAGAGAGAGAGGAGAGCTCTGCAGAGAGAGAGAGGAGAGCTCTGCAGAGAGAGAGGAGAGCTCTGCAGAGAGAGAGAGAGAACTCTGCAGAGAGAGAGAGAGGAGAGCTCTGCAGAGAGAGAGAGAAAGAGAACTCTGCAGAGAGAGAGGAGAGCCCTGCAGAGAGAGAGAGAGAGAAGGAGAGCTCTGCAGAGAGAGAGAGAGGAGAACTCTGCAGAGAGAGAGAGAGAAGGAGAGCTCTGCAGAGAGAGAGAGAGGAGAACTCTGCAGAGAGAGAGAGAGAAGGAGAGCTCTGCAGAGAGAGAGAGAAGGAGAGCTCTGCAGAGAGAGAGAGAGAAGGACAGCTCTGCAGAGAGATAGAAGGAGAACTCTGCAGAGAGAGAGAGAGGAGAGCTCTGCAGAGAGAGAGAGAGGAGAGCTCTGCAGAGAGAGAGAGGAGAGCTCTGCAGAGAGAGACAGGAGAGCTCCGCAGAGAGAGACAGGAGAGCTCCGCAGAGAGAGACAGGAGAGCTCCGCAGAGAGTGACAGGAGAGCTCTGCAGAGAGTGACAGGAGAGCTCTGCAGAGAGTGACAGGAGAGCTCTGCAGAGAGTGACAGGAGAGCTCTGCAGAGAGTGACAGGAGAGCTCTGCAGAGAGTGACAGGAGAGCTCTGCAGAGAGTGACAGGAGAGCTCTGCAGAGAGTGACAGGAGAGCTCTGCAGAGAGAGACAGGAGAACTCTGTAGAGAGAGAGAGAGAAAGAGCTCTGCAGAGAGAGAAGGACAGCTCAGCAGACAGAGAGAGAGAAAGAGCTCCGCAGAGAGAGAAAGACAGCTCGGCAGAGAGAGAGAGAGAGGAGAGCTCTGCAGAGAGAAGGAGATCTCTGCAGAGAGAGTGAGGAGAACTCTGCAGAGAGAGAGAGAGGAGCACTCTACAGAGAGAGAGAGAAAGAGAGCTCTGCAGAGAGAGAGAAGGAGACCTCTGCAGAGAGAGACAGGAGAGCACTGCAGTGAGAGAGAAAGAGGAGAGCTCTGCAGAGAGAGAGCAGAACTCTGAAGAGAGAGAGAGGAGAACTCTGCAGAGAGAGAGAAGGAGAACTCTGCAGAGAGAGAAGAAAACTCTGCAGAGAGAGAGAGCGGAGAGCTCTGCAGAGAGAGAGCGAAAGAGAGCTCTGCAGAGAGAGAGAGAAAGAGAATTCTGCAGAGAGAGAGAGAGAGGGAGAGCTCTGCAGAGAGAGGGAGAGCTCTGCAGAGAGAGGGAGAGCTCTGCAGAGAGAGGGAGAGCTCTGCAGAGAGAGGGAGAGCTCTGCAGAGAGAGGAGAGCTCTGCAGAGAGAGGAGAGCTCTGCAGAGAGAGAGAGAGGAGAACTCTGCAGAGAGAGAGAGAGGAGAGCTCTGCAGAGAGAGAGAGAGGAGAGCTCTGCAGAGAGAGAGAGAAGAGAGCTCTGCAGAGAGAGAGTGGAGAGCTCTGCAGAGAGAGAGAGAGAAGAGAGCTCTGCAGAGAGAGAGCTCTGCAGAGAGAGAGAGAGCTCTGCAGAGAGAGAGAAAGGAGAGCTCTGCAGAGAGAGAGAGAAGGAGAGCTCTGCAGAGAGAGAGAGAAGGAGAGCTCTGCAGAGAGAGTGAGAAGGAGAGCTCTGCAGAGAGAGTGAGAAGGAGAGCACTGCAGAGAGAGAGAGAAGGAGAGCTCAGCAGAGAGACAGAGAGAGAAAGAGCTCTGCAGAGAGAGGAAGACAGCTCGGCAGAGAGAGAGAGAAGGAGATCTCTGCACAGAGAGAGAGAGGAGAACTCTGCAGAGAGAGAGAGGAGCACTCTACAGAGAGAGAGAGGAGAACTCTGCAGAGAGAGCGAGGAGAACTCTGCAGAGAGAGCGAGGAGAACTCTGCAGAGAGAGAGAGGAGAACTCTGCAGAGAGAGAGAGGAGAACTCTGCAGAGAGAGAGAGAAGGAGAACTCTGCAGAGAGAGAGAGAAGGAGAACTCTGCAGAGAGAGAGAGGAGAACTCTGCAGAGAGAGAGAGAAGGGGAACTCTGCAGAGAGAGAGAGAAGGAGAGCTCTGCAGAGAGAGAGAGAAGGAGAGCTCTGCAGAGAGAGAGAGAAGGAGAGCTCTGCAGAGAGAGAGAGAAGGAGAGCTCTGCAGAGAGAGAGAGAAGGAGAGCTCTGCAGAGAGAGAGAGAAGGAGAGCTCTGCAGAGAGAGAGAGAGAAGGAGAGCTCTGCAGAGAGAGAGAGAGAAGAGCTCTGCAGAGAGAGAGAGAGAGGAGAGCTCTGCAGAGAGAGAGAGAGAGGAGAGCTCTGCAGAGAGAGAGCGGAGAGCTCTCCAGAGAGAGAGAGGAAAACTCTGCAGAGAGAGAATGAGAGCTCTGCAGAGAGAGAGAAGAGCTCTGCAGAGAGAGAGGAGAGCTCTGCAGAGAGAAAGAATAAGAGCTCTGCAGTGAGAGAGAGAGAGAAGGAGAGCTCTGCAGAGAGAGAGAGAAGGAGAACTCTGCAGAGAGAGAGAGGAGAACTCTGCAGAGAGAGAGAGGAGAACTCTGCAGAGAGAGAGAGGAGAACTCTGCAGAGAGAGAGAGGAGAGCTCTGCAGAGAGAGAGAGGAGAACTCTGCAGAGAGAGAGAGGAGAACTCTGCAGAGAGAGAGAGGAGAGCTCTGCAGAGAGAGAGAGAATGAGAGCTCTGCAGAGAGAGAGAGGAGAGCTCTGCAGAGAGAGAGAGGAGAGCTCTGCAAAGAGAGAGAGAGGAGAGCTCTGCAGAGAGAGGGAGGAGAGCTCCGCAGAGAGAGAGAGAGGAGAGCTCTGCAGAGAGATAGAAGAACTCTGCAGATAGAGAGAGAGAAGGAGAGCTCTGCAGAGAGAGAGGAGAGCTCTGCAGAGAGAGAAGGAGAGTTCTGCAGAGAGAGAGAAGGAGAGTTCTGCAGAGAGAGAGAAGGTGAGCTCTGCAGAGAGAGAGAAGGAGAGCTCTGCAGAGAGAGAGGAGAGCTCTGCAAAGAGAGAGGAGAGTTCTGCAGAGAGAGAGAAGGAGAGCACTGCAGAGAGAGAGAGAAAGAGCTCTGCAGAGAGAGAAAGACTGCTCGACAGAGAGAGAGGAGAGCTTTGCAGAGAGGAGAGCTCTGCAGAGAGAGAGAGGAGAGCTCTGCAGAGAGAGAGAGGAGAGCTCTGCAGAGAGAGAGGTGAGCTCTGCAGAGAGAGAGAGGAGAGCTCTGCAGAGAGAGAGAGAAGGAGAGCTCTGCAGAGAGAGAGAGAAGGAGAGCTCTGCAGAGAGAGAGAGAGAAGGAGAGCTCTGCAGAGAGAGAGGGGAACTCTCTGCAGAGAGAGAGAAGGAGAGCTCTGCAGAGAGTGAGACAAGGAGATCTCTGCGCAGAGAGAGAAGGAGAGCTCCGCAGAGAGAGAGAGAGAAGGAGAACTCTGCAGAGAGAGAGAGAGAAGGAGAGCTCTGCAGAGAGAGAGAGGAAAACTCTGCAGAGAGAGAGAATGAGAGCTCTGCCGAGAGAGAGAAGAGCTCTGCAGAGTGAGAGAAGGAGAGCTCTGCAGAGAGAAAGAATGAGAGCTCTGCAGTGAGAGAGAGAGAGAGCGAGAAGGAGAACTCTGCAGAGAGAGAGGAGAACTCTGCAGAGAGAGAGAGAAGGAGAGATCCGCAGAGAGGAGAGCTCTGCAGAGAGAGAGAGAAGGAGAACTCTGCAGAGAGAGAGAGGAGAGCTTTGCAGAGAGAGAGAGAAGGAGAGATCCGCAGAGAGGAGAGCTCTGCAGAGAGAGAGAGAAGGAGAACTCTGCAGAGAGAGAGAGGAGAGCTTTGCAGAGAGAGAAAGAGAAGGAGAGCTCTGCAGAGATAGAGAGAAGGAGAGCTCCGCAGAGAGAGAGAGAGAGAAGAACTCTGCAGAGAGACAGAGAAGGAGAGCTCTGCAGAGATAGAGGGGAGAGCTCTGCAGAGAGAGAGAGAGAGAAGGAGAGCTCTGCAGAGAGAGAGAAGGAGAGCTCTGCAGAGAGAGATAGAGAGAGAGAGGTGAACTCGACAGAGAAAAGAGAGAGGAGAGCTCTACAGGGACAGAGAGGAGAACTCTGCAGATAGAGAGAGAGAAGGAGAGCTCTGCACAGAGAGAGAAGGAGAGCTCTGCAGAGAGAGAGGAGAACTCTGCAGAGAGAGAGGAGAACTCTGCAGAGAGAAGGAGAACTCTGCAGAGAGAGAGAGAAGGAGAGCTCTGCAGAGTGAGAGAGAGAGGAGAGCTCTGCAGAGAGAGAGAGGAGAGCTCTGCAGAGAGAGAGAGGAGAGCTCTGCAGAGAGAGAGAGGAGAGCTCTGCAGAGAGAGAGAGGAGAGCTCTGCAGAGAGAGAGAGGAGAGCTCTGCAGAGAGAGAGAGGAGAGCTCTGCAGAGAGAGAGAGAGAGAGGAGAGCTCTGCAGAGAGAGAGAGAGAGGAGAGCTCTGCAGAGAGAGAGCGGAGAGATCTGCAGAGAGAGAGGAGAGCTCTGCAGAGAGAAAGAATGAGAGCTCTGCAGTGAGAGAGAGAGAGAAGGAGAGCTCTGCAGAGAGAGAGAGAAGGAGAACTCTGCAGAGAGAGAGAGGAGAACTCTGCAGAGAAGGAGAGGAGAGCTCTGCAGAGAGAGAGAGAATGAGAGCTCTGCAGAGAGAGAGAAGGAGAGCTCTGCAGAGAGAGAGAGGTGAACTCTACACAGAGAGAGAGAGAGGAGAGCTCTGCAGAGAGAGAGGAGAGCTCTGCAGAGAGAGAGAGGAGAACTCTGCAGAGAGAGAGAGAGGAGAGAGCTCTGCAGAGAGAGAGAGGAGAACTTTGCAGAGAGAGAGAGAGAGAAGGAGAGCTCTGCAGAGAGTGAGAATAGCAGAGCTCTGCAGAGAGAGAGAGGGGAGAGCACTGCAGAGAGAGAGAGAGAACTCTGCAGAGAGAGAGAGAAGGAGATCTCTGCAGAGAGAGGAGAGCGCTGCAGAGAGAGAGAATGAGAGCTAATCAGGAGAGAGCTCTGCAGAGAGAGGAGAGCTCTGCAGAGAGAGGAGAGCTCTGCAGAGAGAGGAGAGCTCTGCAGAGAGAGAGAGAAGGAGAACTCTGCAGAGAGAGAGGGAAGGTGAGCTCTGCAGAGAGAGAGAGAAGGAGAGCTCTGCAGAGAGAGAGAGAAGGAGAACTCTGCAGAGAGAGAGAGGAGAACTCTGCAGAGAGAGAGAGGAGAACTCTACAGAGAAGGAGAGAGCTCTGCAGAGATAGAGAGAATGAGAGCTCTGCAGAGAGAGAGAAGGAGCGCTCTGCAGAGAGAGAGAGAGGTGAACTCTACACAGAGAGAGAGAGAGAGAGAGGAGAGCTCTGCAGAGAGAGAGGAGAGCTCTGCAGAGAGAGAGAGGAGAACTCTGCAGAGAGAGAGAGAAGGAGAGCTCTGCAGAGAGAGAGGAGAGAGCTCTGCAGAGAGAGAGGAGAGAGCTCTGCAGAGAGAGAGAGGAGAACTTTGCAGAGAGAGAGAGAGAGAATGAGAGCTCTGCAGAGAGTGAGACAAGCAGAACTCTGCGCAGAGAGAGAAGGAGAGCTCTGCAGAGAGTGAGAGAGGTGAACTCTACAGAGAGAGAGAGGAGAGCTCTGCAGAGAGAGAGAGAGGAGAGCTCTGCAGAGAGAGAGAGAGAACTCTGCAGAGAGAGAGAGAAGGAGATCTCTGCAGAGAGAGGCGAGCGCTGCAGAGAGAGAGAGAATGAGAGCTAATCAGGAGAGAGCTCTGCAGAGAGAGAGAGCTCTGCAGAGAGGGGAGAGCTCTGCAGAGAGAGAGAAGGAGAACTCTGCAGAGAGAGAGGGAAGGTGAGCTCTGCAGATAGAGAGAAGGAGAGCTCTGCAGAGAGAGAGAGAGAAGGAGAGCTCTGCACAGAGAGAGAGGAGTGCTCTGCAGAGAGAGAGGAGTGCTCTGCAGAGAGAGAGAGAGGGAGAGCTCAGCAGAGAAAGAGAGAAGGAGAACTCTGCAGAGAGAGAGAGAAGGAGAACTCTGCAGAGAGAGAGAGAAGGTGAGCTCTGCAGAGAGAGAGAGAAGGTGAGCTCTGCAGAGAGAGACAGAAAGAGCTCTGCAGAGAGAGAAAGTCAGCTCGCCAGAGAGAGAGAGAGAAGGAGAGCTCTGCAGAGAGAGAGAGAGAACTCTGCAGAGAGAGAGAGAAGGAGATCTCTGCAGAGAGAGGAGAGCGCTGCAGAGAGAGAGAATGAGAGCTAATCAGGAGAGAGCTCTGCAGAGAGAGAGAGAGGTGAACTCTACAGAGAGAGAGAGGAGAGCTCTGCAGAGAGAGAGAGAGGAGAGCTCTGCAGAGAGAGAGAGAGAACTCTGCAGAGAGAGAGAGAAGGAGATCTCTGCAGAGAGAGGAGAGCGCTGCAGAGAGAGAGAATGAGAGCTAATCAGGAGAGAGCTCTGCAGAGAGAGAGAGCTCTGCAGAGAGAGGAGAGCTCTGCAGAGAGAGAGAAGGAGAACTCTGCAGAGAGAGAGGGAAGGTGAGCTCTGCAGATAGAGAGAAGGAGAGCTCTGCAGAGAGAGAGAGGAGAACTCTCCAGAGAGAGGAGAACTCTGCAGAGAAGGAGAGGAGAGCTCTGCAGAGAGAGAGAGAATGAGAGCTCTGCAGAGAGAGAGAAGGAGAGCTCTGCAGAGAGAGAGAGAGGTGAACTCTACACAGAGAGAGAGAGAGGAGAGCTCTGCAGAGAGAGAGGAGAGCTCTGCAGAGAGAGAGAGGAGAACTCTGCAGAGAGAGAGAAGGAGAGCTCTGCAGAGAGAGTGGAGAGAGCTCTGCAGAGAGAGAGAGGAGAACTTTGCAGAGAGAGAGAGAGGAGAGCTCTGCAGAGAGTGAGACAAGCAGAACTCTGCGCAGAGAGAGTGGAGAGAGCTCTGCAGAGAGAGAGAGAGGTGAACACTACAGAGAGAGAGAGGAGAGCTCTGCAGAGAGAGAGAGAGGAGAGCTCTGCAGAGAGAGAGAGAACTCTGCAGAGAGAGAGAGAAGGAGATCTCTGCAGAGAGAGGAGAGCGCTGCAGAGAGAGAGAATGAGAGCTAATCAGGAGAGAGCTCTGCAGAGAGAGGATAGCTCTGCAGAGAGAGAGAAGGAGAGCTCTGCAGAGAGAGAGGGAAGGTGAGCTCTGCAGATAGAGAGAAGGAGAGCTCTGCAGAGAGAGAGAGAGAGAAGGAGAGCTCTGCAGAGAGAGAGAGAGAAGGAGAGCTCTGCACAGAGAGAGAGGAGTGCTCTGCAGAGAGAGAAGGAGAGCTCTGCAGAGAGAGAAGGAGAGCTCTGCAGAGAGAGAGAAAGAGAGCACTGCAGAGAGAGGAAGAGCTCTGCAGAGAGAGAAAGAGAGCTCTGCACAGAGAGAGAGAAGGAGAGCTCTGCAGAGAGAGAGAAAGAGAGTTCTGCAGAGAGAGAGAGAGAGAGGAGAGCTCTGCAGAGATAGAGAGGAGAACTCTGCAGAGAGAGAGAGAAGGAGAGCTCTGCAGAGAGAGAGAGAAGGAGAGCTCTGCAGAGAGAGAGAGAAGGAGAGCTCTGCAGAGAGAGGGAGAGGAGAGCTCTGCAGAGAGAAGGAGAGCTCTGCAGAGAGAGAGAGAAAGAGAGCTCTGCAGAGATAGAGAGGAGAACTCTGCAGAGAGAGAGAGAAGGAGAGCTATGCAGAGAGATAGAGAAGGAGAGCTCTGCAGAGAGAGAGAGAAGGAGAGCTCTGCAGAGAGAGAGAGAAGGAGAGCTCTGCAGAGAGAGAGAGAAGGAGAGCTCTGCAGAGAGAGAGAGAAGGAGAGCTCTGCAGAGAGAGAGAGAAAGAGAGCTCTGCAGAGAGAGAAAGAGAGCTCTGCAGAGAGAGTGAGAGGAGAGCTCTGCAGAGAGAGTGAGAGGAGAGCTCTGCAGAGAGAGAGAGAAGGAGAGCTCTGCAGAGAGAGAGAAAGAGAGCTCTGCAGAGAGAGAGAAAGAGAGCTCTGCAGAGAGAGAGAAAGAGAGCTCTGCAGAGAGAGAGGAGAGCTCTGCAGAGAGAGAGAGGGAGGAGAGCTTTGCAGAGAGAAAGAGGAGAGCTCTGCAGAGAGAGAGAGAAGGGGAACTGCAGACAGAGAGAGAAAGAGAGCTCTGCAGAGAGAGTGAGAGGAGAGCTCTGCAGAGAGAGTGAGAGGAGAGCTCTGCAGAGAGAGAGAGAAGGAGAGCTCTGCAGAGAGAGAGAAAGAGAGCTCTGCAGAGAGAGAGAAAGAGAGCTCTGCAGAGAGAGAGAAAGAGA
Organism: Chiloscyllium plagiosum; assembly: GCF_037043375.1. Lineage (NCBI taxonomy): Eukaryota > Metazoa > Chordata > Chondrichthyes > Orectolobiformes > Hemiscylliidae > Chiloscyllium > Chiloscyllium plagiosum. The sequence goes on from NW_028270166.1 coordinate 2,776,862, forward strand.
GCTCTGCAGAGAGAGAGGAGAGCTCTGCAGAGAGAGAGAGGGAGGAGAGCTTTGCAGAGAGAAAGAGGAGAGCTCTGCAGAGAGAGAGAGAAGGGGAACTGCAGACAGAGAGAGTAGGAGAACTCTGCAGAGAGAGAGAAAGTTCTGCAGAGAGAGAGAAAGCTCTGCAGAGAGACAGTGAAGGAGAACTCTGCGGAGATGGAGAGAAGGAGAACTCTGCGGAGAGAGAGAAGGAGAACTCTGCGGAGAGAGAGAAAGAACTCTGCGGAGAGAGAGAAAGAGCTCTGCAGAGAGAGAGAAGGAGATCTCTGCAGAGAGAGAGAGAACTCTGCAGAGAGAGAGAGAAGGAGATCTCTGCAGAGAGAGAGAGGAGAGCTCTGCAGAGAGAGAGAGAGGAGAGCTCTGCAGAGAGAGAGAGAACTCTGCAGAGAGAGAGAGAAGGAGATCTCTGCAGAGAGAGGAGAGCGCTGCAGAGAGAGAGAATGAGAGCTAATCAGGAGAGAGCTCTGCAGAGAGAGGATAGCTCTGCAGAGAGAGAGAAGGAGAGCTCTGCAGAGAGAGAGGGAAGGTGAGCTCTGCAGATAGAGAGAAGGAGAGCTCTGCAGAGAGAGAGAGAGAGAAGGAGAGCTCTGCAGAGAGAGAGAGAGAAGGAGAGCTCTGCACAGAGAGAGAGGAGTGCTCTGCAGAGAGAGAAGGAGAGCTCTGCAGAGAGAGAAGGAGAGCTCTGCAGAGAGAGAGAAAGAGAGCACTGCAGAGAGAGGAAGAGCTCTGCAGAGAGAGAAAGAGAGCTCTGCACAGAGAGAGAGAAGGAGAGCTCTGCAGAGAGAGAGAAAGAGAGTTCTGCAGAGAGAGAGAGAGAGAGGAGAGCTCTGCAGAGATAGAGAGGAGAACTCTGCAGAGAGAGAGAGAAGGAGAGCTCTGCAGAGAGAGAGAGAAGGAGAGCTCTGCAGAGAGAGAGAGAAGGAGAGCTCTGCAGAGAGAGGGAGAGGAGAGCTCTGCAGAGAGAAGGAGAGCTCTGCAGAGAGAGAGAGAAAGAGAGCTCTGCAGAGATAGAGAGGAGAACTCTGCAGAGAGAGAGAGAAGGAGAGCTATGCAGAGAGATAGAGAAGGAGAGCTCTGCAGAGAGAGAGAGAAGGAGAGCTCTGCAGAGAGAGAGAGAAGGAGAGCTCTGCAGAGAGAGGGAGAGGAGAGCTCTGCAGAGAGAAGGAGAGCTCTGCAGAGAGAGAGAGAAAGAGAGCTCTGCAGAGAGAGAAAGAGAGCTCTGCAGAGAGAGTGAGAGGAGAGCTCTGCAGAGAGAGTGAGAGGAGAGCTCTGCAGAGAGAGAGAGAAGGAGAGCTCTGCAGAGAGAGAGAAAGAGAGCTCTGCAGAGAGAGAGAAAGAGAGCTCTGCAGAGAGAGAGAAAGAGAGCTCTGCAGAGAGAGAGGAGAGCTCTGCAGAGAGAGAGAGGGAGGAGAGCTTTGCAGAGAGAAAGAGGAGAGCTCTGCAGAGAGAGAGAGAAGGGGAACTGCAGACAGAGAGAGTAGGAGAACTCTGCAGAGAGAGAGAAAGTTCTGCAGAGAGAGAGAAAGCTCTGCAGAGAGACAGTGAAGGAGAACTCTGCGGAGATGGAGAGAAGGAGAACTCTGCGGAGAGAGAGAAGGAGAACTCTGCGGAGAGAGAGAAAGAACTCTGCGGAGAGAGAGAAAGAGCTCTGCAGAGAGAGAGAAGGAGATCTCTGCAGAGAGAGAAGGAGAGCGCTGCAGAGAGAGAGAAAGAGAGCTAATCGAGAGAGAGAGCTCTGCAGAGAGAGAGAGAAGGCGAACTCTGCAGAGAGAGAGAAGGCGAACTCTGCAGAGAGAGAGAGAAGGAGAGCTCTGCAGAGAGAGAGAGAGAAGGAGAGCTCTGCTGAGAGAGAAGGTGAGCTCTGCACAGAGAGAGAGAGAGAGAGCTCTGCAGAGAGAGAAAGACAGCTCGGCAGAGAGAGAGAAAGGAGAGCTCTGCAGAGAGAGAAGGAGAGCTCTGCAGAGAGAGAGAGAAGGAGAGCTCTGCAGAGAGAGAGAGAAGGAGAGCTCTGCAGAGAGAGAGAGAGAGGAGAGCTCTGCAGAGAGAGAGAGAGAAGGAGAGCTCTGCAGAGAGAGAGAGAGAAGGAGAGCTCTGCAGAGAGAGAGAAGGTGAGCTCTGCACAGAGAGAGAGAGAGAGAGCTCTGCAGAGAGAGAAAGACAGCTCGGCAGAGAGAGAGAAAGGAGAGCTCTGCAGAGAGAGAGAGAAGGAGAGCTCTGCAGAGAGAGAGAGAAGGAGAGCTCTGCAGAGAGAGAGAGAGAGGAGAGCTCTGCAGAGAGAGAGAGAGAAGGAGAGCTCTGCAGAGAGAGAGAGAAAGAGAGCTCTGCAGAGAGAGAGAGGAGAGCTCTGCAGAGAGAGAGAGGAGAGCTCTGCAGAGAGAGAGAGGAGAGCTCTGCAGAGAGAGAGAGGAGAGCTCTGCAGAGAGAGAGAGAGGAGAGCTCTGCAGAGAGAGAGAGGAGAGCTCTGCAGAGAGAGAGGAGAGCTCTGCAGAGAGAGAGAGAGAACTCTGCAGAGAGAGAGAGAGGAGAGCTCTGCAGAGAGAGAGAGAAAGAGAACTCTGCAGAGAGAGAGGAGAGCCCTGCAGAGAGAGAGAGAGAGAAGGAGAGCTCTGCAGAGAGAGAGAGAGGAGAACTCTGCAGAGAGAGAGAGAGAAGGAGAGCTCTGCAGAGAGAGAGAGAGGAGAACTCTGCAGAGAGAGAGAGAGAAGGAGAGCTCTGCAGAGAGAGAGAGAAGGAGAGCTCTGCAGAGAGAGAGAGAAGGACAGCTCTGCAGAGAGATAGAAGGAGAACTCTGCAGAGAGAGAGAGAGGAGAGCTCTGCAGAGAGAGAGAGGAGAGCTCTGCAGAGAGAGAGAGGAGAGCTCTGCAGAGAGAGAGAGGAGAGCTCTGCAGAGAGAGAGGAGAGCTCTGCAGAGAGAGAGAGAGAACTCTGCAGAGAGAGAGAGAGGAGAGCTCTGCAGAGAGAGAGAGAAAGAGAACTCTGCAGAGAGAGAGGAGAGCCCTGCAGAGAGAGAGAGAGAGAAGGAGAGCTCTGCAGAGAGAGAGAGAGGAGAACTCTGCAGAGAGAGAGAGAAGGAGAGCTCTGCAGAGAGAGAGAGAGGAGAACTCTGCAGAGAGAGAGAGAGAAGGAGAGCTCTGCAGAGAGAGAGAGAAGGAGAGCTCTGCAGAGAGAGAGAGAGAAGGACAGCTCTGCAGAGAGATAGAAGGAGAACTCTGCAGAGAGAGAGAGAGGAGAGCTCTGCAGAGAGAGAGAGAGGAGAGCTCTGCAGAGAGAGAGAGGAGAGCTCTGCAGAGAGAGACAGGAGAGCTCCGCAGAGAGAGACAGGAGAGCTCCGCAGAGAGAGACAGGAGAGCTCCGCAGAGAGAGACAGGAGAGCTCCGCAGAGAGTGACAGGAGAGCTCTGCAGAGAGTGACAGGAGAGCTCTGCAGAGAGTGACAGGAGAGCTCTGCAGAGAGTGACAGGAGAGCTCTGCAGAGAGTGACAGGAGAGCTCTGCAGAGAGTGACAGGAGAGCTCTGCAGAGAGTGACAGGAGAGCTCTGCAGAGAGTGACAGGAGAGCTCTGCAGAGAGTGACAGGAGAGCTCTGCAGAGAGAGACAGGAGAACTCTGTAGAGAGAGAGAGAGAAAGAGCTCTGCAGAGAGAGAAGGACAGCTCAGCAGACAGAGAGAGAGAAAGAGCTCCGCAGAGAGAGAAAGACAGCTCGGCAGAGAGAGAGAGAGAGGAGAGCTCTGCAGAGAGAAGGAGATCTCTGCAGAGAGAGTGAGGAGAACTCTGCAGAGAGAGAGAGAGGAGCACTCTACAGAGAGAGAGAGAAAGAGAGCTCTGCAGAGAGAGAGAAGGAGACCTCTGCAGAGAGAGACAGGAGAGCACTGCAGTGAGAGAGAAAGAGGAGAGCTCTGCAGAGAGAGAGCAGAACTCTGAAGAGAGAGAGAGGAGAACTCTGCAGAGAGAGAGAAGGAGAACTCTGCAGAGAGAGAAGAAAACTCTGCAGAGAGAGAGAGCGGAGAGCTCTGCAGAGAGAGAGCGAAAGAGAGCTCTGCAGAGAGAGAGAGAAAGAGAATTCTGCAGAGAGAGAGAGAGAGGGAGAGCTCTGCAGAGAGAGGGAGAGCTCTGCAGAGAGAGGGAGAGCTCTGCAGAGAGAGGGAGAGCTCTGCAGAGAGAGGAGAGCTCTGCAGAGAGAGGAGAGCTCTGCAGAGAGAGAGAAGGAGAACTCTGCAGAGAGAGAGAGAGGAGAGCTCTGCAGAGAGAGAGAGAGGAGAGCTCTGCAGAGAGAGAGAGAAGAGAGCTCTGCAGAGAGAGAGTGGAGAGCTCTGCAGAGAGAGAGAGAGAAGAGAGCTCTGCAGAGAGAGAGCTCTGCAGAGAGAGAGAGAGCTCTGCAGAGAGAGAGAAAGGAGAGCTCTGCAGAGAGAGAGAGAAGGAGAGCTCTGCAGAGAGAGAGAGAAGGAGAGCTCTGCAGAGAGAGTGAGAAGGAGAGCTCTGCAGAGAGAGTGAGAAGGAGAGCACTGCAGAGAGAGAGAGAAGGAGAGCTCAGCAGAGAGACAGAGAGAGAAAGAGCTCTGCAGAGAGAGGAAGACAGCTCGGCAGAGAGAGAGAGAAGGAGATCTCTGCACAGAGAGAGAGAGGAGAACTCTGCAGAGAGAGAGAGGAGCACTCTACAGAGAGAGAGAAAGAGAGCTCTGCAGAGAGAGAGAGGAGAACTCTGCAGAGAGAGAGAGGAGAGCTCTGCAGAGAGAGAGAGAACTCTGCAGAGAGAGAGAGAAAGAGAGCTCTGCAGAGAGGGAGAGAAAGAGAACTCTGCAGAGAGAGAGGAGAGCCCTGCAGAGAGAGAGAGAGAGAAGGAGAGCTCTGCAGAGAGAGAGAGAGAGGAGAACTCTGCAGAGAGAGAGAGAGAAGGAGAGCTCTGCAGAGAGAGAGAGAGAAGGAGAGCTCTGCAGAGAGAGAGAGAAGGACAGCTCTGCAGAGAGATAGAAGGAGAACTCTGCAGAGAGAGAGAGGAGAGCTCTGCAGAGAGAGAGAGAGGAGAGCTCTGCAGAGAGAGAGGAGAGCTCTGCAGAGAGAGAGAGGAGAGCTCTGCAGAGAGAGAGAGGAGAGCTCTGCAGAGAGAGAGAGGAGAGCTCTGCAGAGAGAGAGAGGAGAGCTCTGCAGAGAGAGAGAGGAGAGCTCTGCAGAGAGAGAGAGGAGAGCTCTGCAGAGAGAGAGAGGAGAGCTCTGCAGAGAGAGAGAGGAGAGCTCTGCAGAGAGAGAGAGGAGAGCTCCGCAGAGAGAGAGAGGAGAGCTCCGCAGAGAGAGAGAGGAGAGCTCCGCAGAGAGAGAGAGGAGAGCTCCGCAGAGAGAGAGAGGAGAGCTCCGCAGAGAGAGAGAGGAGAGCTCCGCAGAGAGAGGAGAGCTCCGCAGAGAGTGACAGGAGAGCTCCGCAGAGAGTGACAGGAGAGCTCCGCAGAGAGTGACAGGAGAGCTCCGCAGAGAGTGACAGGAGAGCTCCGCAGAGAGTGACAGGAGAGCTCCGCAGAGAGTGACAGGAGAGCTCTGCAGAGAGAGACAGGAGAACTCTGTAGAGAGAGAGAGAGAAAGAGCTCTGCAGAGAGAGAAGGACAGCTCAGCAGACAGAGAGAGAGAAAGAGCTCCGCAGAGAGAGAAAGACAGCTCGGCAGAGAGAGAGAGAGAGGAGAGCTCTGCAGAGAGAAGGAGATCTCTGCAGAGAGAGAGAGAGGAGCACTCTACAGAGAGAGAGAGAAAGAGAGCTCTGCAGAGAGAGAGAAGGAGACCTCTGCAGAGAGAGACAGGAGAGCACTGCAGTGAGAGACAGGAGAGCACTGCAGTGAGAGAGAAAGAGGAGAGCTCTGCAGAGAGAGAGCAGAACTCTGAAGAGAGAGAGAGGAGAACTCTGCAGAGAGAGAGAGAGGAGCACTCTACAGAGAGAGAGAGAAAGAGAGCTCTGCAGAGAGAGACAGGAGAGCACTGCAGTGAGAGACAGGAGAGCACTGCAGTGAGAGAGAAAGAGGAGAGCTCTGCAGAGAGAGAGCAGAACTCTGAAGAGAGAGAGAGGAGAACTCTGCAGAGAGAGAGAGAGGAGCACTCTACAGAGAGAGAGAGAAAGAGAGCTCTGCAGAGAGAGAGAAGGAGACCTCTGCAGAGAGAGACAGGAGAGCACTGCAGTGAAAGACAGGAGAGCACTGCAGTGAGAGAGAAAGAGGAGAGCTCTGCAGAGAGAGAGCAGAACTCTGAAGAGAGAGAGAGGAGAACTCTGCAGAGAGAGAGAAGGAGAACTCTGCAGAGAGAGAAGAAAACTCTGCAGAGAGAGAGAGAGCGGAGAGCTCTGCAGAGAGAGAAAGACAGCTCGGCAGAGAGAGAGAAAGGAGAGCTCTGCAGAGAGAGAAGGAGAGCTCTGCAGAGAGAGAGAGAAGGAGAGCTCTGCAGAGAGAGAGAGAAGGAGAGCTCTGCAGAGAGAGAGAGAGAGGAGAGCTCTGCAGAGAGAGAGAGAGAAGGAGAGCTCTGCAGAGAGAGAGAGAGAAGGAGAGCTCTGCAGAGAGAGAGAAGGTGAGCTCTGCACAGAGAGAGAGAGAGAGAGCTCTGCAGAGAGAGAAAGACAGCTCGGCAGAGAGAGAGAAAGGAGAGCTCTGCAGAGAGAGAGAGAAGGAGAGCTCTGCAGAGAGAGAGAGAAGGAGAGCTCTGCAGAGAGAGAGAGAAGGAGAGCTCTGCAGAGAGAGAGAGAGAGGAGAGCTCTGCAGAGAGAGAGAGAGAAGGAGAGCTCTGCAGAGAGAGAGAGAAAGAGAGCTCTGCAGAGAGAGAGAGGAGAGCTCTGCAGAGAGAGAGAGGAGAGCTCTGCAGAGAGAGAGAGGAGAGCTCTGCAGAGAGAGAGAGAGGAGAGCTCTGCAGAGAGAGAGAGGAGAGCTCTGCAGAGAGAGAGAGGAGAGCTCTGCAGAGAGAGAGGAGAGCTCTGCAGAGAGAGAGAGAGAACTCTGCAGAGAGAGAGAGAGGAGAGCTCTGCAGAGAGAGAGAGAAAGAGAACTCTGCAGAGAGAGAGGAGAGCCCTGCAGAGAGAGAGAGAGAGAAGGAGAGCTCTGCAGAGAGAGAGAGAGGAGAACTCTGCAGAGAGAGAGAGAGAAGGAGAGCTCTGCAGAGAGAGAGAGAGGAGAACTCTGCAGAGAGAGAGAGAGAAGGAGAGCTCTGCAGAGAGAGAGAGAAGGAGAGCTCTGCAGAGAGAGAGAGAAGGAGAGCTCTGCAGAGAGAGAGAGAAGGACAGCTCTGCAGAGAGATAGAAGGAGAACTCTGCAGAGAGAGAGAGAGGAGAGCTCTGCAGAGAGAGAGAGGAGAGCTCTGCAGAGAGAGAGAGGAGAGCTCTGCAGAGAGAGAGAGGAGAGCTCTGCAGAGAGAGAGGAGAGCTCTGCAGAGAGAGAGAGAGAACTCTGCAGAGAGAGAGAGAGGAGAGCTCTGCAGAGAGAGAGAGAAAGAGAACTCTGCAGAGAGAGAGGAGAGCCCTGCAGAGAGAGAGAGAGAGAAGGAGAGCTCTGCAGAGAGAGAGAGAGGAGAACTCTGCAGAGAGAGAGAGAGAAGGAGAGCTCTGCAGAGAGAGAGAGAGGAGAACTCTGCAGAGAGAGAGAGAGAAGGAGAGCTCTGCAGAGAGAGAGAGAAGGAGAGCTCTGCAGAGAGAGAGAGAGAAGGACAGCTCTGCAGAGAGATAGAAGGAGAACTCTGCAGAGAGAGAGAGAGGAGAGCTCTGCAGAGAGAGAGAGAGGAGAGCTCTGCAGAGAGAGAGAGGAGAGCTCTGCAGAGAGAGACAGGAGAGCTCCGCAGAGAGAGACAGGAGAGCTCCGCAGAGAGAGACAGGAGAGCTCCGCAGAGAGTGACAGGAGAGCTCTGCAGAGAGTGACAGGAGAGCTCTGCAGAGAGTGACAGGAGAGCTCTGCAGAGAGTGACAGGAGAGCTCTGCAGAGAGTGACAGGAGAGCTCTGCAGAGAGTGACAGGAGAGCTCTGCAGAGAGTGACAGGAGAGCTCTGCAGAGAGTGACAGGAGAGCTCTGCAGAGAGAGACAGGAGAACTCTGTAGAGAGAGAGAGAGAAAGAGCTCTGCAGAGAGAGAAGGACAGCTCAGCAGACAGAGAGAGAGAAAGAGCTCCGCAGAGAGAGAAAGACAGCTCGGCAGAGAGAGAGAGAGAGGAGAGCTCTGCAGAGAGAAGGAGATCTCTGCAGAGAGAGTGAGGAGAACTCTGCAGAGAGAGAGAGAGGAGCACTCTACAGAGAGAGAGAGAAAGAGAGCTCTGCAGAGAGAGAGAAGGAGACCTCTGCAGAGAGAGACAGGAGAGCACTGCAGTGAGAGAGAAAGAGGAGAGCTCTGCAGAGAGAGAGCAGAACTCTGAAGAGAGAGAGAGGAGAACTCTGCAGAGAGAGAGAAGGAGAACTCTGCAGAGAGAGAAGAAAACTCTGCAGAGAGAGAGAGCGGAGAGCTCTGCAGAGAGAGAGCGAAAGAGAGCTCTGCAGAGAGAGAGAGAAAGAGAATTCTGCAGAGAGAGAGAGAGAGGGAGAGCTCTGCAGAGAGAGGGAGAGCTCTGCAGAGAGAGGGAGAGCTCTGCAGAGAGAGGGAGAGCTCTGCAGAGAGAGGGAGAGCTCTGCAGAGAGAGGAGAGCTCTGCAGAGAGAGGAGAGCTCTGCAGAGAGAGAGAGAGGAGAACTCTGCAGAGAGAGAGAGAGGAGAACTCTGCAGAGAGAGAGAGAGGAGAGCTCTGCAGAGAGAGAGAGAGGAGAGCTCTGCAGAGAGAGAGAGAAGAGAGCTCTGCAGAGAGAGAGTGGAGAGCTCTGCAGAGAGAGAGAGAGAAGAGAGCTCTGCAGAGAGAGAGCTCTGCAGAGAGAGAGAGAGCTCTGCAGAGAGAGAGAAAGGAGAGCTCTGCAGAGAGAGAGAGAAGGAGAGCTCTGCAGAGAGAGAGAGAAGGAGAGCTCTGCAGAGAGAGTGAGAAGGAGAGCTCTGCAGAGAGAGTGAGAAGGAGAGCACTGCAGAGAGAGAGAGAAGGAGAGCTCAGCAGAGAGACAGAGAGAGAAAGAGCTCTGCAGAGAGAGGAAGACAGCTCGGCAGAGAGAGAGAGAAGGAGATCTCTGCACAGAGAGAGAGAGGAGAACTCTGCAGAGAGAGAGAGGAGCACTCTACAGAGAGAGAGAAAGAGAGCTCTGCAGAGAGAGAGAGGAGAACTCTGCAGAGAGAGAGAGGAGAGCTCTGCAGAGAGAGAGAGAACTCTGCAGAGAGAGAGAGAAAGAGAGCTCTGCAGAGAGGGAGAGAAAGAGAACTCTGCAGAGAGAGAGGAGAGCCCTGCAGAGAGAGAGAGAGAGAAGGAGAGCTCTGCAGAGAGAGAGAGAGAGGAGAACTCTGCAGAGAGAGAGAGAGAAGGAGAGCTCTGCAGAGAGAGAGAGAGAAGGAGAGCTCTGCAGAGAGAGAGAGAAGGACAGCTCTGCAGAGAGATAGAAGGAGAACTCTGCAGAGAGAGAGAGGAGAGCTCTGCAGAGAGAGAGAGAGGAGAGCTCTGCAGAGAGAGAGGAGAGCTCTGCAGAGAGAGAGAGGAGAGCTCTGCAGAGAGAGAGAGGAGAGCTCTGCAGAGAGAGAGAGGAGAGCTCTGCAGAGAGAGAGAGGAGAGCTCTGCAGAGAGAGAGAGGAGAGCTCTGCAGAGAGAGAGAGGAGAGCTCTGCAGAGAGAGAGAGGAGAGCTCTGCAGAGAGAGAGATGAGAGCTCTGCAGAGAGAGAGAGGAGAGCTCCGCAGAGAGAGAGAGGAGAGCTCCGCAGAGAGAGAGAGGAGAGCTCCGCAGAGAGAGAGAGGAGAGCTCCGCAGAGAGAGAGAGGAGAGCTCCGCAGAGAGAGGAGAGCTCCGCAGAGAGTGACAGGAGAGCTCCGCAGAGAGTGACAGGAGAGCTCCGCAGAGAGTGACAGGAGAGCTCCGCAGAGAGTGACAGGAGAGCTCCGCAGAGAGTGACAGGAGAGCTCCGCAGAGAGTGACAGGAGAGCTCCGCAGAGAGTGACAGGAGAGCTCTGCAGAGAGAGACAGGAGAACTCTGTAGAGAGAGAGAGAGAAAGAGCTCTGCAGAGAGAGAAGGACAGCTCAGCAGACAGAGAGAGAGAAAGAGCTCCGCAGAGAGAGAAAGACAGCTCGGCAGAGAGAGAGAGAGAGGAGAGCTTTGCAGAGAGAAGGAGATCTCTGCAGAGAGAGAGAGAGGAGCACTCTACAGAGAGAGAGAGAAAGAGAGCTCTGCAGAGAGAGAGAAGGAGACCTCTGCAGAGAGAGACAGGAGAGCACTGCAGTGAGAGACAGGAGAGCACTGCAGTGAGAGAGAAAGAGGAGAGCTCTGCAGAGAGAGAGCAGAACTCTGAAGAGAGAGAGAGGAGAACTCTGCAGAGAGAGAGAGAGGAGCACTCTACAGAGAGAGAGAGAAAGAGAGCTCTGCAGAGAGAGAGAAGGAGACCTCTGCAGAGAGAGACAGGAGAGCACTGCAGTGAAAGACAGGAGAGCACTGCAGTGAGAGAGAAAGAGGAGAGCTCTGCAGAGAGAGAGCAGAACTCTGAAGAGAGAGAGAGGAGAACTCTGCAGAGAGAGAGAAGGAGAACTCTGCAGAGAGAGAAGAAAACTCTGCAGAGAGAGAGAGAGCGGAGAGCTCTGCAGAGAGAGAGAGAAAGAATTCTGCAGAGAGAGAGAGAGGAGAGCGCTGCAGAGAGAGGGAGAGCTCTGCAGAGAGAGGGAGAGCTCTGCAGAGAGAGGGAGAGCTCTGCAGAGAGAGGAGAGCTCTGCAGAGAGAGGAGAGCTCTGCAGAGAGAGGAGAGCTCTGCAGAGAGAGAGAGAAGGAGAGCTCTGCAGAGAGAGAGAAGGAGAACTCTGCAGAGAGAGAGAGAGAGGAGAGCTCTGCAGAGAGAGAGAGGAGAGCTCTGCAGAGAGAGAGAGAAGAGAGCTCTGCAGAGAGAGAGAGGAGAATACTGCAGAGAGAGAGAGAAAGAGAGCTCTGCAGAGAGAGAGAGAAAGAGAGCTCTGCAGAGAGAGAGAGAAAGAGAGCTCTGCAGAGAGAGAGAGAGGAGAGCTCTGCAGAGAGAGAGAGAGGAGAACTCTGCAGAGAGAGAGAGAGGAGAGCTCTGCACAGAGAGAGAAGGAGAGCTCTGCAGAGAGAGAGAAAGAGAGTTCTGCAGAGAGAGAGAGAGAGAGGAGAGCTCTGCAGAGATAGAGAGGAGAACTCTGCAGAGAGAGAGAGAAGGAGAGCTCTGCAGAGAGAGAGAGAAGGAGAGCTCTGCAGAGAGAGAGAGAAGGAGAGCTCTGCAGAGAGAGGGAGAGGAGAGCTCTGCAGAGAGAAGGAGAGCTCTGCAGAGAGAGAGAGAAAGAGAGCTCTGCAGAGATAGAGAGGAGAACTCTGCAGAGAGAGAGAGAAGGAGAGCTATGCAGAGAGATAGAGAAGGAGAGCTCTGCAGAGAGAGAGAAGGAGAGCTCTGCAGAGAGAGAGAGAAGGAGAGCTCTGCAGAGAGAGGGAGAGGAGAGCTCTGCAGAGAGGAGAGCTCTGCAGAGAGAGAGAGAAAGAGAGCTCTGCAGAGAGAGAAAGAGAGCTCTGCAGAGAGAGTGAGAGGAGAGCTCTGCAGAGAGAGTGAGAGGAGAGCTCTGCAGAGAGAGAGAGAAGGAGAGCTCTGCAGAGAGAGAGAAAGAGAGCTCTGCAGAGAGAGAGAAAGAGAGCTCTGCAGAGAGAGAGAAAGAGAGCTCTGCAGAGAGAGAGGAGAGCTCTGCAGAGAGAGAGAGGGAGGAGAGCTTTGCAGAGAGAAAGAGGAGAGCTCTGCAGAGAGAGAGAGAAGGGGAACTGCAGACAGAGAGAGTAGGAGAACTCTGCAGAGAGAGAGAAAGTTCTGCAGAGAGAGAGAAAGCTCTGCAGAGAGACAGTGAAGGAGAACTCTGCGGAGATGGAGAGAAGGAGAACTCTGCGGAGAGAGAGAAGGAGAACTCTGCGGAGAGAGAGAAAGAACTCTGCGGAGAGAGAGAAAGAGCTCTGCAGAGAGAGAGAAGGAGATCTCTGCAGAGAGAGAAGGAGAGCGCTGCAGAGAGAGAGAAAGAGAGCTAATCGAGAGAGAGAGCTCTGCAGAGAGAGAGAGAAGGCGAACTCTGCAGAGAGAGAGAAGGCGAACTCTGCAGAGAGAGAGAGAAGGAGAGCTCTGCAGAGAGAGAGAGAGAAGGAGAGCTCTGCAGAGAGAGAAGGTGAGCTCTGCACAGAGAGAGAGAGAGAGAGCTCTGCAGAGAGAGAAAGACAGCTCGGCAGAGAGAGAGAAAGGAGAGCTCTGCAGAGAGAGAAGGAGAGCTCTGCAGAGAGAGAGAGAAGGAGAGCTCTGCAGAGAGAGAGAGAAGGAGAGCTCTGCAGAGAGAGAGAGAGAGGAGAGCTCTGCAGAGAGAGAGAGAGAAGGAGAGCTCTGCAGAGAGAGAGAGAGAAGGAGAGCTCTGCAGAGAGAGAGAAGGTGAGCTCTGCACAGAGAGAGAGAGAGAGAGCTCTGCAGAGAGAGAAAGACAGCTCGGCAGAGAGAGAGAAAGGAGAGCTCTGCAGAGAGAGAGAGAAGGAGAGCTCTGCAGAGAGAGAGAGAAGGAGAGCTCTGCAGAGAGAGAGAGAGGAGAGCTCTGCAGAGAGAGAGAGAGAGGAGAGCTCTGCAGAGAGAGAGAGAGAAGGAGAGCTCTGCAGAGAGAGAGAGAGAAGGAGAGCTCTGCAGAGAGAGAGAGAAGGAGAGCTCTGCAGTGAGAGTGAGAAGGAGAGCACTGCAGAGAGAGAGAGAAGGAGAGCTCAGCAGAGAGACAGAGAGAGAAAGAGCTCTGCAGAGAGAGGAAGACAGCTCGGCAGAGAGAGAGAGGAGATCTCTGCACAGAGAGAGAGAGGAGAACTCTGCAGAGAGAGAGAGAGAGGAGCACTCTACAGAGAGAGAGAGAAAGAGAGCTCTGCAGAGAGAGAGAGGAGAACTCTGCAGAGAGAGAGTGGAGAGCTCTGCAGAGAGAGAGAGAACTCTGCAGAGAGAGAGAGAAAGAGAGCTCTGCAGAGAGGGAGAGAAAGAGAACTCTGCAGAGAGAGAGGAGAGCCCTGCAGAGAGAGAGAGAGAGAAGGAGAGCTCTGCAGAGAGAGAGAGAGAGGAGAACTCTGCAGAGAGAGAGAGAGAAGGAGAGCTCTGCAGAGAGAGAGAGAGAAGGAGAGCTCTGCAGAGAGAGAGAGAAGGAGAGCTCTGCAGAGAGATAGAAGGAGAACTCTGCAGAGAGAGAGAGGAGAGCTCTGCAGAGAGAGAGAGAGGAGAGCTCTGCAGAGAGAGAGGAGAGCTCTGCAGAGAGAGAGAGGAGAGCTCTGCAGAGAGAGAGAGGAGAGCTCTGCAGAGAGAGAGAGGAGAGCTCCGCAGAGAGAGAGAGGAGAGCTCCGCAGAGAGAGAGAGGAGAGCTCCGCAGAGAGAGAGAGGAGAGCTCCGCAGAGAGAGAGAGGAGAGCTCCGCAGAGAGAGAGAGGAGAGCTCCGCAGAGAGAGGAGAGCTCCGCAGAGAGTGACAGGAGAGCTCCGCAGAGAGTGACAGGAGAGCTCCGCAGAGAGTGACAGGAGAGCTCCGCAGAGAGTGACAGGAGAGCTCCGCAGAGAGTGACAGGAGAGCTCCGCAGAGAGTGACAGGAGAGCTCTGCAGAGAGTGACAGGAGAGCTCTGCAGAGAGAGACAGGAGAACTCTGTAGAGAGAGAGAGAGAAAGAGCTCTGCAGAGAGAGAAGGACAGCTCAGCAGACAGAGAGAGAGAAAGAGCTCCGCAGAGAGAGAAAGACAGCTCGGCAGAGAGAGAGAGAGAGGAGAGCTCTGCAGAGAGAAGGAGATCTCTGCAGAGAGAGTGAGGAGAACTCTGCAGAGAGAGAGAGAGGAGCACTCTACAGAGAGAGAGAGAAAGAGAGCTCTGCAGAGAGAGAGAAGGAGACCTCTGCAGAGAGAGACAGGAGAGCACTGCAGTGAGAGACAGGAGAGCACTGCAGTGAGAGAGAAAGAGGAGAGCTCTGCAGAGAGAGAGCAGAACTCTGAAGAGAGAGAGAGGAGAACTCTGCAGAGAGAGAGAGAGGAGCACTCTACAGAGAGAGAGAGAAAGAGAGCTCTGCAGAGAGAGAGAAGGAGACCTCTGCAGAGAGAGACAGGAGAGCACTGCAGTGAGAGACAGGAGAGCACTGCAGTGAGAGAGAAAGAGGAGAGCTCTGCAGAGAGAGAGCAGAACTCTGAAGAGAGAGAGAGGAGAACTCTGCAGAGAGAGAGAAGGAGAACTCTGCAGAGAGAGAAGAAAACTCTGCAGAGAGAGAGAGAGCGGAGAGCTCTGCAGAGAGAGAGCGAAAGAGAGCTCTGCAGAGAGAGAGAGAAAGAATTCTGCAGAGAGAGAGAGAGGAGAGCGCTGCAGAGAGAGGGAGAGCTCTGCAGAGAGAGGGAGAGCTCTGCAGAGAGAGGAGAGCTCTGCAGAGAGAGGAGAGCTCTGCAGAGAGAGGAGAGCTCTGCAGAGAGAGAGAGAAGGAGAGCTCTGCAGAGAGAGAGAAGGAGAACTCTGCAGAGAGAGAGAGAGAGGAGAGCTCTGCAGAGAGAGAGAGAAGAGAGCTCTGCAGAGAGAGAGAGGAGAATACTGCAGAGAGAGAGAGAAAGAGAGCTCTGCAGAGAGAGAGAGAAAGAGAGCTCTGCAGAGAGAGAGAGAGGAGAGCTCTGCAGAGAGAGAGAGAGGAGAACTCTGCAGAGAGAGAGAGAGGAGAGCTCTGCACAGAGAGAGAAGGAGAGCTCTGCAGAGAGAGAGAAAGAGAGTTCTGCAGAGAGAGAGAGAGAGAGGAGAGCTCTGCAGAGATAGAGAGGAGAACTCTGCAGAGAGAGAGAGAAGGAGAGCTCTGCAGAGAGAGAGAGAAGGAGAGCTCTGCAGAGAGAGGGAGAGGAGAGCTCTGCAGAGAGAAGGAGAGCTCTGCAGAGAGAGAGAGAAAGAGAGCTCTGCAGAGATAGAGAGGAGAACTCTGCAGAGAGAGAGAGAAGGAGAGCTATGCAGAGAGATAGAGAAGGAGAGCTCTGCAGAGAGAGAGAGAAGGAGAGCTCTGCAGAGAGAGAGAGAAGGAGAGCTCTGCAGAGAGGGGGAGAGGAGAGCTCTGCAGAGAGAAGGAGAGCTCTGCAGAGAGAGAGAGAAAGAGAGCTCTGCAGAGAGAGAAAGAGAGCTCTGCAGAGAGAGTGAGAGGAGAGCTCTGCAGAGAGAGTGAGAGGAGAGCTCTGCAGAGAGAGAGAGAAGGAGAGCTCTGCAGAGAGAGAGAAAGAGAGCTCTGCAGAGAGAGAGAAAGAGAGCTCTGCAGAGAGAGAGAAAGAGAGCTCTGCAGAGAGAGAGGAGAGCTCTGCAGAGAGAGAGAGGGAGGAGAGCTTTGCAGAGAGAAAGAGGAGAGCTCTGCAGAGAGAGAGAGAAGGGGAACTGCAGACAGAGAGAGTAGGAGAACTCTGCAGAGAGAGAGAAAGTTCTGCAGAGAGAGAGAAAGCTCTGCAGAGAGACAGTGAAGGAGAACTCTGCGGAGATGGAGAGAAGGAGAACTCTGCGGAGAGAGAGAAGGAGAACTCTGCGGAGAGAGAGAAAGAACTCTGCGGAGAGAGAGAAAGAGCTCTGCAGAGAGAGAGGGAAGGTGAGCTCTGCAGATAGAGAGAAGGAGAGCTCTGCAGAGAGAGAGAGAGAGAAGGAGAGCTCTGCAGAGAGAGAGAGAAGGAGAGCTCTGCACAGAGAGAGAGGAGTGCTCTGCAGAGAGAGAAGGAGAGCTCTGCAGAGAGAGAAGGAGAGCTCTGCAGAGAGAGAGAAAGAGAGCACTGCAGAGAGAGAAAGAGCTCTGCAGAGAGAGAAAGAGAGCTCTGCACAGAGAGAGAGAAGGAGAGCTCTGCAGAGAGAGAGAAAGAGAGTTCTGCAGAGAGAGAGAGAGAGAGGAGAGCTCTGCAAAGATAGAGAGGAGAACTCTGCAGAGAGAGAGAGAAGGAGAGCTCTGCAGAGAGAGAGAGAAGGAGAGCTCTGCAGAGAGAGAGAGAAGGAGAGCTCTGCAGAGAGAGAGAGAAGGAGAGCTCTGCAGAGAGAGGGAGAGGAGAGCTCTGCAGAGAGAAGGAGAGCTCTGCAGAGAGAGAGAGAAAGAGAGCTCTGCAGAGATAGAGAGGAGAGCTCTGCAGAGAGAGAGAGAAGGAGAGCTATGCAGAGAGATAGAGAAGGAGAGCTCTGCAGAGAGAGAGAGAAGGAGAGCTCTGCAGAGAGAGAGAGAAGGAGAGCTCTGCAGAGAGAGGGAGAGGAGAGCTCTGCAGAGAGAAGGAGAGCTCTGCAGAGAGAGAGAGAAAGAGAGCTCTGCAGAGAGAGAAAGAGAGCTCTGCAGAGAGAGAAAGAGAGCTCTGCAGAGAGAGTGAGAGGAGAGCTCTGCAGAGAGAGTGAGAGGAGAGCTCTGCAGAGAGAGAGAGAAGGAGAGCTCTGCAGAGAGAGAGAAAGAGAGCTCTGCAGAGAGAGAGAAAGAGAGCTCTGCAGAGAGAGAGAAAGAGAGCTCTGCAGAGAGAGAGGAGAGCTCTGCAGAGAGAGAGAGGGAGGAGAGCTTTGCAGAGAGAAAGAGGAGAGCTCTGCAGAGAGAGAGAGAAGGGGAACTGCAGACAGAGAGAGTAGGAGAACTCTGCAGAGAGAGAGAAAGTTCTGCAGAGAGAGAGAAAGCTCTGCAGAGAGACAGTGAAGGAGAACTCTGCGGAGATGGAGAGAAGGAGAACTCTGCGGAGAGAGAGAAGGAGATCTCTGCAGAGAGAGAAGGAGAGCGCTGCAGAGAGAGAGAAAGAGAGCTAATCGAGAGAGAGAGCTCTGCAGAGAGAGAGAGAAGGCGAACTCTGCAGAGAGAGAGAAGGCGAACTCTGCAGAGAGAGAGAGAAGGAGAGCTCTGCAGAGAGAGAGAGAGAAGGAGAGCTCTGCAGAGAGAGAAGGTGAGCTCTGCACAGAGAGAGAGAGAGAGAGAGCTCTGCAGAGAGAGAAAGACAGCTCGGCAGAGAGAGAGAAAGGAGAGCTCTGCAGAGAGAGAGGAGAGCTCTGCAGAGAGAGAGAGAGAAGGAGAGCTCTGCAGAGAGAGAGAGAGAAGGAGAGCTCTGCAGAGAGAGAGAAGGTGAGCTCTGCACAGAGAGAGAGAGAGAGAGCTCTGCAGAGAGAGAAAGACAGCTCGGCAGAGAGAGAGAAAGGAGAGCTCTGCAGAGAGAGAGAGAAGGAGAGCTCTGCAGAGAGAGAGAGAAGGAGAGCTCTGCAGAGAGAGAGAGAGAGGAGAGCTCTGCAGAGAGAGAGAGAGAGGAGAGCTCTGCAGAGAGAGAGAGAGAAGGAGAGCTCTGCAGAGAGAGAGAGAGAAGGAGAGCTCTGCAGAGAGAGAGAGAGAAGGAGAGCTCTGCAGAGAGAGAGAGAAGGAGAGCTCTGCAGTGAGAGTGAGAAGGAGAGCACTGCAGAGAGAGAGAGAAGGAGAGCTCAGCAGAGAGACAGAGAGAGAAAGAGCTCTGCAGAGAGAGGAAGACAGCTCGGCAGAGAGAGAGAGAAGGAGATCTCTGCACAGAGAGAGAGGAGAACTCTGCAGAGAGAGAGAGAGAGGAGCACTCTACAGAGAGAGAGAGAAAGAGAGCTCTGCAGAGAGAGAGAGGAGAGCTCTGCAGAGAGAGAGAGGAGAGCTCTGCAGAGAGAGAGAGGAGAGCTCTGCAGAGAGAGAGAGGAGAGCTCTGCAGAGAGAGAGAGAGAACTCTGCAGAGAGAGAGAGAGTAGAGCTCTGCAGAGAGAGAGAGAAAGAGAACTCTGCAGAGAGAGAGGAGAGCCCTGCAGAGAGAGAGAGAGAGAAGGAGAGCTCTGCAGAGAGAGAGAGAGGAGAACTCTGCAGAGAGAGAGAGAGAAGGAGAGCTCTGCAGAGAGAGAGAGAGGAGAACTCTGCAGAGAGAGAGAGAGAAGGAGAGCTCTGCAGAGAGAGAGAGAAGGAGAGCTCTGCAGAGAGAGAGAGAAGGACAGCTCTGCAGAGAGATAGAAGGAGAACTCTGCAGAGAGAGAGAGAGGAGAGCTCTGCAGAGAGAGAGAGAGGAGAGCTCTGCAGAGAGAGAGAGGAGAGCTCTGCAGAGAGAGAGAGGAGAGCTCTGCAGAGAGAGACAGGAGAGCTCCGCAGAGAGAGACAGGAGAGCTCCGCAGAGAGAGACAGGAGAGCTCCGCAGAGAGTGACAGGAGAGCTCTGCAGAGAGTGACAGGAGAGCTCTGCAGAGAGTGACAGGAGAGCTCTGCAGAGAGTGACAGGAGAGCTCTGCAGAGAGTGACAGGAGAGCTCTGCAGAGAGTGACAGGAGAGCTCTGCAGAGAGTGACAGGAGAGCTCTGCAGAGAGTGACAGGAGAGCTCTGCAGAGAGTGACAGGAGAGCTCTGCAGAGAGTGACAGGAGAGCTCTGCAGAGAGTGACAGGAGAGCTCTGCAGAGAGAGACAGGAGAACTCTGTAGAGAGAGAGAGAGAAAGAGCTCTGCAGAGAGAGGACAGCTCAGCAGACAGAGAGAGAGAAAGAGCTCCGCAGAGAGAGAAAGACAGCTCGGCAGAGAGAGAGAGAGAGGAGAGCTCTGCAGAGAGAAGGAGATCTCTGCAGAGAGAGTGAGGAGAACTCTGCAGAGAGAGAGAGAGGAGCACTCTACAGAGAGAGAGAGAAAGAGAGCTCTGCAGAGAGAGAGAAGGAGACCTCTGCAGAGAGAGACAGGAGAGCACTGCAGTGAGAGAGAAAGAGGAGAGCTCTGCAGAGAGAGAGCAGAACTCTGAAGAGAGAGAGAGGAGAACTCTGCAGAGAGAGAGAAGGAGAACTCTGCAGAGAGAGAAGAAAACTCTGCAGAGAGAGAGAGCGGAGAGCTCTGCAGAGAGAGAGCGAAAGAGAGCTCTGCAGAGAGAGAGAGAAAGAGAATTCTGCAGAGAGAGAGAGAGGATAGCTCTGCAGAGAGAGGGAGAGCTCTGCAGAGAGAGGGAGAGCTCTGCAGAGAGAGGGAGAGCTCTGCAGAGAGAGGGAGAGCTCTGCAGAGAGAGGGAGAGCTCTGCAGAGAGAGGAGAGCTCTGCAGAGAGAGGAGAGCTCTGCAGAGAGAGAGAAGGAGAACTCTGCAGAGAGAGAGAGAGGAGAGCTCTGCAGAGAGAGAGAGAGGAGAGCTCTGCAGAGAGAGAGAGAAGAGAGCTCTGCAGAGAGAGAGTGGAGAGCTCTGCAGAGAGAGAGAGAGAAGAGAGCTCTGCAGAGAGAGAGCTCTGCAGAGAGAGAGAGAGAGCTCTGCAGAGAGAGAGAGCTCTGCAGAGAGAGAGAGAGCTCTGCAGAGAGAGAGAGAAGGAGAGCTCTGCAGAGAGAGAGAGAAGGAGAGCTCTGCAGAGAGAGAGAGAAGGAGAGCTCTGCAGAGAGAGTGAGAAGGAGAGCTCTGCAGAGAGAGTGAGAAGGAGAGCTCTGCAGAGAGAGTGAGAAGGAGAGCACTGCAGAGAGAGAGAGAAGGAGAGCTCAGCAGAGAGACAGAGAGAGAAAGAGCTCTGCAGAGAGAGGAAGACAGCTCGGCAGAGAGAGAGAGAAGGAGATCTCTGCACAGAGAGAGAGAGGAGAACTCTGCAGAGAGAGAGAGAGAGGAGCACTCTACAGAGAGAGAGAGAAAGAGAGCTCTGCAGAGAGAGAGAGGAGAACTCTGCAGAGAGAGAGAGGAGAGCTCTGCAGAGAGAGAGAGAACTCTGCAGAGAGAGAGAGAAAGAGAGCTCTGCAGAGAGGGAGAGAAAGAGAACTCTGCAGAGAGAGAGGAGAGCCCTGCAGAGAGAGAGAGAGAGAAGGAGAGCTCTGCAGAGAGAGAGAGAGAGGAGAACTCTGCAGAGAGAGAGAGAGAAGGAGAGCTCTGCAGAGAGAGAGAGAGAAGGAGAGCTCTGCAGAGAGAGAGAGAAGGACAGCTCTGCAGAGAGATAGAAGGAGAACTCTGCAGAGAGAGAGAGGAGAGCTCTGCAGAGAGAGAGAGAGGAGAGCTCTGCAGAGAGAGAGGAGAGCTCTGCAGAGAGAGAGAGGAGAGCTCTGCAGAGAGAGAGAGGAGAGCTCTGCAGAGAGAGAGAGGAGAGCTCTGCAGAGAGAGAGAGGAGAGCTCTGCAGAGAGAGAGAGGAGAGCTCCGCAGAGAGAGAGAGGAGAGCTCCGCAGAGAGAGAGAGGAGAGCTCCGCAGAGAGAGAGAGGAGAGCTCCGCAGAGAGAGAGAGGAGAGCTCCGCAGAGAGTGACAGGAGAGCTCCGCAGAGAGTGACAGGAGAGCTCCGCAGAGAGTGACAGGAGAGCTCCGCAGAGAGTGACAGGAGAGCTCCGCAGAGAGTGACAGGAGAGCTCCGCAGAGAGTGACAGGAGAGCTCCGCAGAGAGTGACAGGAGAGCTCCGCAGAGAGTGACAGGAGAGCTCCGCAGAGAGTGACAGGAGAGCTCCGCAGAGAGTGACAGGAGAGCTCCGCAGAGAGTGACAGGAGAGCTCCGCAGAGAGTGACAGGAGAGCTCCGCAGAGAGTGACAGGAGAGCTCCGCAGAGAGTGACAGGAGAGTTCTGCAGAGAGTGACAGGAGAGCTCTGCAGAGAGAGACAGGAGAACTCTGTAGAGAGAGAGAGAAAGAGCTCTGCAGAGAGAGAAGGACAGCTCAGCAGACAGAGAGAGAGAAAGAGCTCCGCAGAGAGAGAAAGACAGCTCGGCAGAGAGAGAGAGAGAGAGGAGAGCTCTGCAGAGAGAAGGAGATCTCTGCAGAGAGAGTGAGGAGAACTCTGCAGAGAGAGAGAGAGGAGCACTCTACAGAGAGAGAGAGAAAGAGAGCTCTGCAGAGAGAGAGAAGGAGACCTCTGCAGAGAGAGACAGGAGAGCACTGCAGTGAGAGACAGGAGAGCACTGCAGTGAGAGAGAAAGAGGAGAGCTCTGCAGAGAGAGAGCAGAACTCTGAAGAGAGAGAGAGGAGAACTCTGCAGAGAGAGAGAAGGAGAACTCTGCAGAGAGAGAAGAAAACTCTGCAGAGAGAGAGAGAGCGGAGAGCTCTGCAGAGAGAGAGCGAAAGAGAGCTCTGCAGAGAGAGAGAGAAAGAGAATTCTGCAGAGAGAGAGAGAGGAGAGCTCTGCAGAGAGAGAGGGAGAGCTCTGCAGAGAGAGGGAGAGCTCTGCAGAGAGAGGGAGAGCTCTGCAGAGAGAGGGAGAGCTCTGCAGAGAGAGGAAAGCTCTGCAGAGAGAGGAGAGCTCTGCAGAGAGAGAGAGAAGGAGAGCTCTGCAGAGAGAGAGAGAAGGAGAACTCTGCAGAGAGAGACAGGAGAGCACTGCAGTGAGAGACAGGAGAGCACTGCAGTGAGAGAGAAAGAGGAGAGCTCTGCAGAGAGAGAGCAGAACTCTGAAGAGAGAGAGAGGAGAACTCTGCAGAGAGAGAGAAGGAGAACTCTGCAGAGAGAGAAGAAAACTCTGCAGAGAGAGAGAGAGCGGAGAGCTCTGCAGAGAGAGAGCGAAAGAGAGCTCTGCAGAGAGAGAGAGAAAGAATTCTGCAGAGAGAGAGAGAGGAGAGCTCTGCAGAGAGAGGGAGAGCTCTGCAGAGAGAGGGAGAGCTCTGCAGAGAGAGGGAGAGCTCTGCAGAGAGAGGAGAGCTCTGCAGAGAGAGAGAGAAGGAGAGCTCTGCAGAGAGAGGGAGAGCTCTGCAGAGAGAGGGAGAGCTCTGCAGAGAGAGGGAGAGCTCTGCAGAGAGAGAGAAGGAGAACTCTGCAGAGAGAGACAGGAGAGCACTGCAGTGAGAGACAGGAGAGCACTGCAGTGAGAGAGAAAGAGGAGAGCTCTGCAGAGAGAGAGCAGAACTCTGAAGAGAGAGAGAGGAGAACTCTGCAGAGAGAGAGAAGGAGAACTCTGCAGAGAGAGAAGAAAACTCTGCAGAGAGAGAGAGAGCGGAGAGCTCTGCAGAGAGAGAGCGAAAGAGAGCTCTGCAGAGAGAGAGAGAAAGAATTCTGCAGAGAGAGAGAGAGGAGAGCTCTGCAGAGAGAGGGAGAGCTCTGCAGAGAGAGGGAGAGCTCTGCAGAGAGAGGGAGAGCTCTGCAGAGAGAGGAGAGCTCTGCAGAGAGAGGAGAGCTCTGCAGAGAGAGAGAGAAGGAGAGCTCTGCAGAGAGAGAGAAGGAGAACTCTGCAGAGAGAGAGAGAGAGGAGAGCTCTGCAGAGAGAGAGAGAAGAGAGCTCTGCAGAGAGAGAGAGGAGAATACTGCAGAGAGAGAGAGAAAGAGAGCTCTGCAGAGAGAGAGAGAAAGAGAGCTCTGCAGAGAGAGAGAGGAGAGCTCTGCAGAGAGAGAGAGAGGAGAACTCTGCAGAGAGAGAGAGAGGAGAGCTCTGCAGAGAGAGCGAGAGGAGGGCTCTGCAGAGAGAGAAAGAGAGCTCTGCAGAGAGAGAGAGAGCTCTGCAGAGAGAGAGAAAGACAGCTCGACAGAGAGAGAGGAGAGCTTTGCAGAGAGAAAGAGGAGAACTCTGCAGAGTGAGAGAGGAGAGCTCTACAGAGAGAGAGAGAGAGAAGGAGAGCTCTGCAGAGAGAGAGAGAAGGAGAGCTCTGCAGAGAGATAGAGAGAAGGAGAACTCTGCAGAGAGAGAGGAGAGCTTTGCAGAGAGAGAGAGAGGAGAGCTCTGCAGAGAGAGAGAGAGGAAGAAGAACTCTGCAGAGAGGGATAGAGAAGGAGAGCTCTGCAGAGAGAGATAGAGAAGGAGAGCTCTGCAGAGAGAAAGAGAAGGAGAGCTCTGCAGAGATAGAGAGGAAAGCTCTGCAGAGAGAGAGAGAGCTCTGCAGAGAGAGAGAGAGAGCTCTGCAGAGAGAGAGAAGGAGAGCTCTGCAGAGAGAGAGAGAGAAAGACAGCTCGACAGAGAGAGAGGAGAGCTTTGCAGAGAGAAAGAGGAGAACTCTACAGAGAGAGAGGGAGGAGAGCTCTGCAGAGAGAGTTGAGCTCTGCAGAGAGAGAGAGAAAGAGAGCACGGCAGAGAGAGAAAGAGAGCTCTGCACAGAGAGAGAGAAAGAGAGCACTGCAGAGAGAGAGAAAGAGAGCTCTGCAGAGAGAGAAAGAGAGCTCTGCAGAGAGAGAGAAGGATAGCTCTGCAGAGAGAGAGAAGGAGAGCTCTGCAGAGAGAGAGAAGGAGAACTCTGCAGAGAGAGAAGAAAACTCTGCAGAAAGAGAGAGCGGAGAGCTCTGCAGAGAGAGAGCGAAAGAGAGCTCTGCAGAGAGAGAGAGAAAGAGAATTCTGCAGAGAGAGAGAGAGAGGGAGAGCTCTGCAGAGAGAGGGAGAGCTCTGCAGAGAGAGGGAGAGCTCTGCAGAGAGAGGGAGAGCTCTGCAGAGAGAGGAGAGCTCTGCAGAGAGAGGAGAGCTCTGGAGAGAGAGAGAAGGAGAACTCTGCAGAGAGAGAGAGAGGAGAGCTCTGCAGAGAGAGAGAAGGAGAACTCTGCAGAGAGAGAGAGAAGAGAGCTCTGCAGAGAGAGAGTGGAGAGCTCTGCAGAGAGAGAGAGAAGAGAGCTCTGCAGAGAGAGAGAGGAGAACACTGCAGAGAGAGAGAGCGGAGAGCTCTGCAGAGAGAGAGAGAGAAAGAGAGCTCTGCAGAGAGAGAGAGAAAGAGAGCTCTGCAGAGAGAGAGAGAAGGAGAGCTCTGCAGAGAGAGAGAGAGAGGAGAACTCTGCAGAGAGAGAGAGAGAGGAGAGCTCTGCAGAGAGAGCGAGAGGAGAGCTCTGCAGAGAGAGAGAAAGAGAGCTCTGCAGAGAGAGAGAGAGCTCTGCAGAGAGAGAGAAAAACATCTCGACAGAGAGAGAGGAGAGCTTTGCAGAGAGAAAGAGGAGAACTCTGCAGAGTGAGAGAGGAGAGCTCTACAGAGAGAGAGAGAGAGAAGGAGAGCTCTGCAGAGAGAGAGAGAAGGAGAGCTCTGCAGAGAGATAGAGAGAAGGAGAGCTCTGCAGAGAGATAGAGGAGAGCTCTACAGAGAGAGAGAGAGAGAAGGAGAGCTCTGCAGAGAGAGAGAGAAGGAGAACTCTGCAGAGAGAGAGGAGAGCTTTGCAGAGAGAGAGAGAAAGAGAGCTCTGCAGAGAGAGAGAGAGGAGAACTCTGCAGAGAGAGAGAGAGAGAGGAGAGCTCTGCAGAGAGAGAGAGAAGGAGAGCTCTGCAGAGAGAGAGAAGGAGAACTCTGCAGAGAGAGAGAGAGAGGAGAGCTCTGCAGAGAGAGAGAGAAGAGAGCTCTGCAGAGAGAGAGAGGAGAATACTGCAGAGAGAGAGAGAAAGAGAGCTCTGCAGAGAGAGAGAAAGAGAGCTCTGCAGAGAGAGAGAGAGGAGAGCTCTGCAGAGAGAGAGAGAGGAGAACTCTGCAGAGAGAGAGAGAGGAGAGCTCTGCAGAGAGAGCGAGAGGAGGGCTCTGCAGAGAGAGAAAGAGAGCTCTGCAGAGAGAGAGAGAGCTCTGCAGAGAGAGAGAAAGACAGCTCGACAGAGAGAGAGGAGAGCTTTGCAGAGAGAAAGAGGAGAACTCTGCAGAGTGAGAGAGGAGAGCTCTACAGAGAGAGAGAGAGAGAAGGAGAGCTCTGCAGAGAGAGAGAGAAGGAGAGCTCTGCAGAGAGATAGAGAGAAGGAGAACTCTGCAGAGAGAGAGGAGAGCTTTGCAGAGAGAGAGAGAGGAGAGCTCTGCAGAGAGAGAGAGAGGAAGAAGAACTCTGCAGAGAGGGATAGAGAAGGAGAGCTCTGCAGAGAGAGATAGAGAAGGAGAGCTCTGCAGAGAGAAAGAGAAGGAGAGCTCTGCAGAGATAGAGAGGAAAGCTCTGCAGAGAGAGAGAGAGCTCTGCAGAGAGAGAGAGAGAGCTCTGCAGAGAGAGAGAAGGAGAGCTCTGCAGAGAGAGAGAGAGAGAGAAAGACAGCTCGACAGAGAGAGAGGAGAGCTTTGCAGAGAGAAAGAGGAGAACTCTACAGAGAGAGAGAGAGGAGAGCTCTGCAGAGAGAGTTGAGCTCTGCAGAGAGAGAGAGAAAGAGAGCACGGCAGAGAGAGAAAGAGAGCTCTGCACAGAGAGAGAGAAAGAGAGCACTGCAGAGAGAGAGAAAGAGAGCTCTGCAGAGAGAGAAAGAGAGCTCTGCAGAGAGAGAGAAGGATAGCTCTGCAGAGAGAGAGAAGGAGAGCTCTGCAGAGAGAGAGAAGGAGAACTCTGCAGAGAGAGAAGAAAACTCTGCAGAGAGAGAGAGCGGAGAGCTCTGCAGAGAGAGAGCGAAAGAGAGCTCTGCAGAGAGAGAGAGAAAGAGAATTCTGCAGAGAGAGAGAGAGAGGGAGAGCTCTGCAGAGAGAGGGAGAGCTCTGCAGAGAGAGGGAGAGCTCTGCAGAGAGAGGGAGAGCTCTGCAGAGAGAGGGAGAGCTCTGCAGAGAGAGGAGAGCTCTGCAGAGAGAGGAGAGCTCTGGAGAGAGAGAGAGAGAGAAGGAGAGCTCTGCAGAGAGAGAGAAGGAGAACTCTGCAGAGAGAGAGAGAGGAGAGCTCTGCAGAGAGAGAGAAGGAGAACTCTGCAGAGAGAGAGAGAGGAGAGCTCTGCAGAGAGAGAGAGAAGAGAGCTCTGCAGAGAGAGAGTGGAGAGCTCTGCAGAGAGAGAGAGAGGAGAGCTCTGCAGAGAGAGAGAGAAGAGAGCTCTGCAGAGAGAGAGTGGAGAGCTCTGCAGAGAGAGAGAGAGAAGAGAGCTCTGCAGAGAGAGAGAGGAGAACACTGCAGAGAGAGAGAGCGGAGAGCTCTGCAGAGAGAGAGAGAGAAAGAGAGCTCTGCAGAGAGAGAGAGAAAGAGAGCTCTGCAGAGAGAGAGAGAAGGAGAGCTCTGCAGAGAGAGAGAGAGGAGAGCTCTGCAGAGAGAGAGAGAGGAGAACTCTGCAGAGAGAGAGAGAGGAGAGCTCTGCAGAGAGAGCGAGAGGAGGGCTCTGCAGAGAGAGAAAGAGAGCTCTGCAGAGAGAGAGAGAGCTCTGCAGAGAGAGAGAAAGACAGCTCGACAGAGAGAGAGGAGAGCTTTGCAGAGAGAAAGAGGAGAACTCTGCAGAGTGAGAGAGGAGAGCTCTACAGAGAGAGAGAGAGAGAAGGAGAGCTCTGCAGAGAGAGAGAGAAGGAGAGCTCTGCAGAGAGATAGAGAGAAGGAGAACTCTGCAGAGAGAGAGGAGAGCTTTGCAGAGAGAGAGAGAGGAGAGCTCTGCAGAGAGAGAGAGAGGAAGAAGAACTCTGCAGAGAGGGATAGAGAAGGAGAGCTCTGCAGAGAGAGATAGAGAAGGAGAGCTCTGCAGAGAGAAAGAGAAGGAGAGCTCTGCAGAGATAGAGAGGAAAGCTCTGCAGAGAGAGAGAGAGCTCTGCAGAGAGAGAGAGAGAGCTCTGCAGAGAGAGAGAAGGAGAGCTCTGCAGAGAGAGAGAGAGAGAGAAAGACAGCTCGACAGAGAGAGAGGAGAGCTTTGCAGAGAGAAAGAGGAGAACTCTACAGAGAGAGAGAGAGGAGAGCTCTGCAGAGAGAGTTGAGCTCTGCAGAGAGAGAGAGAAAGAGAGCACGGCAGAGAGAGAAAGAGAGCTCTGCACAGAGAGAGAGAAAGAGAGCACTGCAGAGAGAGAGAAAGAGAGCTCTGCAGAGAGAGAAAGAGAGCTCTGCAGAGAGAGAGAAGGATAGCTCTGCAGAGAGAGAGAAGGAGAGCTCTGCAGAGAGAGAGAAGGAGAACTCTGCAGAGAGAGAAGAAAACTCTGCAGAGAGAGAGAGCGGAGAGCTCTGCAGAGAGAGAGCGAAAGAGAGCTCTGCAGAGAGAGAGAGAAAGAGAATTCTGCAGAGAGAGAGAGAGAGGGAGAGCTCTGCAGAGAGAGGGAGAGCTCTGCAGAGAGAGGGAGAGCTCTGCAGAGAGAGGGAGAGCTCTGCAGAGAGAGGGAGAGCTCTGCAGAGAGAGGGAGAGCTCTGCAGAGAGAGGAGAGCTCTGCAGAGAGAGGAGAGCTCTGGAGAGAGAGAGAGAGAGAAGGAGAGCTCTGCAGAGAGAGAGAAGGAGAACTCTGCAGAGAGAGAGAGAGGAGAGCTCTGCAGAGAGAGAGAAGGAGAACTCTGCAGAGAGAGAGAGAGGAGAGCTCTGCAGAGAGAGAGAGAAGAGAGCTCTGCAGAGAGAGAGTGGAGAGCTCTGCAGAGAGAGAGAGAGGAGAGCTCTGCAGAGAGAGAGAGAAGAGAGCTCTGCAGAGAGAGAGTGGAGAGCTCTGCAGAGAGAGAGAGAGAAGAGAGCTCTGCAGAGAGAGAGAGGAGAACACTGCAGAGAGAGAGAGCGGAGAGCTCTGCAGAGAGAGAGAGAGAAAGAGAGCTCTGCAGAGAGAGAGAGAAAGAGAGCTCTGCAGAGAGAGAGAGAAGGAGAGCTCTGCAGAGAGAGAGAGAGAGGAGAACTCTGCAGAGAGAGAGAGAGAGGAGAGCTCTGCAGAGAGAGCGAGAGGAGAGCTCTGCAGAGAGAGAGAGAGCTCTGCAGAGAGAGAGAGAGCTCTGCAGAGAGAGAGAAAAACAGCTCGACAGAGAGAGAGGAGAGCTTTGCAGAGAGAAAGAGGAGAACTCTGCAGAGTGAGAGAGGAGAGCTCTACAGAGAGAGAGAGAGAGAGAAGGAGAGCTCTGCAGAGAGAGAGAGAAGGAGAGCTCTGCAGAGAGATAGAGAGAAGGAGAGCTCTGCAGAGAGATAGAGGAGAGCTCTACAGAGAGAGAGAGAGAAGGAGAGCTCTGCAGAGAGAGAGAGAAGGAGAACTCTGCAGAGAGAGAGGAGAGCTTTGCAGAGAGAGAGAGAAGGAGAGCTCTGCAGAGAGAGAGAGGAGAGAGGAGAGCTCTGCAGAGAGAGAGAGAGGAGAGCTCTACAGAGAGAGAGAGAGAGAAGAACTCTGCAGAGAGAGATAGAGAAGGAGAGCTCTGCAGAGAGAGATAGAGTAGGAGAGCTCTGCAGAGAGAAAGAGAAGGAGAGCTCTGCAGAGATAGAGAGGAGAGCTCTGCAGAGAGAGAGAGAGCTCTGCAGAGAGAGAGAAGGAGAGCTCTGCAGAGAGAGAGAGAGAGAAAGACAGCTCGACAGAGAGAGAGGAGATCTTTGCAGAGAGAAAGAGGAGAACTCTACAGAGAGAGAGAGAGAGGAGAGCTCTGCAGAGAGAGTTGAGCTCTGCAGAGAGAGAGAAAGAGAGCACGGCAGAGAGAGAAAGAGAGCTCTGCACAGAGAGAGAGAAAGAGAGCACTGCAGAGAGAGAGAAAGAGAGCTCTGCAGAGAGAGAAGGAGAGCTCTGCAGAGAGAGAGAAGGAGAGCTCTGCAGAGAGAGAGAAGGAGAGCTCTGCAGAGAGAGAGAAGGAGAGCTCTGCAGAGAGAGAGAGGAGAGCTCTACAGAGAGAGAGAGAGAGAAGAACTCTGCAGAGAGAGATAGAGAAGAAGAGCTCTGCAGAGAGAGATAGAGAAGGAGAGCTCTGCAGAGAGAAAGAGAAGGAGAGCTCTGCAGAGATAGAGAGGAGAGCTCTGCAGAGAGAGAGAGAGCTCTGCAGAGAGAGAGAAGGAGAGCTCTGCAGAGAGAGAGAGAGAGAAAGACAGCTCGACAGAGAGAGAGGAGATCTTTGCAGAGAGAAAGAGGAGAACTCTACAGAGAGAGAGAGAGAGGAGAGCTCTGCAGAGAGAGTTGAGCTCTGCAGAGAGAGAGAAAGAGAGCACGGCAGAGAGAGAAAGAGAGCTCTGCACAGAGAGAGAGAAAGAGAGCACTGCAGAGAGAGAGAAAGAGAGCTCTGCAGAGAGAGAAGGAGAGCTCTGCAGAGAGAGAGAAGGAGAGCTCTGCAGAGAGAGAGAGGAGAGCTCTACAGAGAGAGAGAGAGAGAAGAACTCTGCAGAGAGAGATAGAGAAGAAGAGCTCTGCAGAGAGAGATAGAGAAGGAGAGCTCTGCAGAGAGAAAGAGAAGGAGAGCTCTGCAGAGATAGAGAGGAGAGCTCTGCAGAGAGAAAGAGGAGAACTCTACAGAGAGAGAGAGAGAGGAGAGCTCTGCAGAGAGAGTTGAGCTCTGCAGAGAGAGAGAAAGAGAGCACGGCAGAGAGAGAAAGAGAGCTCTGCACAGAGAGAGAGAAAGAGAGCACTGCAGAGAGAGAGAAAGAGAGCTCTGCAGAGAGAGAAGGAGAGCTCTGCAGAGAGAGAAGGAGAGCTCTGCAGAGAGAGAGAAGGAGAGCTCTGCAGAGAGAGAGAAGGAGAGCTCTGCAGAGAGAGAGAAGGAGAGCTCTGCAGAGAGAGAGAGAGAAGGAGAACTCTGCGGAGAGAGAGAGAAGGAGAACTCTGCGGAGAGAGAGGAGAGCTTTGCAGAGAGGGAGGAGAGCTCTGCAGAGAGAGGAGAGCTCTGCAGAGAGTGGAGAGCTCTGCAGAGAGAGGAGAGCTCTGCAGAGAGAGGGAGAAGGAGAGCTCTGCAGAGAGAGAGAGAAGGAGAGCTCTGCAGAGAGAGAGAGAAGGAGAACTCTGCGGAGAGGGAGAGAAGGAGAACTCTGCGGAGAGAGAGAGAAGGAGAACTCTGCGGAGAGAGAGACGGAGAACTCTGTAGAGAGAGAGAGGAGAACTATGCGGAGAGAGAGAGAAGGAGAGCTCTGCAGAGAGAGAGAGAAGGAGAGCTCTGCAGAGAGAGAGAGAAGGAGAGCTCTGCAGAGAGAGAGAGAGGAGAGCTCTGCAGAGAGAGAGAGAAAGAGAGCACTGCAGAGAGAGAAAGAGAGCTCTGCACAGAGTGAGAGAAAGAGAGCTCTGCAGAGAGAGAAAGATAGCTCTGCAGAGAGAGAAAGAGAGCTCTGCAGAGAGAGAGAAGGAGAGCTCTGCAGAGAAAGAGAAGGAGAGCTCTGCAGAGAGAGAGAGAAGGAGAGCTCTGCAGAGAGAGAGGAGCGCTCTGCAGAGAAAGAGAAGGAGAGCTCTGCAGAGAGAGAAGAGAGCTCTGCAGAGAGAGAGAGGAGAACACTGCAGAGAGAGAGAGGAGAGCTCTGCAGAGAGAGAGAGAGAGAGGAGAGCTCTGCAGAGAGAGAGAAAGACAGCTCGACAGAGAGAGAGGAGAGCTTTGCAGAGAGAAAGAGGAGAACTCTGCAGAGTGAGAGAGGAGAGCTCTACAGAGAGAGAGAGAGAGAAGGAGAGCTCTGCAGAGAGAGAGAGAAGGAGAGCTCTGCAGAGAGATAGAGAGAAGGAGAACTCTGCAGAGAGAGAGGAGAGCTTTGCAGAGAGAGAGAGAGGAGAGCTCTGCAGAGAGAGAGAGAGAGGAAGAAGAACTCTGCAGAGAGGGATAGAGAAGGAGAGCTCTGCAGAGAGAGATAGAGAAGGAGAGCTCTGCAGAGAGAAAGAGAAGGAGAGCTCTGCAGAGATAGAGAGGAAAGCTCTGCAGAGAGAGAGAGAGCTCTGCAGAGAGAGAGAGAGAGCTCTGCAGAGAGAGAGAAGGAGAGCTCTGCAGAGAGAGAGAGAGAGAGAAAGACAGCTCGACAGAGAGAGAGGAGAGCTTTGCAGAGAGAAAGAGGAGAACTCTACAGAGAGAGAGAGAGGAGAGCTCTGCAGAGAGAGTTGAGCTCTGCAGAGAGAGAGAGAAAGAGAGCACGGCAGAGAGAGAAAGAGAGCTCTGCACAGAGAGAGAGAAAGAGAGCACTGCAGAGAGAGAGAAAGAGAGCTCTGCAGAGAGAGAGAGAAAGAGAGCACTGCAGAGAGAGAGAAAGAGAGCTCTGCAGAGAGAGAAAGAGAGCTCTGCAGAGAGAGAGAAGGATAGCTCTGCAGAGAGAGAGAAGGAGAGCTCTGCAGAGAGAGAGAAGGAGAACTCTGCAGAGAGAGAAGAAAACTCTGCAGAGAGAGAGAGCGGAGAGCTCTGCAGAGAGAGAGCGAAAGAGAGCTCTGCAGAGAGAGAGAGAAAGAGAATTCTGCAGAGAGAGAGAGAGAGGGAGAGCTCTGCAGAGAGAGGGAGAGCTCTGCAGAGAGAGGGAGAGCTCTGCAGAGAGAGGGAGAGCTCTGCAGAGAGAGGGAGAGCTCTGCAGAGAGAGGGAGAGCTCTGCAGAGAGAGGAGAGCTCTGCAGAGAGAGGAAAGCTCTGGAGAGAGAGAGAGAGAGAAGGAGAGCTCTGCAGAGAGAGAGAAGGAGAACTCTGCAGAGAGAGAGAGAGAGGAGAGCTCTGCAGAGAGAGAGAAGGAGAACTCTGCAGAGAGAGAGAGAGGAGAGCTCTGCAGAGAGAGAGAGAAGAGAGCTCTGCAGAGAGAGAGTGGAGAGCTCTGCAGAGAGAGAGAGAGGAGAGCTCTGCAGAGAGAGAGAGAAGAGAGCTCTGCAGAGAGAGAGTGGAGAGCTCTGCAGAGAGAGAGAGAGAAGAGAGCTCTGCAGAGAGAGAGAGGAGAACACTGCAGAGAGAGAGAGCGGAGAGCTCTGCAGAGAGAGAGAGAGAAAGAGAGCTCTGCAGAGAGAGAGAGAAAGAGAGCTCTGCAGAGAGAGAGAGAAGGAGAGCTCTGCAGAGAGAGAGAGAGAGGAGAACTCTGCAGAGAGAGAGAGAGAGGAGAGCTCTGCAGAGAGAGAGAGAGGAGAGCTCTGCAGAGAGAGCGAGAGGAGAGCTCTGCAGAGAGAGAGAGAGCTCTGCAGAGAGAGAGAAAAACAGCTCGACAGAGAGAGAGGAGAGCTTTGCAGAGAGAAAGAGGAGAACTCTGCAGAGTGAGAGAGGAGAGCTCTACAGAGAGAGAGAGAGAGAAGGAGAGCTCTGCAGAGAGAGAGAGAAGGAGAGCTCTGCAGAGAGATAGAGAGAAGGAGAGCTCTGCAGAGTGATAGAGGAGAGCTCTACAGAGAGAGAGAGAGAAGGAGAGCTCTGCAGAGAGAGAGAGAAGGAGAACTCTGCAGAGAGAGAGGAGAGCTTTGCAGAGAGAGAGAGAAGGAGAGCTCTGCAGAGAGAGAGAGGAGAGAGGAGAGCTCTGCAGAGAGAGAGAGAGGAGAGCTCTACAGAGAGAGAGAGAGAGAAGAACTCTGCAGAGAGAGATAGAGAAGGAGAGCTCTGCAGAGAGAGATAGAGTAGGAGAGCTCTGCAGAGAGAAAGAGAAGGAGAGCTCTGCAGAGATAGAGAGGAGAGCTCTGCAGAGAGAGAGAGAGCTCTGCAGAGAGAGAGAAGGAGAGCTCTGCAGAGAGAGAGAGAGAGAAAGACAGCTCGACAGAGAGAGAGGAGATCTTTGCAGAGAGAAAGAGGAGAACTCTACAGAGAGAGAGAGAGAGGAGAGCTCTGCAGAGAGAGTTGAGCTCTGCAGAGAGAGAGAAAGAGAGCACGGCAGAGAGAGAAAGAGAGCTCTGCACAGAGAGAGAGAAAGAGAGCACTGCAGAGAGAGAGAAAGAGAGCTCTGCAGAGAGAGAAGGAGAGCTCTGCAGAGAGAGAGAAGGAGAGCTCTGCAGAGAGAGAGAAGGAGAGCTCTGCAGAGAGAGAGAGGAGAGCTCTACAGAGAGAGAGAGAGAGAAGAACTCTGCAGAGAGAGATAGAGAAGAAGAGCTCTGCAGAGAGAGATAGAGAAGGAGAGCTCTGCAGAGAGAAAGAGAAGGAGAGCTCTGCAGAGATAGAGAGGAGAGCTCTGCAGAGAGAGAGAGAGCTCTGCAGAGAGAGAGAAGGAGAGCTCTGCAGAGAGAGAGAGAGAGAGAAAGACAGCTCGACAGAGAGAGAGGAGATCTTTGCAGAGAGAAAGAGGAGAACTCTACAGAGAGAGAGAGAGAGGAGAGCTCTGCAGAGAGAGTTGAGCTCTGCAGAGAGAGAGAAAGAGAGCACGGCAGAGAGAGAAAGAGAGCTCTGCACAGAGAGAGAGAAAGAGAGCACTGCAGAGAGAGAGAAAGAGAGCTCTGCAGAGAGAGAAGGAGAGCTCTGCAGAGAGAGAGAAGGAGAGCTCTGCAGAGAGAGAGAGGAGAGCTCTACAGAGAGAGAGAGAGAGAAGAACTCTGCAGAGAGAGATAGAGAAGAAGAGCTCTGCAGAGAGAGATAGAGAAGGAGAGCTCTGCAGAGAGAAAGAGAAGGAGAGCTCTGCAGAGATAGAGAGGAGAGCTCTGCAGAGAGAAAGAGGAGAACTCTACAGAGAGAGAGAGAGAGGAGAGCTCTGCAGAGAGAGTTGAGCTCTGCAGAGAGAGAGAAAGAGAGCACGGCAGAGAGAGAAAGAGAGCTCTGCACAGAGAGAGAGAAAGAGAGCACTGCAGAGAGAGAGAAAGAGAGCTCTGCAGAGAGAGAAGGAGAGCTCTGCAGAGAGAGAAGGAGAGCTCTGCAGAGAGAGAGAAGGAGAGCTCTGCAGAGAGAGAGAAGGAGAGCTCTGCAGAGAGAGAGAAGGAGAGCTCTGCAGAGAGAGAGAGAGAAGGAGAACTCTGCGGAGAGAGAGAGAAGGAGAACTCTGCGGAGAGAGAGGAGAGCTTTGCAGAGAGTGGAGAGCTCTGCAGAGAGAGGAGAGCTCTGCAGAGAGAGGGAGAAGGAGAGCTCTGCAGAGAGAGGGAGAAGGAGAGCTCTGCAGAGAGAGAGAGAAGGAGAGCTCTGCAGAGAGAGAGAGAAGGAGAACTCTGCGGAGAGGGAGAGAAGGAGAACTCTGCGGAGAGAGAGAGAAGGAGAACTCTGCGGAGAGAGAGACGGAGAACTCTGTAGAGAGAGAGAGGAGAACTATGCGGAGAGAGAGAGAAGGAGAGCTCTGCAGAGAGAGAGAGAAGGAGAGCTCTGCAGAGAGAGAGAGAAGGAGAGCTCTGCAGAGAGAGAGAGAGGAGAGCTCTGCAGAGAGAGAGAGAAAGAGAGCACTGCAGAGAGAGAAAGAGAGCTCTGCACAGAGTGAGAGAAAGAGAGCTCTGCAGAGAGAGAAAGATAGCTCTGCAGAGAGAGAAAGAGAGCTCTGCAGAGAGAGAGAAGGAGAGCTCTGCAGA
The DNA here is from genome assembly GCF_037043375.1 of Chiloscyllium plagiosum. Lineage (NCBI taxonomy): Eukaryota > Metazoa > Chordata > Chondrichthyes > Orectolobiformes > Hemiscylliidae > Chiloscyllium > Chiloscyllium plagiosum. The sequence continues at coordinate 2,810,705 of NW_028270166.1, forward strand.
GAAAGAGAAGGAGAGCTCTGCAGAGAGAGAGAGAAGGAGAGCTCTGCAGAGAGAGAGGAGCGCTCTGCAGAGAAAGAGAAGGAGAGCTCTGCAGAGAGAGAAGAGAGCTCTGCAGAGAGAGAGAGGAGAACACTGCAGAGAGAGAGAGGAGAGCTCTGCAGAGAGAGAGAGAGAGAGGAGAGCTCTGCAGAGAGAGAGAAAGAGCTGTGCAGAGAGAGAGAGAGGAGAACTCTGCAGAGAGAGAGAGGAGAACTCTGCAGAGAGAGAGAGAGGAAAGCTCTGCAGAGAGAGAGAAAGAGCTGTGCAGAGAGAGAGAGAGGAGAACTCTGCAGAGAGAGAGGAGAGCTCTGCAGAGAGAGAGAGAGGAGAGCTCTGCAGAGAGAGAGAGGAGAGCTCTGCAGAGAGAGAGAGGAGAGCTCTGCAGAGAGAGAGAGGAGAGCTCTGCAAAGAGAGAGAGAGAGCTCTGCAGAAAGAGAGAGAGAGAGCTCTGCAGAGAGAGAGAGGAGAGCTCTGCAGAGAGAGAGAGAGAGGAGAGCTCTGCAGAGAGAGAGAGAGGAGAGCTCTGCAGAGAGAGAGAAGGAGAGCTCTGCAGAGAGAGAGAGAGGACAGCTCTGCAGAGAGAGAGAAGGAGAACTCTGCAGAGAGAGAGAGAGGAGAGCTCTGCAGAGAGAGAGAGAGGAGAGCTCTGCAGAGAGAGGAGAGCTCTGCAGAGAGAGACAGGAGAGCTCTGCAGAGAGAGACAGGAGAGCTCTGCAGAGAGAGACAGGAGAGCTCTGCAGAGAGAGACAGGAGAGCTCTGCAGAGAGAGACAGGAGAGCTCTGCAGAGAGAGACAGGAGAGCTCTGCAGAGAGAGACAGGAGAGCTCTGCAGAGAGAGACAGGAGAGCTCTGCAGAGAGAGACAGGAGAGCTCTGCAGAGAGAGACAGGAGAGCTCTGCAGAGAGTGACAGGAGGGCTCTGCAGAGAGTGACAGGAGAGCTCTGCAGAGAGAGACTGGAGAACTCTGCAGAGAGGGAGAAGGAAAGCTCTGCAGAGAGAGTGAGAAGGAGAACTCTGCAGAGAGAGAGAGAGAGAAGGAGAGCTCAGCAGAGAGAGAGAGAGAGAAAGACAGCTCGACAGAGAGAGAGGAGATCTTTGCAGAGAGAAAGAGGAGAACTCTACAGAGAGAGAGAGAGAGGAGAGCTCTGCAGAGAGAGTTGAGCTCTGCAGAGAGAGAGAAAGAGAGCACGGCAGAGAGAGAGAAAGAGAGCTCTGCAGAGAGAGAAGGAGAGCTCTGCAGAGAGAGAGAAGGAGAGCTCTGCAGAGAGAGAGAGGAGAGCTCTACAGAGAGAGAGAGAGAGAAGAACTCTGCGGAGAGAGAGACGGAGAACTCTGTAGAGAGAGAGAGGAGAACCATGCGGAGAGAGAGAGAAGGAGAGCTCTGCAGAGAGAGAGAGAAGGAGAGCTCTGCAGAGAGAGAGAGAGGAGAGCTCTGCAGAGAGAGAGAGAAAGAGAGCACTGCAGAGAGAGAAAGAGAGCTCTGCACAGAGTGAGAGAAAGAGAGCTCTGCAGAGAGAGAAAGATAGCTCTGCAGAGAGAGAAAGAGAGCTCTGCAGAGAGAGAGAAGGAGAGCTCTGCAGAGAAAGAGAAGGAGAGCTCTGCAGAGAGAGAGAGAAGGAGAGCTCTGCAGAGAGAGAGGAGCGCTCTGCAGAGAAAGAGAAGGAGAGCTCTGCAGAGAGAGAAGAGAGCTCTGCAGAGAGAGAGAGGAGAACACTGCAGAGAGAGAGAGGAGAGCTCTGCAGAGAGAGAGAGAGGAGAGCTCTGCAGAGAGAGAGAAAGAGCTGTGCAGAGAGAGAGAGAGGAGAACTCTGCAGAGAGAGAGAGGAGAGCTCTGCAGAGAGAGAGAGAGAGGAGAGCTCTGCAGAGAGAGAGAAGGAGAGCTCTGCAGAGAGAGAGAGAGAGGACAGCTCTGCAGAGAGAGAGAAGGAGAACTCTGCAGAGAGAGAGAGAGGAGAGCTCTGCAGAGAGAGAGAGAGGAGAGCTCTGCAGAGAGAGACAGGAGAGCTCTGCAGAGAGAGACAGGAGAGCTCTGCAGAGAGAGACAGGAGAGCTCTGCAGAGAGAGACAGGAGAGCTCTGCAGAGAGAGACAGGAGAGCTCTGCAGAGAGTGACAGGAGGGCTCTGCAGAGAGTGACAGGAGAGCTCTGCAGAGAGAGACTGGAGAACTCTGCAGAGAGAGAGAAGGAGAGCTCTGCAGAGAAAGAGAAGGAGAGCTCTGCAGAGAGAGAAGAGAGCTCTGTAGAGAGAGAGAGGAGAACACTGCAGAGAGAGAGAGGAGAGCTCTGCAGAGAGAGACAGGAGAGCTCTGCAGAGAGAGACAGGAGAGCTCTGCAGAGAGAGACAGGAGAGCTCTGCAGAGAGAGACAGGAGAGCTCTGCAGAGAGTGACAGGAGGGCTCTGCAGAGAGTGACAGGAGAGCTCTGCAGAGAGAGACTGGAGAACTCTGCAGAGAGAGAGAAGGAGAGCTCTGCAGAGAAAGAGAAGGAGAGCTCTGCAGAGAGAGAAGAGAGCTCTGTAGAGAGAGAGAGGAGAACACTGCAGAGAGAGAGAGGAGAGCTCTGCAGAGAGAGAGGAGAGCTCTGCAGAGAGAGAGAAAGAGCTCTGCAGAGAGAGAGAGAGGAGAACTCTGCAGAGAGAGAGGAGAACTCTGCAGAGAGAGAGGAGAGCTCTGCAGAGAGAGAGAGAGGAGAGCTCTGCAGAGAGAGAGAGGAGAGCTCTGCAGAGAGAGAGAGGAGAGCTCTGCAGAGAGAGAGAGGAGAGCTCTGCAGAGAGAGATAGGAGAGCTCTGCAGAGAAAGAGAAGGAGAGCTCTGCAGAGAGAGAAGAGAGCTCTGCAGAGAGAGAGAGGAGAACACTGCAGAGAGAGAGAGGAGAGCTCTGCAGAGAGAGAGAGAGGAAAGCTCTGCAGAGAGAGAGAAAGAGCTGTGCAGAGAGAGAGAGAGGAGAACTCTGCAGAGAGAGAGAAGGAGAACTCTGCAGAGAGAGAGGAGAGCTCTGCAGAGAGAGAGAGAGGAGAGCTCTGCAGAGAGAGAGAGGAGAGCTCTGCAGAGAGAGATAGGAGAGCTCTGCAGAGAGAGAGAGGAGAGCTCTGCAAAGAGAGAGAGAGAGCTCTGCAGAGAGAGAGAGGAGAGCTCTGCAGAGAGAGAGAGAGAGGAGAGCTCTGCAGAGAGAGAGAGAGAGGAGAGCTCTGCAGAGAGAGAGAAGGAGAGCTCTGCAGAGAGAGAGAGAGGACAGCTCTGCAGAGAGAGAGAAGGAGAACTCTGCAGAGAGAGAGAGAGGAGAGCTCTGCAGAGCGAGAGAGAGGAGAGCTCTGCAGAGAGAGGAGAGCTCTGCAGAGAGAGACAGGAGAGCTCTGCAGAGAGAGACAGGAGAGCTCTGCAGAGAGAGACAGGAGAGCTCTGCAGAGAGAGACAGGAGAGCTCTGCAGAGAGAGACAGGAGAGCTCTGCAGAGAGAGACAGGAGAGCTCTGCAGAGAGAGACAGGAGAGCTGTGCAGAGAGTGACAGGAGGGCTCTGCAGAGAGTGACAGGAGAGCTTTGCAGAGAGAGACTGGAGAACTCTGCAGAGAGGGAGAAGGAAAGCTCTGCAGAGAGAGTGAGAAGGAGAACTCTGCAGAGAGAGAGAGAGAGAAGGAGAGCTCAGCAGAGAGAGAGAGAGAAAGAGCTCTGCAGAGAGAGAAAGACAGCTCTGCAGAGAGAGTGAAGGAGAGCTCTGCAGAGAGAGAGAGGAGAGCTCTGCAGAGAGAGAGGAGAGCTCTGCAGAGAGAGAGGAGAGCTCTGCAGAGAGAGGGAGAGAGCTCTGCAGAGAGAGGGAGAGAGCTCTGCAGAGAGAGGGAGAGAGCTCTGCAGAGAGAGAGAGAGAGCTCTGCAGAGAGAGAGTGAGCTCTGCAGAGAGAGAGGAGAGCTCTGCAGAGAGAGAGAGAGGAGAGATCTGCAGAGAGAGAGAAGAGAGCTCTGCAGAGAGAGAGAGGAGAACACTGCAGAGAGAGAGAGCGGAGAGCGCTGCAGAGAGAGAGAAAGAGCTCTGCAGAGAGAGAGAGAAAGAGAGCTCTGCAGAGCGAGAGAGAGGAGAGCTCTGCAGAGAGAGAGAGAGAGAGGAGAGCTCTGCAGAGAGAGGAGAGCTCTGCAGAGAGAGAGAGAAGGAGAACTCTGCAGAGAGAGAGAGGAGAGCTCTGCAGAGAGAGAGAGAGGAGAGCTCTACAGAGAGAGAGAGAGGAGAGCTCTACACAGAGAGAGAGAGGAGAGCTCTGCAGAGAGAGAGAGGAGAGCTCTGCAGAGAGAGAGAGGAGAGCTCTGCAGAGAGAGACAGGAGAGCTCTGCAGAGAGAGACAGGAGAGCTCTGCGGAGTGTGACAGGAGAGCTCTGCAGAGAGTGACAGGAGAGCTCTGCAGAGAGTGACAGGAGAGCTCTGCAGAGAGAGACAGGAGAGCTCTGCAGAGAGAGACAGGAGAGCTCTGCAGAGAGAGACAGGAGAGCTCTGCAGAGAGAGACAGGAGAGCTCTGCAGAGAGAGACAGGAGAGCTCTGCAGAGAGTGACAGGAGAGCTCTGCAGAGAGTGACAGGAGAGCTCTGCAGAGAGTGACAGGAGAGCTCTGCAGAGAGTGACAGGAGAGCTCTGCAGAGAGTGACAGGAGAGCTCTGCAGAGAGAGACTGGAGAACTCTGCAGAGAGAGAAGGAAAGCTCTGCAGAGAGAGTGAGAAGGAGAACTCTGCAGAGAGAGAAGGAGAGCTCAGCAGAGAGAGAGAGGAGAGCTCTGCAGAGAGGAGAGCTCAGCAGAGAGAGAGAGCAGAGCTCTGCAGAGAGAGAGAGAGGTGAGCTCTACAGAGAGAGAGAGAGAGAGAGGAGAGCTCTGCAGAGAGAGAGAGGAGAGCTCTGCAGAGAGAGAGAGGAGAGCTCTGCAGAGAGTGACAGGAGAGCTCTGCAGAGAGAGACAGGAGAGCTCTGCAGAGAGAGAGAGAAAGAGAACTCTGCATAGGGAGAGAGAGCTCTGCAGAGAGAGAGGGCTCTGCAGAGAGAGAGAGCTCTGCAGAGAGAGAGAGAGCTCTGCAGAGAGTGTGAAGGAGAGCTCTGCAGAGAGAGGGAAAGAGAGCTCTGCAGAGAGAGAGAGAGGAGAGCTCTGCAGAGAGAGGGAGAGAGAGCTCTGCAGAGAGAGTGAGCTCTGCAGAGAGAGAGAGTGAGCTCTGCAGAGAGAGAGAGAGAGCTCTGCAGAGAGAGAGAGCTCTGCAGAGAGAGAGAGCTCTGCAGAGAGAGAGAGCTCTGCAGAGAGAGAGAGAAAGCTCTGCAGAGAGAGAGAGAAGGAGAGCTCTGCAGAGAGAGAGAGAGGAGAGCTCTGCAGAGAGAGAGAGAGCTCTGCAGAGAGAGGGAGAGAGAGCTCTGCAGAGAGAGTGAGCTCTGCAGAGAGAGAGAGAGAAGGAGAGCTCTGCAGAGAGAGAGAGAGGAGAGCTCTGCAGAGAGAGAGAGAGAGAGCTCTGCAGAGAGAGAGCTCTGCAGAGAGAGAGCTCTGCAGAGAGAGAGAGAGCTCTGCAGAGAGAGACAGGAGAGCTCTGCAGAGAGAGACAGGAGAGCTCTGCAGAGAGACAGAGAGAGAAAGAGCTCTGCAGAGAGAAGGAGAACTCTGCAGAGAGAGAGAGAGGAGAGGTCTGCAGAGAGAGTGAGAAAGAGAACTCTGCAGAGAGAGTGAGAAAGAGAACTCTGCAGAGAGAGACATAGAGAAGGAGAGCTCTGCAGCGAGAGAGAGGAGGACTCTGCAGAGAGAGAGAAAGAGAGGTCTGCAGAGAGAGAGAGAGGAGAACTCTGCAGAGAGAGAGAGAGAAGGAGAACTCTGCAGAGAGAGAGGGGAGAACTCTGCAGAGAGAGAGAGAGAAGGAGAACTCTGCAGAGAGAGTTGGGAGAACTCTGCAGAGAGAGAGAGAAGGAGAACTCTGCAAAGAGAGGGAACATAGAACGTAGAAAAGTACAGCACACAACAGGCCCTTTTGCCCACAATGTTTTGCCGACGTTTAATCCTAATGTAAAATGTAATAACTTAATTTATGCACCTCTCAATGCACTGCTCTCCATGTGCATATCCAGCAGTCGCTTAAATGTCCCCAATGACTCTGCTTCCACCACCACCGCTGGCAACGTATTCCATACATTCACAACTCTCTGTGTAAAGAACCTACCTCTGAGGTCTCCTTTATACTTTTCTCCTCATATCTTCAAACTCTACTTCTCGTACCAGTCAATCCTGCCCTGGGGAAAAGTCTCTGGCTATTGACTCTATCTCTTCCTCTCATTATCTTTATACCTCGATCAGGTCACCTCTCTTCCTCCTTCTCTCCAGAGAGAAAAGTCCGAGCTTATTCAACCTCTCTTCATAAGGCAAGCCCTCCAGTCCAGGCAGCATCCTGGTAAACCTTCTTTGCACCCTCCCCAAAGCCTCTGTATCTTTCTTATAGTTGGGCGACCAGAACTGGACACAATATTCCAAGTGTGGTCTCACCAGGGACTTGTAGAGCTGTAGCAAAACTTCGCGGCTCTTAAACTCGATCCCCCTGTTAATGAAAGCCAAAACACCATATGCTTTCTTAACAGCCCTGTCCACTTGGGTGGCAACTTTGAGGGATCTATGTATTTGCACACCCAGATCCCTCTGTTCCTCCATACTGCCAAGAATCCTGTCTTTAATCCTATATTCAGCATTCGATTCGACCTTCCAAAATGCATCACTTCACATTAATCCTGGCCATTTCTCAGCCCAGCTCTGCATCCTGTCTATGTCACGTGGCAGCCTGCAGTAGCCCTCTATACTATCGACGACACCTCCAATCTTTGTGTCATCCGCAAATTTACTAACCCACCCCTCAACCTCCTCATCCAAGTCATTTATAAAAACTACAAAGAGCAGAGGCCCAAGAACAGAGCCCTGCGGGATGCCACTCAACACTGACCTCCAGGCAGAATACTTTACATCTACAACCACTCTCTGTCTTCTGTCAGCAAACCAATTCTGAATCCAGATAGCCAAATCTCCCTGTATCCCATACTTCCTGACTTTATGAATGAGCCGACCATGGGGATCCCTATCAAATGCCTTGCTGAAATCCATATACACCACATCCACTGCTCGACCTTCATCGACCTGAATTGTCACCTCCTTAAAGAACTCAATAAGATTTGTGAAGCATGACCTATCCCTCTCAAAGCCATGCTGACTGCCTTTAATCACACTATGCTTTGCCAAATAGTCATAAATCCTATTCCTCAGAATTCTTTCCAAAACTTTGCTGACCACAGATGTGAGACTGACTGGTCTGTAATTACCAGGAATTTTCCTATTACCCTTCTTGAAAAGAGGAACAACATTTGCCTCCTTCCAATACTCCAGTACGACTCCCATGGAGAGTGAGAAGGCAAAGATCTTCGCCAGCAACTTAGCAACCTCCTTTCTCTCTTCCCAGAGCAGCCTGGGATAAATCTGGTCTGGCCCTGGGGATTTATTAATCTTAATGTTTTCCAAAACTTCCAGCACATCAACTTCATCAATCTCGATCTGGTCAAGATTGTATCCCAGCTCCTCTAAGTTTTCATTTACAACAAGTTCCCTTTCCTTGGTGAAAACCGAAGCAAAAAACCCAATTAGGCCTTCCCCTATCTGCTCAGACTCCACGCACAAGTTCCCTCGCTACCCCTGATCGGCCCTACCTTCTCCCTGATCATTCTCTTATTCCTCACGTATGAGTAAAATGCCTTTGGGTTCTCCCTAATCCTTCTTGCCAAGCATTTTTCGTGCCCCCTCCTGGCTCTCCTCAGTCCATTTCTGAGCTCCTTTCTCGCAAGCCTGTAATCCACTAAAGCTGTGCTAGATCCTTGCTACCTCCACCTTACGTAAGCTGCCTTCTTTCTTTTGACGAGAAGCTCCTCTGTTTTCGTCATTCAAGGTTCCTTAATCTCACCCCTTACCTGTCTCAGAGCAACAAATTTGTGCATCACTCGCAACAACTGCTCCTTAAATAATCTCCACATGTCTGTTGTGCCCTTTCTGTGGAACAATTGCTCCCAGTCTGTACTTCCCAACTCCTGCCTGATAGTGTCATAATTTCCTTTTCCCCAATTAAATATCTTCCCTTGGTAACTGCTCCTTTCCCTCTCCAAGACTATGGTAAATGTGAGGCAGTTGTGATCACTGTCACCAAAGTGTTCTCCCACCGCGAGATCTGACACCTGTCCTGGCTCGTTGCCGAGCACCAAATCCAAAATGGCCTCTCCCCTCGTCGACCTGTCTACATGCTGAGTAAGGAAACCCTCCTGAACACACCTGACAAAAATGGCTCCATCCAAACCATCTGCAATTAGGAGGTTCCATTCGATATTGGGAAAGTTGAAATCACCCATAACAACCACCCTGCTACATCTGCATTTTTCCAAAATCTGCCTGCCTATGAGATCTTCAATCTCTCTACTGCTATTAACTGGCCTGTAGAAAACCCCCAGTGTGGTGGCTGTTCCCTTGCTGTTCCTAACCTCCACCCATACTGACTCAGTAGACAAACCTTACTCAACAACCTCCATTTCTGTAGCTGTGATGCACTCTCTGATTAGCAATGCTACACCCCCTCCTCTTTTTCCACCCTCTCTGTTCTTTTTAAACGTTCTAAACCCTGGAACATCAAGCAACCCGTTCCTGCCCCTGTGAAACCCACATCTCTGTTCTGGTCACAACGCCATAGCCCCAAGTACTGATCCGTGCTCTAAGTTTGTTGCTCTTATTTCGAACACTACTTGTGTTAAAGCAGACACACTTTAACCGACCCCTTTGTTTCATCGTGTGAGAAACCTTCCTGACAGATTCAATACATCCTGTCACTACCCCATCTGCAATTGTCCCCCTCTCAGACATGTGGTTCTGCTTCCCACCCAGCTGCCAAACTAGAAAAGGAGAACTCTGCAGAGAGAGAGAGAATGAGAGGAGAACTTTGCAGAGAGAGAGAGAGATAGGGGAGAACTCTGCAGAGAGAGAAAGTGAGAGAAGGAGAACTACAAAGAGAGAGATAGGGAGAGAGAAGGAGATCTCCGCAGAGAGAGAGAGAGAGCGAGAGAAGGAGAACTCGTCAGAGAGAGAAAAACTCTGCAGAGAGTGAGAGAGAAGGAGAACTGCTGAGAGAGAAGTAGAAGTCTGCACAGAGAGAGAGAGGAGGAGAACTCCACAGAGAGAGAGAGAGCGAGGGAGAAGGAGAACTCCACAGAGAGAGAGAGAGAGAAGTAGAAGTTTGCACAGAGAGAGAGAGGAGGAGAACTCCACAGAGGGAGAGAGGGGGGGAGAGAGAGAACTCTGCAGAGAAAGAGAGAAGGAAAAAGTTGGGATGGAGAGAGAGAGAATTAGAGCTGATTGATATTTGTGGATTCTGTTATATTTGCCATGATGTGACCTTTCTGATGAGGTAAACTTTTTGTAATTCTGTCTATAATAGACCATTTGTCCTGTTAATTGCTGTAACCTTTAAAATCAGGGAATGGGTACAACTCATGAGGAAGCTGGTGTTCCTGTGCTTGTGTAACATGATCTGTACCTCGAGGGGAACAGTTTGGCTCATGTTATCAAGTGGCTTGTGCAGGTATCTAAACTGAAATGTCTCCGATGTGGATGATAACATTGGCCAGTGCCCAAACCTTGCTGAAACAGAAGTAAAACAGCAAAGTGATTGGACAGATTATAAAACACAAACAGCAAACAGAGCCGTGAGGGTCATTCTCAATGCTGGGCATTACCAACGTGAAGGTCAGCACTCTGTGTATCCTGATGGGCACAGAGTTGCAGCTCCCAAACAGCATGTGTTTCTGGATCACCTCGAAGCCTCTGCTTGGAAAAAACGAACAAGCTGTAAATCGTTGGCAGCGGCCCAGTCAGTGTTTTCATTCACAGATTCAATCAGAACCAAAAAAAACAAAAACATGAGCAAAGCCAAAATCTGCACAGAAGTGAATTGTGATGAAATGTCTTTGGATTACAAGTGATTCCTGGTTGTAGCCTGACTGTCACCAGCACCTTGTGACTTGAAGTTATTGATGAAGAAAGATAGCGTTTCATCCTGCCATCCATCAGGACAATTTGCAAGAAATACTAATGTCAAGGAAACAATGTTTTCACACTGTGTATGAAAATAGCATGTTGATTTGCTTGGCAGGTAGGTTCTGACTGGCACCGGTGTTGCCATGTAGAATGCACTAGTTAGAAGATGACTGATAGTAAGCTGCCAAACTTTGTGTAAAGTTACAACAAGCAGATTGAGTCTGATTACTGCAGGCATTAATCCCTGAGAATGAACGAGAGAATGGCGAACACTTATCCTGTTACGTTGAAACAGGCACGGTCTGCAGACATTCTTCTGTTTGCTAAGTATAGACCCCGAGTAAATCTAACTTCTGGTGTGCACAAGATCTATGTTACAGCCTGACTGACCACCTCAAATTCTAAGTTAAAAATCACACAACACCAGGTTATAGTCCAACAGGTAGATTAGTTTGATTTAGAGTAGGATAAAAGGTTAGTACAATATCAAGGGCCGAAAGACCTGCACTGTGCTGTACTATTCTATGTTCTATAACCTGGTGTTGTGTGATTTTTAACTTTGTCCACCCCAGTCCAACACTGGCTCCTCCACATCAATTGGTTCTCATTGTAATCGTTAACACACTCAGGATTATTGAGCAAGTGTCCAGTTGCTGCATCACACCTAATGTTGGACTGTGTTTCAAGTTTTTGAGATGCTTTAGCCTTCCAGCACAATCTGACGTGGACTGGGTCCTTTCCATGGTCAACTTTGGATTGGTCTACTGCAAGTTGTGATGACCAGAGAATTTCCATGTCCTAATCCGACATTGCACTGATGTTAGACGCTAAGCATGATCTTTGTGTGGTTGGTTAGTGAAGGAACACACTTGCCACTTGCCACTAGGAAGCTGCCTTGCAATAACAACTTGGCAGCTCACTTTTCCAAGATGGAAGCTGCAGATTCTGGTTAGAGAGACTGAGAGGGTTTCCCTTCAACAGAAGATAAAGAAAACAGCTGATTTAAAAAGGCCGTCTCCACAGAGTCTTCATCACAAAGCTTGTTGGGGAAAGGAAATGAAAAGTCAGTGGAATTAAGATTCAGACCAGCCATGATCTAATGGAATGGATAAAACAGACTTGAAGGGTCTCTCCCAGCTTTAATGTTTATGTGCAATGTGGGTCAAATCAATGATGATGGAAGTAGAATTTCCAGCTGAATGATTGGAATGGAAATGATAGCCCCCAGTCTGTTTCAGTGCAGAAATGTTTTGTGATTTAGTCACTGCGATGGATTCATCTGCATTGAGACATTAACACACAGAAACAGATGCAGGCAGCAATAGCAGAACAATCCTTCGCTTCCAAATCCCAGAGGCTCTGATCTCCTCTACCCAGGTGCCATGTCAGTGTAAAACACCACAGTAAATCATTTGGAAAAGGCAACTCCCTCCCTTCTATATTGCTGCTGTGATTGAACCCCTCACTGTGAAAGACTCTGACAGGCTGTTACTTAACACTTGAACAATTCACTGTGGGCTGTTTATTAAACTGCTCCCTCACACTGCGCTGGGGGTGGGGGGAAGGAAGGGGGGAGTGGAGGGGGGAAGGAGGAGGAGGGGGTTTCGTAACAACATAATTCGGTTAAAGAGCTCTCTCTCTGTCTGGCTGGCTCTGCTATGAACTGCACTGGCCCAGAAACCATTAACAATAGTTTCTTAACGAGTTCTGTGGCCTCTAGAGATGATAAAACACAAACCTACCTTTGTAATTTTAACCGGAAAAGCCAATGCTGTCGTAGGTTCTGCTGTTAAATCTTTTTGGGCAATTGTTTATTTCACGTTGTTTTAAAACAAGCGTCCACTCCCACTGCATAGCAGCCCCTTTTCAGAATGTAATGTCAGCCTTTAATTTATTAATTCTCTTGTCAACTTGAATTGAACTCCAGTCAAACTGACAACTTAAAGTGTGTCTCTTCATCTGGGGGACGGGGGTGGGGTGGTCAGAGCCCCAACCCCATTCTGATTGTCCCCACCACCCTGCCTCCATAACACCCCCTCTCTACCAGGAGACCTCACCATGGTAACACACTGAGCAAGGACAGAGTGGGGGTGGAGGTGGGGTGGAGGGGGTCTTGGCGGGGGAATGTGTGGTTGTGATGGTGAAGGTTGCTCTGTGAGTCGGACTATATCTGTTGTTCATCCGAGGCACTGTCCTGTGTCGGCAGCACAGGTGACCAGGGCTACTCAGTGAGTCTGACCATCAGGACACTGACTGCTGACCAGCAACAACTGACCGCTGGCATTCGGGTGGAGTGCCCACATCTCCCTGTGGGCAGGATTTCCATGAACGTTGCTGCTGTCCAGTTATCAGTGACCAGGCCAGTGTTGGGGAAAGGAAACTTGGGCAATGTGATCAGTGCTTATGAAACAAATTGCAGAGAGGCAGAAAGTAAGGAGGGGCATGGTTTACATGTAGGAGCTGAGGGAGGATTTATTCACATTACGAGGATTTATTCACAGGAGCTGCCCTCCAGGCTGAGTGACCATTGAGGTATTGGCTCTGATGTAATTGCTTGGATACAAGGCCCATTGCCCTCTCCTTTCCTGGGACAGTGCAGCATAGGTACTGTACGTGTTGGATGTAATGACACATAGAACAATACAGTGCTGAACAGGCCCTTCAGCCCTCGATGTTGCACTCACCTGTGAACCAATCTAAGCCCAGACTATCTCATCATCATCCATGTGCTTATCCAAGGATTGTTTAAATGTCCCTAATGTGGCTGAGTTAACTACATTAGCAGGCAGAGCATTCCACGCCCTTACCACTCTCTGAGTAAAGAATCTGCCTCTATCATCTGTCTTAAATCTATCACCCCTCAGTTTGCAGCTATGCCCCTCGTACAGGCTGATGTCATCATCCTAGGAAAAAGACTCTCACTGTCTACCCTATCTAATCCTCTGATCATCTTGTATGTCTCTATTAAATCCCCTCTTAGCCTTCTCTCCAATGAGAACAGACACAAGTGCCTCAGCCTTTCCTCATAAGACCTTCCCTCCAGACTAGGCAACATCCTGATAAATCTCCTCTGCACCTTTTCCAATGCTTCCACATTTTTCCTGTAATGGGACGACCAGAACTGTACACTGTACTCCAAGTGAGGCCGCACTAACGTTTTGTATAGTTGCAGCATGACATTACGGCACCCGAACTCAATCCCTCTACCAATGAAACCTAACACACTTTATGTCTTCTTAACAGCACTATCAATTTTCAGGGATCTATGTACATGGACTCCATGATCCCTCTGCACATCCACACTACCAAGAATCTTTCCATTGACCCAATACTCTGCCTTCCTGTTATTCGTCCCAAAGTGCATCACCTCACAGTTAGCTGCATTGAACTCCATTTGCCACCTCTCAGCCCAATTCTGCAGTTTATCCAAGTCCCCCACAACCTGTAACATTCTTCCAAACTGTCCACTACTCCACTGACTTTAGTGTCATCTGAAAATTTACTAATCCATCCACCTGTGTCTGCGTCTAAGTCATTTATGAAAATAACAAACAGCAGTAGTCCCAAGCGGACTCCAGGCTGAATATTTTCCATCAACCACCACTCGCTGCTTTCTTTCAGAAAGCCAGTTTCTAATCCAAACTGCTAAATCACCCTTAATTCCATGCCTCTGCATTTTCTCCAGTGGTCTACCATGTGGAACCTTATCAAAGGCTTTACTGAAGTCCGTAAATACAACATCAACTGCCCTCATCTACATGCTTGGTCACCTTCTTAAAAAAACTCAATGAGGTTTGTGAGACATGACCTGCCCTTGACAAAACCATGTTGACTATCTGCAATCAAATTGTTGCTTGCAAAATGATTATAAATCCTATCTCTTATAATCCATTCCAAAATTTTTCCTACAACAGATGTAAGGCTCACTGGTCTATAATTACCTGGGTCATTTATACTGCCCTTCTTGAACAAGGGCACAACATTTGCAATCCTCCGGTCCTCTGGTACTAAACCTGTAGACAATAATGACTCATCAAGGCCAAAGACTCCACTGTCTCCTCCCTAGCTTCCCAGATTCTTTACTCAGAGAGTGGATGAATCCCATCTGGCCCAGGGGACTTATCTACTTTCACACTTCGAGAATTGACAACACCTCCTCTTTACTAACCTAATCCTTTTCCACTGTGAGTGTCAATCAAATTTGATTCCTCTCCGGTGCCTCATTATCATTTCTAATAACATTGAAACTAAAACATGTTTGTCCCTCACTCACCACGTTCACATCACAACCATCAGCTTCCACCTGGATACCATTGTCTGCCTTGACTCCCTCTGGAGCTGGAGCAACCTGCAGCCAAGGCTTAGTCACTTCTCAGTGCGATGCTCCCATCACGTCTCCGCTCTGCACCCTCTTCAAAATTATACATCCCTCCTCCCATCAACCCCTGTCCACCCACCACCCCGTGCTCCCTGACCTACACCGACTGCCAGACCAGTAATGCTTCCATTTCAAAGTTCTCATTTTTCAGTTTCAAGTCTTGCCCCATCTCACTACTCCTGTGATGTCCTCCAGCCTGATCGCCCTGAGATCCCAGCTCTTCTCCAGTTCTGGCCTGTTGAACAATCCCTGTTTTTACCTGCCCACCATTTGAGTCTGTGATGTCTACTTCCTGATCTTGACTCCCTGGAATTCCCCAGAATTCCCTCCTCAAAACCCTCCACATCCCTGACCTTTAAAAAGTTCCTTAAACCCGACCTCTTTGATCAGTTGGTAGACATCCCTTGCTGTAGATCAAAGGTTAAGTTTGTTTGATAAAGGCTCCCCTGGAACATCTCAGCAGGTTTATTGTGTAGAAAGAACTATATCAGTCCAAAATGTGGCATTCAGGAAAGCTGAACTGCACAAGTTAGCCAGTGTTAGGAGACTGGGATGGGAATCTCTGTGGTAGTATTTCTTTTCATGCTGTTGGTTGTTCTTTCCCCAGGCTGACTGCATTTGTACTGAAATCCTTTGCACAGTCTCGTGGTTTCATTTACATTGACCCGAAAGAGTTGGTCACTGCCAAGGACTGGATCATTCAGCATCAGAAAGAGGATGGTTCATTCCCTGCAGTCGGGCGCATTCTTAATAAAGACATCCAGGTATTTATCCCCCACCCCACCCCACCCCACCCCCATCCCTGTTTGTGGGATCTTGCTGTGCGTGTTGGTCTGTTTTTCAGGGATCTTGCTGTATGTGTTGGTCTATTTGTGGATCTTGCTGTGCGTGTTAGTCGTTTTTCTGGGATCTTGCTGTACATGTTGGTCTGTTTGTGAATCTTGCTGTGCATGTTGATCTGTTTATGGGATCTTGCTGTGCATGTTGCTCTGTTTGTAGGATTTTGCTGTGCGTTTTGGCGTGTTTTCTTGCTGAGCTCAGTTTCTGTTGGTTTCTCTCTGATGGTCAGCATAGTCTGAGCTGTGAATTTCTTGCTCTGATCGTTTCAGGGTGGGATCCATGGCAAAATTTCGCTGACCGCCTATGTTGTTGCAGCTCTACTAGAGACAGGACTCAGCTCCGAGGTACACAATAATTCACTTGTTTTCCCTCTGCAACACAAAATTTGTATTTGCAGAATGGCCTTCAGTTGAAGATGTGGGTGAGGGACGAGGGAATGAACTCTCACTCTGGGAGAGAAACAAAGTTTTTACCTGCACATCCCCCAATATTGTTTACTGTATCCGTTGCTCCTGATGCGGTCTCCTCTACATTGGGGAGGCTGGATGCCTCCTAGCAGAGCGCTTTAGGGAACATCTCTGGGACACCCGCACCAATCAACCACACTGCCCTGTGGCCCAACATTTCAACTCCCCCTCCCACTCTGCCGAAGACATGGAGGTCCTGGGCCTCCTCCATCACCGCTTCCTCCCACCCGACGCCTGGAGGAAGAATGCTTCATCTTCCGCTTCAGAATCCTTCAACCCCAGGGCGTCAATATGGATTTCACCAGTTTCCTCATTTCCCTTCCCCCACCTCACCCCAGTTCCAAACTTCCAGCTCAGCACCGTCCCCATGACCTGTCCTACTTGCCTATCTTCCTTCCCACCTATCCACTCCAGCCTCCTCTCCGACCTATCACCTTTTCCCCCACCTCCATCCACCTATTGTACTCTTGGCTACCTTCTCCCCAGCCCCACCCCCCCTCCCATTTATCTCTCCACCCCCAGAGGCTCCCTGCCTTCATTCCTGATGAGGGACTCCTGCCTGAACCGTCGATTTTCCTGCTCCTCAGATGCTGCCTGACCTGCTATGCTTTTCCAGCACCACACTAATCTAGACTCTCACTCCAGGATCCCACCCAGGAGAAGCAGCATGGCTGAGACTTCAATCTCTGTGGCATTGAGTGTTTACTGCCCCGCTCAATCTTCAAAGTGTGTGGGTTCTTTCAGGGTTCATGGTCTGGTATGTGTGAGAGTAACCAGGTTCTGCTCATCTCTGCAACTATTTACAGATTTTCAGAATAAGCTCAACAATATAACAAAGACTTTGCCTGGTTTTCCTGTCATCACCGTTTTGCACTCAGTCAGGTATTAATCCTTTCAGACTCACTGGAGGTAAGTCTGACTCCTCCTCAGCTGTCCAAAATGATTTTCTGTCCCACTGGTTCGGTCAGTCCCTGAAGGCACAACATTTTTCCCCCAAAACCTCAGAGAAAGGAGTGAAACAAATGATCAAAATACCTGAGATGTTTTTCTAAAGATACCCTAATGCCAGAAATCCCATCCAACCAATATGTCTGGTTACTGTGTTCAGCTTCAGGTCAGCATTTTGCAGCTGTCTGCGTCCTCCAGCCCATTACAGAGTGTCGATCAAACACCCAACATTCTCACATCTTGATACTGAGTCAGAGAGAGCTCAGCAAAGCTCACCCCATCACCCAGTGGGGTCATTGTTCAATCCTCACTTCACTTCTGGATGCGGAGGAGAACTCTGACATGGGGCTCAGCGAGGGTGTACTCAACATGAAGGAATAAACTGGCCCTGTCAAACACTCCCGGGACAGGGACAGTATGGAGTTAAAGCTTACAGTCATCCTACACTTACTGTCACCCATTGTATAGAGTCATAGAGATGTACAGCATGGAAACAGACCATTCTGTCCAACTCATCCATGCCGACCAGGTATCCACAGTATTTCAGTCTATCTTCACTGCTTGGAGAAAGTGAGGACTACAGATGCTGGAGATCAGAGTTGAGAGCATAGGGCTGGAAAAGTGTAGCTGGCTGTGCTTTTCCAGCATCTCCCTCTCTCTATCTTTGCTGCTACTCAGCTGTGTCTGAGATCTGAGAGACAAAAGTGTTAATGGGATGTGATTAATATATTTTTTGTGGGACAGAGCTGGGTGAAGAGTTAATCTTGTGGCACTGATTAGTTTTGAGACTGCGGGAGGTTCAGAACTGGCTGTGAATTGGCAGTGGGACAAAGAGTGGGTTAATAAGCAGTCAAGAAGGGAGTCCCTGGGGTTTTTAAACCGAGAGAGGAAGGAATGTTCAAATTCCTTGAATTCCTTTTAATTCAGGCACTTCCTGCTCTCTTACTCTGCATTCCAGTCCTGGCAGGGGTCAGGAAACTGGAAGGCATTGTGACCCTTCACTCTGACACCTCCCAGTCAGGCTGCAGGAGAAGATTGAGGGAGGATGGGGCTGTACAGGTAGGGAGAGGAGGTGAGGGAGATTCACCTGCTGGAACCAGCAAACTGTGTGTGCTTTTTAAATCTGAAATGGAGAATGAACCTGCATGTACTCAGGATTGTCCTAAAGTGGTGAACTGCCAGGTTGTGATGCTAGTCCTTGAGTTGTTGATGGGGATTGCACAGCAGCTAATGCACTGGGGCACACAAGCAGAACGATTGTGTACAGTATCTATCATTGATGGTTTTCTGTCGCAATTTATTGATTAGGAAGAGAAAGCTGCAGTTGGAAAAGCTAAACATTTCTTGGAGACGAACACATATTCAGCGGATGATCCATACACCACGGCCCTTTCTGCCTATGCACTGACCCTACTCCGCAGTAAACATGCCCCAGTCGCACTGAGAAAGCTCAACAACATGGCCATAATGCAAGGTGGGTACCTGTCCTCTGGGCTGGGGTGTCATCTGCCAGTTCTAGTGGCATGTTTACACTGGTTTCCCCAAACTGTAAATATGAGAAGGAGATTGGGAGGGCACTGACTGTCTGGTGAAACAGACAGAAACCAGAGGTGAAAGTTAATCGAAAGTAAATACATGGCTTGGAGAGGGTGGACGCGAGGAAATTGTTTCCGTTAGGCGAGGAAACTAGGACCCGTGGACACAGCCTTAGAATTAGAGGGGATAAATTCAGAACAGAAAAGCGGAGACATTTCTTCAGCCAGAGAGTGGTGGGCCTGTGGAATTCATTGCCACAGAGTGCAGTGGAGGCTGGGACGCTAAACGTCTTCAAGGCAGAGATTGATAAATTCTTGATGTCACAAGGAATTAAAGGCTACGGGGAGAATGCGAGTAAGTGGAGTTGAAATGCCCATCAGCCATGATTGAATGGTGGAGTGGACTCGATGGGCCAAATGGCCTTACTTCCACTCCTATGTCTTATGGTCTTATGGAGAGCAGTTGTACCTTTTGGTGGGAAGAATGACGAAAAGTAAAATTAAAAACTTTGGAAGGGGTTACAGGAAGACAGGGACCTTGGGGTGTACGTTCCTGTGTTTTTGAAGAACAAGTTAAGAATACAATTCTTTTTTAAAAAGTGTAAGTGTAAGGAGATTATGCTAAACCTTGGCCGCTGCTGTTGTGTATTTTAGGAAAGTTGTCAGGGAGGCTGCAGAGGACATTTACACAAATGCATTTTGGTTGGAAGAACAAAGAAGAAAGACAATATAAAATCAGGAGAACAGTTCTAAAGGGGATGCAGGCTCAGAGGGAGCTCTGATCACTGAACAGTGCACAGATGACTGAATGCGGCAGGTCAAGGGAAAAGAACAGAATGGTTCAAGGGATGTGCAACATCAGTTACCAGGATAAGATGAAAGCGGGACAGTTGACTTGGAGAGAAAAGAGGGCAGAGATTTAAAGTGACAAGTAAAAGAGAGAGGATGATATGAGAAAAAACCATCATCACCCAGTGTGTAGTGTGAAATGTACCCAGTGTGTACTGAGGGTGTGAAATGTACCCAGTGTGTAGTGAGGGTGTGATATGTACCCAGTGAGTATTAAGGGTGTGAGATACACCCGGTGTGTAGCGAGGGTGTGATGTGTACCCAGTGTGTAGTGAGGCTGTGAAATGTACCCAGTGTGTAGTGAGGGTGTGAAATGTACCCAGTGAGTAGTGAGGGTGTGAAATGTACCCAGTGTGTAGTGAGGGTGTGAAATGTACCCAGTGAGTAGTAAGTTTGTGAAATTTACCCAGTGTGTAGCGAGGGTGTGAAATGTGCCCAGTGTGTAGTGAGGGTGTGAAATGTACCCAATGTGTACTGAGGGTGTGAAATGTACCCAGTGTGTACTGAGGGTGCGAAATGCACCCAGTGTGTACAGAGGGTGTGAAATGTACCCAGTGAGTAGTAAATTTGTGAAATGTACCCAGTGTACTGAGGGTGTGAAATGTACCCAGTGTGTACTGAGGGTGTGAAATGCACCCAGTGTGTACTGAGGGTGTGAAATGCACCCAGTGTGTACTGAGGGTGTGAAATGTACCCAGTGAGTAGTAAGTTTGTGAAATGTACCCAGTGTGTACTGAGGGTGTGAAATGTACCCAGTGTGTGCTGAGGGTGTGAAATGCACCCAGTGTGTACTGAGGGTGTGAAATGCACCCAGTGTGTACTGAGGGTGTGAAATGTACCCAGTGAGTAGTAAGTTTGTGAAATGTACCCAGTGTGTACTGAGGGTGTGAAATGTGCCCAGTGTATAGTGAGGGTGTGAAATGTATCCAATGTGTAGCGAGGGTGTGAAATGTGCCCAGTGTATAGTGAGGGTGTGAAATGTACCCAGTGAGTAGTAAGTTTGTGAAATGTACCCAGTGTGTAGTGTGGGTGTGAAATGTGCCCAGTGTATAGTGAGGGTGTGAAATGTATCCAATGTGTAGCGAGGGTGTGAAATTTACCCAGTGAGTAGTAAGTTTGTGAAATTTACCCAGTGTGTAGTGAGGGTGTGAAATGTGCCCAGTGTATAGTGAGGGTGTGAAATGTACCCAGTGAGTAGTAAGTTTGTGAAATGTACCCAGTGTGTAGTGAGGATGTGAAATGTGCCCAGTGTATAGTGAGGGTGTGCAATGTGTCCAGTGTATAGTGAGGGTGTGAAATGTACCCAGTGAGTAGTAAGTTTGTGAAATTTACCCAGTGTGTAGTGAGGGTGTGAAATGTGCCCAGTGTATAGTGAGGGTGTGAAATGTATCCAATGTGTAGCGAGGGTGTGAAATTTACCCAGTGAGTAGTGAGGGTGCGAAATGTACCGAGTGTGTAGTGAGGGTGTGAACTGTGCCCAGTGTATAGTGAGGGTGTGAAATGTACCCAGTGTATACTGAGGGTGTGAAATGTGCCCAGTGTATAGTGAGGGTGTGAAATGTACCCAGTGTATAGTGAGGGTGTGAAATGTATCCAATGTGTAGCGAGGGTGTGAAATTTACCCAGTGAGTAGTGAGGGTGTGAAATGTACCCAGTGTGTAGTGAGGGTGTGAACTGTGCCCAGTGTATAGTGAGGGTGTGAAATGTACCCAGTGTATAGTGAGGGTGTGAAATGTACCCAGTGTATAGTGAGGGTGTGAAATGTACCCAGTGTATAGTGAGGGTGTGAAATGTACCCAGTGAGTAGTAAGTTTGTGAAATGTACCCAGTGTGTAGTGAGGGTGTGCAATGTGTCCAGTGTATAGTGAGGGTGTGAAATGTACCCAGTGAGTAGTAAGTTTGTGAAATTTACCCAGTGTGTAGTGTGGGTGTGAAATGTGCCCAGTGTATAGTGAGGGTGTGAAATGTATCCAATGTGTAGCGAGGGTGTGAAATTTACCCAGTGAGTAGTAAGTTTGTGAAATTTACCCAGTGTGTAGTGAGGGTGTGAAATGTGCCCAGTGTATAGTGAGGGTGTGAAATGTACCCAGTGAGTAGTAAGTTTGTGAAATGTACCCAGTGTGTAGTGAGGGTGTGAAATGTGCCCAGTGTATAGTGAGGGTGTGAAATGTACCCAGTGAGTAGTAAGTTTGTGAAATGTACCCAGTGTATAGTGAGGGTGTGAAATGTACCCAGTGAGTAGTAAGTATGTGAAATGTACC
This sequence comes from Chiloscyllium plagiosum, assembly GCF_037043375.1. Taxonomy (NCBI): domain Eukaryota; kingdom Metazoa; phylum Chordata; class Chondrichthyes; order Orectolobiformes; family Hemiscylliidae; genus Chiloscyllium; species Chiloscyllium plagiosum. The sequence continues at coordinate 2,832,072 of NW_028270166.1, forward strand.
CAGTGTGTAGTGAGGGTGTGCAATGTGTCCAGTGTATAGTGAGGGTGTGAAATGTGCCCAGTGTGTAGTGAGGGTGTGAAATGTACCCAATGTGTACTGAGGGTGTGAAATGTACCCAGTGTGTACTGAGGGTGCGAAATGCACCCAGTGTGTACAGAGGGTGTGAAATGTACCCAGTGAGTAGTAAATTTGTGAAATGTACCCAGTGTACTAAGGGTGTGAAATGTACCCAGTGTGTACTGAGGGTGTGAAATGCACCCAGTGTGTACTGAGGGTGTGAAATGCACCCAGTGTGTACTGAGGGTGTGAAATGTACCCAGTGAGTAGTAAGTTTGTGAAATGTACCCAGTGTGTACTGAGGGTGTGAAATGTACCCAGTGTGTGCTGAGGGTGTGAAATGCACCCAGTGTGTACTGAGGGTGTGAAATGCACCCAGTGTGTACTGAGGGTGTGAAATGTACCCAGTGAGTAGTAAGTTTGTGAAATGTACCCAGTGTGTACTGAGGGTGTGAAATGTGCCCAGTGTATAGTGAGGGTGTGAAATGTATCCAATGTGTAGCGAGGGTGTGAAATGTGCCCAGTGTATAGTGAGGGTGTGAAATGTACCCAGTGAGTAGTAAGTTTGTGAAATGTACCCAGTGTGTAGTGTGGGTGTGAAATGTGCCCAGTGTATAGTGAGGGTGTGAAATGTATCCAATGTGTAGCGAGGGTGTGAAATTTACCCAGTGAGTAGTAAGTTTGTGAAATTTACCCAGTGTGTAGTGAGGGTGTGAAATGTGCCCAGTGTATAGTGAGGGTGTGAAATGTACCCAGTGAGTAGTAAGTTTGTGAAATGTACCCAGTGTGTAGTGAGGGTGTGAAATGTGCCCAGTGTATAGTGAGGGTGTGCAATGTGTCCAGTGTATAGTGAGGGTGTGAAATGTACCCAGTGAGTAGTAAGTTTGTGAAATTTACCCAGTGTGTAGTGAGGGTGTGAAATGTGCCCAGTGTATAGTGAGGGTGTGAAATGTATCCAATGTGTAGCGAGGGTGTGAAATTTACCCAGTGAGTAGTGAGGGTGCGAAATGTACCGAGTGTGTAGTGAGGGTGTGAACTGTGCCCAGTGTATAGTGAGTGTGTGAAATGTACCCAGTGTATACTGAGGGTGTGAAATGTGCCCAGTGTATAGTGAGGGTGTGAAATGTACCCAGTGTATAGTGAGGGTGTGAAATGTATCCAATGTGTAGCGAGGGTGTGAAATTTACCCAGTGAGTAGTGAGGGTGTGAAATGTACCCAGTGTGTAGTGAGGGTGTGAACTGTGCCCAGTGTATAGTGAGGGTGTGAAATGTACCCAGTGTATACTGAGGGTGTGAAATGTGCCCAGTGTATAGTGAGGGTGTGAAATGTACCCAGTGTATAGTGAGGGTGTGAAATGTACCCAGTGAGTAGTAAGTTTGTGAAATGTACCCAGTGTGTAGTGAGGGTGTGCAATGTGTCCAGTGTATAGTGAGGGTGTGAAATGTACCCAGTGAGTAGTAAGTTTGTGAAATTTACCCAGTGTGTAGTGTGGGTGTGAAATGTGCCCAGTGTATAGTGAGGGTGTGAAATGTATCCAATGTGTAGCGAGGGTGTGAAATTTACCCAGTGAGTAGTAAGTTTGTGAAATTTACCCAGTGTGTAGTGAGGGTGTGAAATGTGCCCAGTGTATAGTGAGGGTGTGAAATGTACCCAGTGAGTAGTACGTTTGTGAAATGTACCCAGTGTGTAGTGAGGGTGTGAAATGTGCCCAGTGTATAGTGAGGGTGTGAAATGTACCCAGTGAGTAGTAAGTTTGTGAAATGTACCCAGTGTATAGTGAGGGTGTGAAATGTACCCAGTGTGTAGTGAGGGTGTGAAATGTGCCCAGTGTATAGTGAGGGTGTGAAATGTACCCAGTGAGTAGTAAGTTTGTGAAATGTACCCAGTGTATAGTGAGGGTGTGAAATGTACCCAGTGAGTAGTAAGTATGTGAAATGTACCCAGTGTGTAGTGAGGGTGTGCAATGTGTCCAGTGTATAGTGAGGGTGTGAAATGTACCCAGTGAGTAGTAAGTTTGTGAAATTTACCCAGTGTGTAGTGAGGGTGTGAAATGTGCCCAGTGTATAGTGAGGGTGTGAAATGTATCCAATGTGTAGCGAGGGTGTGAAATTTACCCAGTGAGTAGTGAGGGTGCGAAATGTACCCAGTGTGTAGTGAGGGTGTGAACTGTGCTCAGTGTATAGTGAGGGTGTGAAATGTACCCAGTGTATACTGAGGGTGTGAAATGTGCCCAGTGTATAGTGAGGGTGTGAAATGTACCCAGTGTATAGTGAGGGTGTGAAATGTATCCAATGTGTAGCGAGGGTGTGAAATTTACCCAGTGAGTAGTGAGGGTGTGAAATGTACCCAGTGTGTAGTGAGGGTGTGAACTGTGCCCAGTGTATAGTGAGGGTGTGAAATGTACCCAGTGTATACTGAGGGTGTGAAATGTGCCCAGTGTATAGTGAGGGTGTGAAATTTACCCAGTGTATAGTGAGGGTGTGAAATGTACCCAGTGAGTAGTAAGTTTGTGAAATGTACCCAGTGTGTAGTGAGGGTGTGCAATGTGTCCAGTGTATAGTGAGGGTGTGAAATGTACCCAGTGAGTAGTAAGTTTGTGAAATTTACCCAGTGTGTACTGAGGGTGTGAAGTGTACCCAGTGAGTAGTGAGGGTGTGAAATGCACCCAGTGTGTAATGAGGGTGTGAAATGTACCCAGTGTATAGTGAGGGTGTGAAATGTGCCCAGTGTATAGTGAGGGTGTGAAATGTACCCAGTGAGTAGTAAGTTTGTGAAATGTACCCAGTGTGTAGTGAGGGTGTGAAATGTGTCCAGTGTATAGTGAGGGTGTGAAATGTATCCAATGTGTAGCGAGGGTGTGAAATGTACCCAGTGAGTAGTAAGTTTGTGAAATGTACCCAGTGTATAGTGAGGGTGTGAAATTTACCCAGTGAGTAGTGAGTCTGTGAAATGTACCCAGTGTGTAGTGAGGGTGTGAAATGAACCCAGTGTGTAGTGAGGGTGTGAAATGTGCCCAGTGTATAGTGAGGGTGTGAAATGTACCTAGTGTATACTGAGGGTGTGAAATGTACCCAGTGTGTACTGAGGGTGTGAAATGTACCCAGTGTGTAGTGAGGGTGTGAAATGTACCCAGTGAGTAGTGAGGGTGTGAAATATACACACTGTGTAGTGAGGCTGTGAAATGTACCCAGTGTGTACTGAGGGTGTGAAATGTACCCAGTGAGTAGTGAGCCTGTGAAATGTACCCAGTGTGTCGTGAGGGTGTGAAATGTACCCAGTGGGTTGTGAGAGTGTGAAATGTACCCATTGCGTAGTGAGGGTGTGAAATGAAGCCAGTGAGTTGTGAGTGTGTGAAGTACACCTGGTGTGTAGTGAGGCTGTGAAATGTACCCAGTGGGTTGTGAGGGTGTGAAATGAACCCAGTGTGTAGTAAGGCTGTGAAATGGACCCAGTGTGTAGTGAGGCTGTGAAATGTACACAGTGATTAGTGAGGGCGTGAAATGTACACAGTGTGTAGTGAGGGTGTGAAATGTATCCAGTGTGTCGTGACGGTTTGAAATGTACCCAGTGTGTAGTGAGGGTGTGAAATGTACCCAGTGTGTAGTGAGGGTGTGAAATGTACCCAGTGTATAGTGAGGGTGTGAAATGTATCCAATGTGTAGCGAGGGTGTGAAATGTGCCCAGTGTATAGTGAGGGTGTGAAATGTACCCAGTGAGTAGTAAGTTTGTGAAATGTACCCAGTGTGTAGTGAGGGTGTGCAATGTGCCCAGTGTATAGTGAGGGTGTGAAATGTACCCAGTGAGTAGTAAGTTTGTGAAATGTACCCAGTGTGTAGTGAGGGTGTGAAATGTGCCCAGTGTATAGTGAGGGTGTGAAATGTACCCAGTGAGTAGTAAGTTTGTGAAATGTACCCAGTGTATAGTGAGGGTGTGAAATGTACCCAGTGAGTAGTAAGTATGTGAAATGTACCCAGTGTGTAGTGAGTGTGTGAAATTTGCCCAGTGTATAGTGGGGGTGTGAAATGTACCCAGTGAGTAGTAAGTTTATGAAATTTACCCAGTGTGTAGTGAGGGTGTGAAATGTGCCCAGTGTATAGTGAGGGTGTGAAATGTATCCAATGTGTAGCGAGGGTGTGAAATTTACCCAGTGAGTAGTGAGGGTGCGAAATGTACCCAGTGTGTAGTGAGGGTGTGAACTGTGCCCAGTGTACAGTGAGGGTGTGAAATGTACCCAGTGTATACTGAGGGTGTGAAATGTGCCCAGTGTATAGTGAGGGTGTGAAATGTACCCAGTGTATAGTGAGGGTGTGAAATGTATCCAATGTGTAGCGAGGGTGTGAAATGTGCCCAGTGTATAGTGAGGGTGTGAAATGTACCCAGTGAGTAGTAAGTTTGTGAAATGTACCCAGTGTGTAGTGAGGGTGTGAAATGTGCCCAGTGTGTAGTGAGGGTGTGAAATATGCCCAGTGTATAGTGAGGGTGTGAAATGTATCCAATGTGTAGCGAGGGTGTGAAATTTACCCAGTGAGTAGTGAGGGTGCGAAATGTACCCAGTGTGTAGTGAGGGTGTGAACTGTGCCCAGTGTATAGTGAGGGTGTGAAATGTACCCAGTGTATACTGAGGGTGTGAAATGTGCCCACTGTATAGTGAGGGTGTGAAATGTACCCAGTGTATAGTGAGGGTGTGAAATGTATCCAATGTGTAGCGAGTGTGTGAAATGTGCCCAGTGTATAGTGAGGGTGTGAAATGTACCCAGTGAGTAGTAAGTTTGTGAAATGTACCCAGTGTGTAGTGAGGGTGTGCAATGTGTCCAGTGTATAGTGAGGGTGTGAAATGTACCCAGTGTGTAGTGAGGGTGTGAAATGTGCCCAGTGTATAGTGAGGGTGTGAAATGTACCCAGTGTATAGTGAGGGTGTGAAATGTGTCCAGTGTGTAGTGAGGGTGTGAAATGTACACACTGTGTAAAATGTGTGTGAAATGTACCCAGTGTATACTGAGGGTGTGAAATGTACCCAGTGTGTACTGAGGGTGTGAAATGGACCCAGTGTATACTGAGGGTGTGAAATGTACCCAGTGTGTACTGAGGGTGTGAAATGTACCCAGTGTGTACTGAGGGTGTGAAATGTACCCAGTGTGTACTGAGGGTGTGAAATGTACCCAGTGTGTTCTGAGGGTGTTAAATGTACCCAGTGTGTACTGAGGGTGTGAAATGTACCCAGTGTATACTGAGGGTGTGAAATGTACCCAGTGTATACTGAGGGTGTGAAATGTACGCAGTGTATACTGAGGGTGTGAAATGTACCCAGTGTGTACTGAGGGTGTGAAATGTACCCAGTGTATACTGAGGGTGTGAAATGTACCCAGTGAGTAGTAAGTTTGTGAAATTTACCCAGTGTGTCGTGAGGGTGTGAAATATGCCCAGTGTATAGTGAGGGTGTGAAATGTACCCAGTGTGTAATGAGGGTGTGAAATGTACCCAGTGTATAGTGAGGGTGTGAAATGTGCCCAGTGTATACTGAGGGTGTGAAATGTACCCAGTGAGTAGTAAGTTTGTGAAATGTACCCAGTGTGTAGTGAGGGTGTGAAATGTGTCCAGTGTATAGTGAGGGTGTGAAATGTATCCAATGTGTAGCGAGGGTGTGAAATGTACCCAGTGTATAGTGAGGGTGTGAAATTTACCCAGTGAGTAGTGAGTCTGTGAAATGTACCCAGTGTGTAGTGAGGGTGTGAAATGAACCCAGTGTGTAGTGAGGGTGTGAAATGTGCCCAGTGTATAGTGAGGGTGTGAAATGTACCTAGTGTATACTGAGGGTGTGAAATGTACCCAGTGTATACTGAGGGTGTGAAATGTACCCAGTGTGTAGTGAGGGTGTGAAATGTACCCAGTGAGTAGTGAGGGTGTGAAATGTACACACTGTGTAGTGAGGCTGTGAAATGTACCCAGTGTGTACTGAGGGTGTGAAATGTACCCAGTGAGTAGTGAGCCTGTGAAATGTACCCAGTGTGTCGTGAGGGTGTGAAATGTACCCAGTGGGTTGTGAGAGTGTGAAATGTACCCATTGCGTAGTGAGGGTGTGAAATGAAGCCAGTGAGTTGTGAGTGTGTGAAGTACACCTGGTGTGTAGTGAGGCTGTGAAATGTACCCAGTGGGTTGTGAGGGTGTGAAATGAACCCAGTGTGTAGTAAGGCTGTGAAATGGACCCAGTGTGTAGTGAGGCTGTGAAATGTACACAGTGATTAGTGAGGGCGTGAAATGTACACAGTGTGTAGTGAGGGTGTGAAATGTATCCAGTGTGTCGTGACGGTTTGAAATGTACCCAGTGTGTAGTGAGGGTGTGAAATGTACCCAGTGTGTAGTGAGGGTGTGAAATGTATCCAATGTGTAGCGATGGTGTGAAATGTGCCCAGTGTATAGTGAGGGTGTGAAATGTACCCAGTGAGTAGTAAGTTTGTGAAATGTACCCAGTGTGTAGTGAGGGTGTGCAATGTGCCCAGTGTATAGTGAGGGTGTGAAATGTACCCAGTGAGTAGTAAGTTTGTGAAATGTACCCAGTGTGTAGTGAGGGTGTGAAATGTGCCCAGTGTATAGTGAGGGTGTGAAACGTACCCAGTGAGTAGTAAGTTTATGAAATTTACCCAGTGTGTAGTGAGGGTGTGAAATGTGCCCAGTGTATAGTGAGGGTGTGAAATGTATCCAATGTGTAGCGAGGGTGTGAAATTTACCCAGTGAGTAGTGAGGGTGCGAAATGTACCCAGTGTGTAGTGAGGGTGTGAACTGTGCCCAGTGTATAGTGAGGGTGTGAAATGTACCCAGTGTATACTGAGGGTGTGAAATGTGCCCAGTGAGTAGTAAGTTTGTGAAATGTACCCAGTGTGTAGTGAGTGTGTGAAATGTGCCCAGTGTATAGTGGGGGTGTGAAATGTACCCAGTGAGTAGTAAGTGTATGAAATTTACCCAGTGTGTAGTGAGGGTGTGAAATGTGCCCAGTGTATAGTGAGGGTGTGAAATGTATCCAATGTGTAGCGAGGGTGTGAAATTTACCCAGTGAGTAGTGAGGGTGCGAAATGTACCCAGTGTGTAGTGAGGGTGTGAACTGTGCCCAGTGTATAGTGAGGGTGTGAAATGTACCCAGTGAGTAGTAAGTTTGTGAAATGTACCCAGTGTGTAGTGAGGGTGTGAAATGTGCCCAGTGTGTAGTGAGGGTGTGAAATATGCCCAGTGTATAGTGAGGGTGTGAAATGTATCCAATGTGTTGCGAGGGTGTGAAATTTACCCAGTGAGTAGTGAGGGTGCGAAATGTACCCAGTGTGTAGTGAGGGTGTGAACTGTGCCCAGAGTATAGTGAGGGTGTGAAATGTACCCAGTGTATACTGAGGGTGTGAAATGTGCCCACTGTATAGTGAGGGTGTGAAATGTACCCAGTGTATAGTGAGGGTGTGATATGTATCCAATGTGTAGCGAGTGTGTGAAATGTGCCCAGTGTATAGTGAGGGTGTGAAATGTACCCAGTGAGTAGTAAGTTTGTGAAATGTACCCAGTGTGTAGTGAGGGTGTGCAATGTGTCCAGTGTATAGTGAGGGTGTGAAATGTACCCAGTGTGTAATGAGGGTGTGAAATGTGCCCAGTGTATAGTGAGGGTGTGAAATGTACCCAGTGTATAGTGAGGGTGTGAAATGTGTCCAGTGTGTAGTGAGGGTGTGAAATGTACACACTGTGTAATATGTGTGTGAAATGTACCCAGTGTATACTGAGGGTGTGAAATGTACCCAGTGTGTACTGAGGGTGTGAAATGGACCCAGTGTATACTGAGGGTGTGAAATGTACCCAGTGTGTACTGAGGGTGTGAAATGTACCCAGTGTGTACTGAGGGTGTGAAATGTACCCAGTGTGTACTGAGGGTGTGAAATGTACCCAGTGTATACTGAGGGTGTGAAATGTACCCAGTGTGTACTGAGGGTGTTAAATGTACCCAGTGTGTACTGAGGGTGTGAAATGTACCCAGTGTATACTGAGGGTGTGAAATGTACCCAGTGTGTACTGAGGGTGTGAAATGTACGCAGTGTATACTGAGGGTGTGAAATGTACCCAGTGTGTACTGAGGGTGTGAAATGTACCCAGTGTATACTGAGGGTGTGAAATGTACCCAGTGAGTAGTAAGTTTGTGAAATTTACCCAGTGTGTCGTGAGGGTGTGAAATATGCCCAGTGTATAGTGAGGGTGTGAAATGTACCCAGTGAGTAGTAAGTTTGTGAAATGTACCCAGTGTATAGTGAGGGTGTGCAATGTGTCCAGTGTATAGTGAGGGTGTGAAATGTACCCAGTGAGTAGTAAGTTTGTGAAATTTACCCAGTGTGTAGTGAGGGTGTGAAATGTACCCAGTGAGTAGTAAGTTTGTGAAATTTACCCAGTGTATAGTGAGGGTGTGAAATGTGCCCAGTGTATAGTGAGGGTGTGAAATGTATCCAATGTGTAGCGAGGGTGTGAAATTTACCCAGTGAGTAGTGAGGGTGCGAAATGTACCCAGTGTGTAGTGAGGGTGTGAACTGTGCTCAGTGTATAGTGAGGGTGTGAAATGTACCCAGTGTATACTGAGGGTGTGAAATGTGCCCAGTGTATAGTGAGGGTGTGAAATGTACCCAGTGTATAGTGAGGGTGTGAAATGTATCCAATGTGTAGCGAGGGTGTGAAATTTACCCAGTGAGTAGTGAGGGTGCGAAATGTACCCAGTGTGTAGTGAGGGTGTGAACTGTGCCCAGTGTATAGTGAGGGTGTGAAATGTACCCAGTGTATACTGAGGGTGTGAAATGTGCCCAGTGTATAGTGAGGGTGTGAAATGTACCCAGTGTATACTGAGGGTGTGAAATGTGCCCAGTGTATAGTGAGGGTGTGAAATGTACCCAGTGTATAGTGAGGGTGTGAAATGTACCCAGTGAGTAGTAAGTTTGTGAAATGTACCCAGTGTGTAGTGAGGGTGTGCAATGTGTCCAGTGTATAGTGAGGGTGTGAAATGTACCCAGTGTGTAGTGAGGGTGTGAAATGTGCCCAGTGTATAGTGAGGGTGTGAAATGTACCCAGTGTATAGTGAGGGTGTGAAATGTGTCCAGTGTGTAGTGAGGGTGTGAAATGTACACACTGTGTAGTATGTGTGTGAAATGTACCCAGTGTATACTGAGGGTGTGAAATGTACCCAGTGTGTACTGAGGGTGTGAAATGGACCCAGTGTATACTGAGGGTGTGAAATGTACCCAGTGTGTACTGAGGGTGTGAAATGTACCCAGTGTGTACTGAGGGTGTGAAATGTACCCAGTGTATACTGAGGGTGTGAAATGTACCCAGTGTGTACTGAGGGTGTTAAATGTACCCAGTGTGTACTGAGGGTGTGAAATGTACCCAGTGTATACTGAGGGTGTGAAATGTACCCAGTGAGTAGTAAGTTTGTGAAATTTACCCAGTGTGTCGTGAGGGTGTGAAATATGCCCAGTGTATAGTGAGGGTGTGAAATGTACCCAGTGAGTAGTAAGTTTGTGAAATGTACCCAGTGTATAGTGAGGGTGTGAAATGTACCCAGTGAGTAGTAAGTATGTGAAATGTACCCAGTGTGTAGTGAGGGTGTGCAATGTGTCCAGTGTATAGTGAGGGTGTGAAATGTACCCAGTGAGTAGTAAGTTTGTGAAATTTACCCAGTGTGTAGTGAGGCTGTGAAATGTGCCCAGTGTATAGTGAGGGTGTGAAATGTATCCAATGTGTAGCGAGGGTGTGAAATTTACCCAGTGAGTAGTGAGGGTGCGAAATGTACCCAGTGTGAAGTGAGGGTGTGAACTGTGCTCAGTGTATAGTGAGGGTGTGAAATGTACCCAGTGTATACTGAGGGTGTGAAATGTGCCCAGTGTATAGTGAGGGTGTGAAATGTACCCAGTGTATAGTGAGGGTGTGAAATGTATCCAATGTGTAGCGAGGGTGTGAAATTTACCCAGTGAGTAGTGAGGGTGCGAAATGTACCCAGTGTGTAGTGAGGGTGTGAACTGTGCCCAGTGTATAGTGAGGGTGTGAAATGTACCCAGTGTATACTGAGGGTGTGAAATGTGCCCAGTGTATAGTGAGGGTGTGAAATGTACCCAGTGTATAGTGAGGGTGTGAAATGTACCCAGTGAGTAGTAAGTTTGTGAAATGTACCCAGTGTGTAGTGAGGGTGTGCAATGTACCCAGTGAGTAGTAAGTTTGTGAAATGTACCCAGTGTGTAGTGAGGGTGTGCAATGTGTCCAGTGTATAGTGAGGGTGTGAAATGTACCCAGTGAGTAGTAAGTTTGTGAAATGTACCCAGTGTATAGTGAGGGTGTGAAATGTACCCAGTGAGTAGTAAGTTTGTGAAATGTACCCAGTGTGTAGTGAGGGTGTGCAATGTGTCCAGTGTATAGTGAGGGTGTGAAATGTACCCAGTGAGTAGTAAGTTTGTGAAATTTACCCAGTGTGTACTGAGGGTGTGAAGTGTACCCAGTGAGTAGTGAGGGTGTGAAATGTACCCAGTGTATAGTGAGGGTGTGAAATGTATCCAATGTGTAGCGAAGGTGTGAAATGTACCCAGTGTATAGTGAGGGTGTGAAATGTACCTAGTGTATACTGAGGGTGTGAAATGTACCCAGTGTATACTGAGGGTGTGAAATGTACCCAGTGTGTAGTGAGGGTGTGAAATGTACCCAGTGTATACTGAGGGTGTGAAATGTACCCAGTGTGTACTGAGGGTGTGAAATGTACCCAGTGTATACTGAGGGTGTGAAATGTACCCAGTGAGTAGTGAGCCTGTGAAATGTACCCAGTGTGTCGTGAGGGTGTGAAATGTACCCAGTGGGTTGTGAGAGTGTGAAATGTACCCATTGCGTAGTGAGGGTGTGAAATGAAGCCAGTGAGTTGTGAGTGTGTGAAGTACACCTGGTGTGTAGTGAGGCTGTGAAATGTACCCAGTGGGTTGTGTGGGTGTGAAATGAACCCAGTGTGTAGTAAGGCTGTGAAATGGACCCAGTGTGTAGTGAGGCTGTGAAATGTACACAGTGAGTAGTGAGGGTGTGAAATGTATCCAGTGTGTCGTGACGGTTTGAAATGTACCCAGTGTGTAGTGAGGGTGTGAAATGTACCCAGTGTGTAGTGAGGGTGTGAAATGTACCCAGTGTATAGTGAGGGTGTGAAATGTATCCAATGTGTAGCGAGGGTGTGAAGTGTGCCCAGTGTATAGTGAGGGTGTGAAATGTACCCAGTGAGTAGTAAGTTTGTGAAATGTACCCAGTGTGTAGTGAGGTTGTGAAATGTGCCCAGTGTATAGTGAGGGTGTGAAATGTACCCAGTGAGTAGTAAGTTTGTGAAATGTACCCAGTGTGTAGTGAGGGTGTGAAATGTGCCCAGTGTATAGTGAGGGTGTGAAATGTACCCAGTGAGTAGTAAGTTTGTGAAATGTACCCAGTGTATAGTGAGGGTGTGAAATGTACCCAGTGAGTAGTAAGTATGTGAAATGTACCCAGTGTGTAGTGAGGGTGTGCAATGTGTCCAGTGTATAGTGAGGGTGTGAAATGTACCCAGTGAGTAGTAAGTTTGTGAAATTTACCCAGTGTGTAGTGAGGGTGTGAAATGTGCCCAGTGTATAGTGAGGGTGTGAAATGTATCCAATGTGTAGCGAGGGTGTGAAATTTACCCAGTGAGTAGTGAGGGTGCGAAATGTACCCAGTGTGTAGTGAGGGTGTGAACTGTGCCCAGTGTGTAGTGAGGGTGTGAACTGTGCCCAGTGTATAGTGAGGGTGTGAAATGTACCCAGTGTATACTGAGGGTGTGAAATGTGCCCAGTGTATAATGAGGGTGTGAAATGTGCCCAGTGTATAGTGAGGGTGTGAAATGTATCCAATGTGTAGCGAGGGTGTGAAATTTACCCAGTGAGTAGTGAGGGTGCGAAATGTACCCAGTGTGTAGTGAGGGTGTGAACTGTGCCCAGTGTATACTGAGGGTGTGAAATGTACCCAGTGTATAGTGAGGGTGTGAAATGTATCCAATGTGTAGCGAGTGTGTGAAATGTGCCCAGTGAATAGTGAGGGTGTGAAATGGACCCAGTGAGTAGTAAGTTTGTGAAATGTACCCAGTGTGTAGTGAGGGTGTGAAATGTGTCCAGTGTGTAGTATGTGTGTGAAATGTACCCAGTGTATACTGAGGGTGTGAAATGTACCCAGTGTGTACTGAGGGTGTGAAATGGACCCAGTGTATACTGAGGGTGTGAAATGTTCCCAGTGTGTACTGAGGGTGTGAAATGTACCCAGTGTGTACTGAGGGTGTGAAATGTACCCAGTGTATACTGAGGGTGTGAAATGTACCCAGTGTGTACTGAGGGTGTTAAATGTACCCAGTGTGTACTGAGGGTGTGAAATGTACCCAGTGTATACTGAGGGTGTGAAATGTACCCAGTGTGTACTGAGGGTGTGAAATGTACCCAGTGTGTACTGAGGGTGTGAAATGTACCCAGTGTATACTGAGGGTGTGAAATGTACCCAGTGAGTAGTAAGTTTGTGAAATTTACCCAGTGTGTCGTGAGGGTGTGAAATATGCCCAGTGTATAGTGAGGGTGCGAAATGTACCCAGTGTGTAGTGAGGGTGTGAACTGTGCCCAGTGTATAGTGAGGGTGTGAAATGTACCCAGTGAGTAGTAAGTTTGTGAAATGTACCCAGTGTGTAGTGAGGGTGTGAAATGTGCCCAGTGTGTAGTGAGGGTGTGAAATATGCCCAGTGTATAGTGAGGGTGTGAAATGTATCCAATGTGTTGCGAGGGTGTGAAATTTACCCAGTGAGTAGTGAGGGTGCGAAATGTACCCAGTGTGTAGTGAGGGTGTGAACTGTGCCCAGAGTATAGTGAGGGTGTGAAATGTACCCAGTGTATACTGAGGGTGTGAAATGTGCCCACTGTATAGTGAGGGTGTGAAATGTACCCAGTGTATAGTGAGGGTGTGATATGTATCCAATGTGTAGCGAGTGTGTGAAATGTGCCCAGTGTATAGTGAGGGTGTGAAATGTACCCAGTGAGTAGTAAGTTTGTGAAATGTACCCAGTGTGTAGTGAGGGTGTGCAATGTGTCCAGTGTATAGTGAGGGTGTGAAATGTACCCAGTGTGTAATGAGGGTGTGAAATGTGCCCAGTGTATAGTGAGGGTGTGAAATGTACCCAGTGTATAGTGAGGGTGTGAAATGTGTCCAGTGTGTAGTGAGGGTGTGAAATGTACACACTGTGTAATATGTGTGTGAAATGTACCCAGTGTATACTGAGGGTGTGAAATGTACCCAGTGTGTACTGAGGGTGTGAAATGGACCCAGTGTATACTGAGGGTGTGAAATGTACCCAGTGTGTACTGAGGGTGTGAAATGTACCCAGTGTGTACTGAGGGTGTGAAATGTACCCAGTGTGTACTGAGGGTGTGAAATGTACCCAGTGTATACTGAGGGTGTGAAATGTACCCAGTGTGTACTGAGGGTGTTAAATGTACCCAGTGTGTACTGAGGGTGTGAAATGTACCCAGTGTATACTGAGGGTGTGAAATGTACCCAGTGTGTACTGAGGGTGTGAAATGTACGCAGTGTATACTGAGGGTGTGAAATGTACCCAGTGTGTACTGAGGGTGTGAAATGTACCCAGTGTATACTGAGGGTGTGAAATGTACCCAGTGAGTAGTAAGTTTGTGAAATTTACCCAGTGTGTCGTGAGGGTGTGAAATATGCCCAGTGTATAGTGAGGGTGTGAAATGTACCCAGTGAGTAGTAAGTTTGTGAAATGTACCCAGTGTATAGTGAGGGTGTGCAATGTGTCCAGTGTATAGTGAGGGTGTGAAATGTACCCAGTGAGTAGTAAGTTTGTGAAATTTACCCAGTGTGTAGTGAGGGTGTGAAATGTACCCAGTGAGTAGTAAGTTTGTGAAATTTACCCAGTGTATAGTGAGGGTGTGAAATGTGCCCAGTGTATAGTGAGGGTGTGAAATGTATCCAATGTGTAGCGAGGGTGTGAAATTTACCCAGTGAGTAGTGAGGGTGCGAAATGTACCCAGTGTGTAGTGAGGGTGTGAACTGTGCTCAGTGTATAGTGAGGGTGTGAAATGTACCCAGTGTATACTGAGGGTGTGAAATGTGCCCAGTGTATAGTGAGGGTGTGAAATGTACCCAGTGTATAGTGAGGGTGTGAAATGTATCCAATGTGTAGCGAGGGTGTGAAATTTACCCAGTGAGTAGTGAGGGTGCGAAATGTACCCAGTGTGTAGTGAGGGTGTGAACTGTGCCCAGTGTATAGTGAGGGTGTGAAATGTACCCAGTGTATACTGAGGGTGTGAAATGTGCCCAGTGTATAGTGAGGGTGTGAAATGTACCCAGTGTATAGTGAGGGTGTGAAATGTACCCAGTGAGTAGTAAGTTTGTGAAATGTACCCAGTGTGTAGTGAGGGTGTGCAATGTGTCCAGTGTATAGTGAGGGTGTGAAATGTACCCAGTGTGTAGTGAGGGTGTGAAATGTGCCCAGTGTATAGTGAGGGTGTGAAATGTACCCAGTGTATAGTGAGGGTGTGAAATGTGTCCAGTGTGTAGTGAGGGTGTGAAATGTACACACTGTGTAGTATGTGTGTGAAATGTACCCAGTGTATACTGAGGGTGTGAAATGTACCCAGTGTGTACTGAGGGTGTGAAATGGACCCAGTGTATACTGAGGGTGTGAAATGTACCCAGTGTGTACTGAGGGTGTGAAATGTACCCAGTGTGTACTGAGGGTGTGAAATGTACCCAGTGTATACTGAGGGTGTGAAATGTACCCAGTGTGTACTGAGGGTGTTAAATGTACCCAGTGTGTACTGAGGGTGTGAAATGTACCCAGTGTATACTGAGGGTGTGAAATGTACCCAGTGAGTAGTAAGTTTGTGAAATTTACCCAGTGTGTCGTGAGGGTGTGAAATATGCCCAGTGTATAGTGAGGGTGTGAAATGTACCCAGTGAGTAGTAAGTTTGTGAAATGTACCCAGTGTATAGTGAGGGTGTGAAATGTACCCAGTGAGTAGTAAGTATGTGAAATGTACCCAGTGTGTAGTGAGGGTGTGCAATGTGTCCAGTGTATAGTGAGGGTGTGAAATGTACCCAGTGAGTAGTAAGTTTGTGAAATTTACCCAGTGTGTAGTGAGGCTGTGAAATGTGCCCAGTGTATAGTGAGGGTGTGAAATGTATCCAATGTGTAGCGAGGGTGTGAAATTTACCCAGTGAGTAGTGAGGGTGCGAAATGTACCCAGTGTGAAGTGAGGGTGTGAACTGTGCTCAGTGTATAGTGAGGGTGTGAAATGTACCCAGTGTATACTGAGGGTGTGAAATGTGCCCAGTGTATAGTGAGGGTGTGAAATGTACCCAGTGTATAGTGAGGGTGTGAAATGTATCCAATGTGTAGCGAGGGTGTGAAATTTACCCAGTGAGTAGTGAGGGTGCGAAATGTACCCAGTGTGTAGTGAGGGTGTGAACTGTGCCCAGTGTATAGTGAGGGTGTGAAATGTACCCAGTGTATACTGAGGGTGTGAAATGTGCCCAGTGTATAGTGAGGGTGTGAAATGTACCCAGTGTATAGTGAGGGTGTGAAATGTACCCAGTGAGTAGTAAGTTTGTGAAATGTACCCAGTGTGTAGTGAGGGTGTGCAATGTACCCAGTGAGTAGTAAGTTTGTGAAATGTACCCAGTGTGTAGTGAGGGTGTGCAATGTGTCCAGTGTATAGTGAGGGTGTGAAATGTACCCAGTGAGTAGTAAGTTTGTGAAATGTACCCAGTGTATAGTGAGGGTGTGAAATGTACCCAGTGAGTAGTAAGTTTGTGAAATGTACCCAGTGTGTAGTGAGGGTGTGCAATGTGTCCAGTGTATAGTGAGGGTGTGAAATGTACCCAGTGAGTAGTAAGTTTGTGAAATTTACCCAGTGTGTACTGAGGGTGTGAAGTGTACCCAGTGAGTAGTGAGGGTGTGAAATGTACCCAGTGTATAGTGAGGGTGTGAAATGTATCCAATGTGTAGCGAAGGTGTGAAATGTACCCAGTGTATAGTGAGGGTGTGAAATGTACCTAGTGTATACTGAGGGTGTGAAATGTACCCAGTGTATACTGAGGGTGTGAAATGTACCCAGTGTGTAGTGAGGGTGTGAAATGTACCCAGTGTATACTGAGGGTGTGAAATGTACCCAGTGTGTACTGAGGGTGTGAAATGTACCCAGTGTATACTGAGGGTGTGAAATGTACCCAGTGAGTAGTGAGCCTGTGAAATGTACCCAGTGTGTCGTGAGGGTGTGAAATGTACCCAGTGGGTTGTGAGAGTGTGAAATGTACCCATTGCGTAGTGAGGGTGTGAAATGAAGCCAGTGAGTTGTGAGTGTGTGAAGTACACCTGGTGTGTAGTGAGGCTGTGAAATGTACCCAGTGGGTTGTGTGGGTGTGAAATGAACCCAGTGTGTAGTAAGGCTGTGAAATGGACCCAGTGTGTAGTGAGGCTGTGAAATGTACACAGTGAGTAGTGAGGGTGTGAAATGTATCCAGTGTGTCGTGACGGTTTGAAATGTACCCAGTGTGTAGTGAGGGTGTGAAATGTACCCAGTGTGTAGTGAGGGTGTGAAATGTACCCAGTGTATAGTGAGGGTGTGAAATGTATCCAATGTGTAGCGAGGGTGTGAAGTGTGCCCAGTGTATAGTGAGGGTGTGAAATGTACCCAGTGAGTAGTAAGTTTGTGAAATGTACCCAGTGTGTAGTGAGGTTGTGAAATGTGCCCAGTGTATAGTGAGGGTGTGAAATGTACCCAGTGAGTAGTAAGTTTGTGAAATGTACCCAGTGTGTAGTGAGGGTGTGAAATGTGCCCAGTGTATAGTGAGGGTGTGAAATGTACCCAGTGAGTAGTAAGTTTGTGAAATGTACCCAGTGTATAGTGAGGGTGTGAAATGTACCCAGTGAGTAGTAAGTATGTGAAATGTACCCAGTGTGTAGTGAGGGTGTGCAATGTGTCCAGTGTATAGTGAGGGTGTGAAATGTACCCAGTGAGTAGTAAGTTTGTGAAATTTACCCAGTGTGTAGTGAGGGTGTGAAATGTGCCCAGTGTATAGTGAGGGTGTGAAATGTATCCAATGTGTAGCGAGGGTGTGAAATTTACCCAGTGAGTAGTGAGGGTGCGAAATGTACCCAGTGTGTAGTGAGGGTGTGAACTGTGCCCAGTGTGTAGTGAGGGTGTGAACTGTGCCCAGTGTATAGTGAGGGTGTGAAATGTACCCAGTGTATACTGAGGGTGTGAAATGTGCCCAGTGTATAATGAGGGTGTGAAATGTGCCCAGTGTATAGTGAGGGTGTGAAATGTATCCAATGTGTAGCGAGGGTGTGAAATTTACCCAGTGAGTAGTGAGGGTGCGAAATGTACCCAGTGTGTAGTGAGGGTGTGAACTGTGCCCAGTGTATACTGAGGGTGTGAAATGTACCCAGTGTATAGTGAGGGTGTGAAATGTATCCAATGTGTAGCGAGTGTGTGAAATGTGCCCAGTGAATAGTGAGGGTGTGAAATGGACCCAGTGAGTAGTAAGTTTGTGAAATGTACCCAGTGTGTAGTGAGGGTGTGAAATGTGTCCAGTGTGTAGTATGTGTGTGAAATGTACCCAGTGTATACTGAGGGTGTGAAATGTACCCAGTGTGTACTGAGGGTGTGAAATGGACCCAGTGTATACTGAGGGTGTGAAATGTTCCCAGTGTGTACTGAGGGTGTGAAATGTACCCAGTGTGTACTGAGGGTGTGAAATGTACCCAGTGTATACTGAGGGTGTGAAATGTACCCAGTGTGTACTGAGGGTGTTAAATGTACCCAGTGTGTACTGAGGGTGTGAAATGTACCCAGTGTATACTGAGGGTGTGAAATGTACCCAGTGTGTACTGAGGGTGTGAAATGTACCCAGTGTGTACTGAGGGTGTGAAATGTACCCAGTGTATACTGAGGGTGTGAAATGTACCCAGTGAGTAGTAAGTTTGTGAAATTTACCCAGTGTGTCGTG
The DNA here is from genome assembly GCF_037043375.1 of Chiloscyllium plagiosum. Taxonomy (NCBI): domain Eukaryota; kingdom Metazoa; phylum Chordata; class Chondrichthyes; order Orectolobiformes; family Hemiscylliidae; genus Chiloscyllium; species Chiloscyllium plagiosum. The sequence goes on from NW_028270166.1 coordinate 2,850,178, forward strand.
AGGGTGTGAAATATGCCCAGTGTATAGTGAGGGTGTGAAATGTACCCAGTGAGTAGTAAGTTTGTGAAATGTACCCAGTGTATAGTGAGGGTGTGAAATGTACCCAGTGAGTAGTAAGTATGTGAAATGTACCCAGTGTGTAGTGAGGGTGTGCAATGTGTCCAGTGTATAGTGAGGGTGTGAAATGTACCCAGTGAGTAGTAAGTTTGTGAAATTTACCCAGTGTGTAGTGAGGGTGTGAAATGTGCCCAGTGTATAGTGAGGGTGTGAAATGTATCCAATGTGTAGCGAGGGTGTGAAATTTACCCAGTGAGTAGTGAAGGTGCGAAATGTACCCAGTGTGTAGTGAGGGTGTGAACTGTGCTCAGTGTATAGTGAGGGTGTGAAATGTACCCAGTGTATACTGAGGGTGTGAAATGTGCCCAGTGTATAGTGAGGGTGTGAAATGTACCCAGTGTATAGTGAGGGTGTGAAATGTATCCAATGTGTAGCGAGGGTGTGAAATTTACCCAGTGAGTAGTGAGGGTGCGAAATGTACCCAGTGTGTAGTGAGGGTGTGAACTGTGCCCAGTGTATAGTGAGGGTGTGAAATGTACCCAGTGTGTACTGAGGGTGTGAAATGTACCCAGTGTGTACTGAGGGTGTTAAATGTACCCAGTGTGTACTGAGGGTGTGAAATGTACCCAGTGTATACTGAGGGTGTGAAATGTACCCAGTGTGTACTGAGGGTATGAAATGTACCCAGTGTGTACTGAGGGTGTGAAATGTACCCAGTGTATACTGAGGGTGTGAAATGTACCCAGTGAGTAGTAAGTTTGTGAAATTTACCCAGTGTATAGTGAGGGTGTGAAATGTACCCAGTGAGTAGTAAGTATGTGAAATGTACCCAGTGTGTAGTGAGGGTGTGCAATGTGTCCAGTGTATAGTGAGGGTGTGAAATGTACCCAGTGAGTAGTAAGTTTGTGAAATTTACCCAGTGTGTAGTGAGGGTGTGAAATGTGCCCAGTGTATAGTGAGGGTGTGAAATGTATCCAATGTGTAGCGAGGGTGTGAAATTTACCCAGTGAGTAGTGAGGGTGCGAAATGTACCCAGTGTGTAGTGAGGGTGTGAACTGTGCTCAGTGTATAGTGAGGGTGTGAAATGTACCCAGTGTATACTGAGGGTGTGAAATGTGCCCAGTGTATAGTGAGGGTGTGAAATGTACCCAGTGTATAGTGAGGGTGTGAAATGTACCCAGTGAGTAGTAAGTTTGTGAAATGTACCCAGTGTGTCGTGAGGGTGTGCAATGTGTCCAGTGTATAGTGAGGGTGTGAAATGTACCCAGTGTGTAGTGAGGGTGTGAAATGTGCCCAGTGTATAGTGAGGGTGTGAAATGTACCCACTGTATAGTGAGGGTGTGAAATGTGTCCAGTGTGTAGTGAGGGTGTGAAATGTACACACTGTGTAGTATGTGTGTGAAATGTACCCAGTGTATACTGAGGGTGTGAAATGTACCCAGTGTGTACTGAGGGTGTGAAATGGACCCAGTGTATACTGAGGGTGTGAAATGTACCCAGTGTGTACTGAGGGTGTGAAATGTACCCAGTGTGTACTGAGGGTGTGAAATGTACCCAGTGTATACTGAGGGTGTGAAATGTACCCAGTGTGTACTGAGGGTGTTAAATGTACCCAGTGTGTACTGAGGGTGTGAAATGTACCCAGTGTATACTGAGGGTGTGAAATGTACCCAGTGTGTACTGAGGATGTGAAATGTACCCAGTGTGTACTGAGGGTGTGAAATGTACCCAGTGTATACTGAGGGTGTGAAATGTACCCAGTGAGTAGTAAGTTTGTGAAATTTACCCAGTGTGTTGTGAGGGTGTGAAATATGCCCAGTGTATAGTGAGGGTGTGAAATGTACCCAGTGAGTAGTAAGTTTGTGAAATGTACCCAGTGTGTAGTGAGGGTGTGAAATGTGCCCAGTGTATAGTGAGGGTGTGAAATGTACCCAGTGAGTAGTAAGTTTGTGAAATGTACCCAGTGTATAGTGAGGGTGTGAAATGTACCCAGTGAGTAGTAAGTATGTGAAATGTACCCAGTGTGTAGTGAGGGTGTGCAATGTGTCCAGTGTATAGTGAGGGTGTGAAATGTACCCAGTGAGTAGTAAGTTTGTGAAATTTACCCAGTGTGTAGTGAGGCTGTGAAATGTGCCCAGTGTATAGTGAGGGTGTGAAATGTATCCAATGTGTAGCGAGGGTGTGAAATTTACCCAGTGAGTAGTGAGGGTGCGAAATGTACCCAGTGTGTAGTGAGGGTGTGAACTGTGCTCAGTGTATAGTGAGGGTGTGAAATGTACCCAGTGTATACTGAGGGTGTGAAATGTGCCCAGTGTATAGTGAGGGTGTGAAATGTACCCAGTGTATAGTGAGGGTGTGAAATGTACCCAGTGAGTAGTAAGTTTGTGAAATGTACCCAGTGTGTAGTGAGGGTGTGCAATGTGTCCAGTGTATAGTGAGGGTGTGAAATGTACCCAGTGAGTAGTAAGTTTGTGAAATTTACCCAGTGTGTAGTGAGGGTGTGAAATGTGCCCAGTGTATAGTGAGGGTGTGAAATGTATCCAATGTGTAGCGAGGGTGTGAAATTTACCCAGTGAGTAGTGAGGGTGCGAAATGTACCCAGTGTGTAGTGAGGGTGTGAACTGTGCCCAGTGTATAGTGAGGGTGTGAAATGTACCCAGTGTATACTGAGGGTGTGAAATGTGCCCAGTGTATAATGAGGGTGTGAAATGTACCCAGTGTATAGTGAGGGTGTGAAATGTATCCAATGTGTAGCGAGGGTGTGAAATGTGCCCAGTGTATAGTGAGGGTGTGAAATGTACCCAGTGAGTAGTAAGTTTGTGAAATGTACCCAGTGTGTAGTGAGGGTGTGAAATGTGCCCAGTGTGTAGTGAGGGTGTGAAATATGCCCAGTGTATAGTGAGGGTGTGAAATGTATCCAATGTGTAGCGAGGGTGTGAAATTTACCCAGTGAGTAGTGAGGGTGCAAAATGTACCCAGTGTGTAGTGAGGGTGTGAACTGTGCCCAGTGTATAGTGAGGGTGTGAAATGTACCCAGTGTATAGTGAGGGTGTGAAATGTATCCAATGTGTAGCGAGTGTGTGAAATGTGCCCAGTGAATAGTGAGGGTGTGAAATGGACCCAGTGAGTAGTAAGTTTGTGAAATGTACCCAGTGGGTTGTGAGGGTGTGCAATGTGTCCAGTGTATAGTGAGGGTGTGAAATGTACCCAGTGAGTAGTAAGTTTGTGAAATTTACCCAGTGTGTACTGAGGGTGTGAAGTGTACCCAGTGAGTAGTGAGGGTGTGAAATGTACCCAGTGTATAGTGAGGGTGTGAAATGTACCCAGTGAGTAGTAAGTATGTGAAATGTACCCAGTGTGTAGTGAGGGTGTGCAATGTGTCCAGTGTATAGTGAGGGTGTGAAATGTACCCAGTGAGTAGTAAGTTTGTGAAATTTACCCAGTGTGTAGTGAGGGTGTGAAATGTGCCCAGTGTATAGTGAGGGTGTGAAATGTATCCAATGTGTAGCGAGGGTGTGAAATTTACCCAGTGAGTAGTGAGGGTGCGAAATGTACCCAGTGTGTAGTGAGGGTGTGAACTGTGCCCAGTGTATAGTGAGGGTGTGAAATGTACCCAGTGTATACTGAGGGTGTGAAATGTGCCCAGTGTATAATGAGGGTGTGAAATGTACCCAGTGTATAGTGAGGGTGTGAAATGTATCCAATGTGTAGCGAGGGTGTGAAATGTGCCCAGTGTATAGTGAGGGTGTGAAATGTACCCAGTGAGTAGTAAGTTTGTGAAATGTACCCAGTGTGTAGTGAGGGTGTGAAATGTGCCCAGTGTGTAGTGAGGGTGTGAAATATGCCCAGTGTATAGTGAGGGTGTGAAATGTATCCAATGTGTAGCGAGGGTGTGAAATTTACCCAGTGAGTAGTGAGGGTGCAAAATGTACCCAGTGTGTAGTGAGGGTGTGAACTGTGCCCAGTGTATAGTGAGGGTGTGAAATGTACCCAGTGTATAGTGAGGGTGTGAAATGTATCCAATGTGTAGCGAGTGTGTGAAATGTGCCCAGTGAATAGTGAGGGTGTGAAATGGACCCAGTGAGTAGTAAGTTTGTGAAATGTACCCAGTGGGTTGTGAGGGTGTGCAATGTGTCCAGTGTATAGTGAGGGTGTGAAATGTACCCAGTGTGTAGTGAGGGTGTGAAATGTGCCCAGTGTATAGTGAGGGTGTGAAATGTACCCAGTGTATACTGAGGGTGTGAAATGTGTCCAGTGTGTAGTGAGGGTGTGAAATGTACACACTGTGTAGTATGTGTGTGAAATGTACCCAGTGTATACTGAGGGTGTGAAATGTACCCAGTGTGTACTGAGGGTGTGAAATGGACCCAGTGTATACTGAGGGTGTGAAATGTACCCAGTGTGTACTGAGGGTGTGAAATGTACCCAGTGTGTACTGAGGGTGTGAAATGTACCCAGTGTATACTGAGGGTGTGAAATGTACCCAGTGTGTACTGAGGGTGTTAAATGTACCCAGTGTGTACTGAGGGTGTGAAATGTACCCAGTGTATACTGAGGGTGTGAAATGTACCCAGTGTGTACTGAGGGTGTGAAATGTACCCAGTGTGTACTGAGGGTGTGAAATGTACCCAGTGTATACTGAGGGTGTGAAATGTACCCAGTGTGTACTGAGGGTGTGAAATGTACCCAGTGTATACTGAGGGTGTGAAATGTACCCAGTGAGTAGTAAGTTTGTGAAATTTACCCAGTGTGTCGTGAGGGTGTGAAATATGCCCAGTGTATAGTGAGGGTGTGAAATGTATCCAATGTGTAGCGAGGGTGTGAAATTTACCCAGTGAGTAGTGAGGGTGTGAAATGTAACCAGTGGGTATTGAGGGTGTGAAGTGTACCCAGTGAGTAGTGAGCCTGTGAAATGTATCCAGTGTGTAGTAAGGCTGTGAAATGTACCCAGTGTGTAGTGAGGCTGTGAAATGTACCCAGTGTGTAGTGAGGCTGTGAAACGTACCCAGTGAGTAGTCAGAGTGTGAAATGTACCCAGTGGGTCGTGAGGGTGTGAAATGTAACCAGTGGGTATTGAGGGTGTGAAGTGTACCCAGTGAGTAGTGAGCCTGTGAAATGTATCCAGTGTGTAGTGAGGCTGTGAAATGTACCCAGTGTGTAGTGAGGCTGTGAAACGTACCCAGTGAGTAGTCAGAGTGTGAAATGTACCCAGTGGGTCGTGAGGCTGTGAAATGTAACCAGTGTTTAGTGAGGGTGTGAAAGGTACCCAGTGAGTATTAAGGGTGTGAGATACACCCGGTGTGTAGCGAGGGTGTGATATGTGCCCAGTGTGTAGTGAGGCTGTGAAATGTACCCAGTGTGTAGTGAGGCTGTGAAACGTACCCAGTGAGTAGTCAGAGTGTGAAATGTACCCAGTGTGTAGTGAGGGTGTGAAATGTATCCAGTGTGTCGTGAGGCTGTGAAATGTACCCAGTGTGTAGTGAGGCTGTGAAACGTACCCAGTGAGTAGTCAGAGTGTGAAATGTACCCAGTGTGTCGTGAGGCTGTGAAATGTACCCAGTGTTTAGTGAGGTTGTGAAATGTACCCAGTGTGTAGTGAGGCCGTGAAATGTACCCAGTGAGTTGTGAGGGTGTGAAATGTACCCAGTGGGTTGTGAGGGTGTGAAATGAACCCAGTGTATAGTGAGGGTGTGAAATGTACCCAGTATGTAGTGAGGGTGTGAAATGTATCCAATGTGTAGCGAGGGTGTGAAATGTACCCAGCGAGTAGTGAGGGTGTAAAATGTACCCAGCGTGTAGTGAGGGTGTGAAATGTACCCAGCGAGTAGTGAGGGTGTGAAATACACCCGGTGTATAGCGAGGGTGTGAAATCAACCCAGTGTGTTGTGAGGGTGTGAAATGTACCCAGTGTGTAGCGAGGCTGTGAAATGTACACAGTGAGTAGTATGTGTGTGAAATGTACCCAGTGTGTAGTGAGGGTGTGAAATGTGCCCAGTGTGTAGTGAGGGTGTGAAATATGCCCAGCGAGTAGTGAGGGTGTGAAATACACCCGGTGTATAGCGAGGGTGTGAAATCAACCCAGTGTGTTGTGAGGGTGTGAAATGTACCCAGTGTGTAGCGAGGCTGTGAAATGTACACAGTGAGTAGTATGTGTGTGAAATGTACCCAGTGTGTAGTGAGGGTGTGAAATGTGCCCAGTGTGTAGTGAGGGTGTGAAATATGCCCAGTGTATAGTGAGGGTGTGAAATGTATCCAATGTGTAGCGAGGGTGTGAAATGTAACCAGTGAATATTAAGGGTGTGAAATGTGCCCAGTGTGTAGTGAGGGTGTGAAATGTGCCCAGTGTGTAGTGAGGGTGTGAAATGTGCCCAGTGTATAGTGAGGGTGTGAAATGTACCCAGTGTATACTGAGGGTGTGAAATGTACCCAGTGGGTAGTGAGGGTGTGAAGTGTACCCAGTGAGTAGTGAGGCTGTGAAATGTATCCAGTGTGTCGTGAGGCTGTGAAATGTACCCAGTGTGTAGTGAGGGTGTGAAATGAAGCCAGTGAGTTGTGAGTGTGTGAAGTACACCCGGTGTGTAGTGAGGCTGTGAAATGTACCCAGTGGGTTGTGAGGGTGTGAAATGAACCCAGTGAGTAGTGAGGCTGTGAAATGAACGCAGTGAGTAGTGAGGGTGTGAAAGGTACCCAGTGAGTATTAAGGGTGTGAGATACACCCGGTGTGTAGCGAGGGTGTGATATGTACCCAGTGTGTCGTGAGGCTGTGAAATGTACCCAGTGTTTAGTGAGGCCGTGAAATGTACCCAGTGAGTTGTGAGGGTATGATATGTACCCAGTATGTAGTGAGGCTGTGAAATGTACCCAGTGAGTAGTGAGGCTGTAAAATGTACCCACTGTGTCGTGAGGGTGTGAAATGTACCCAGTGAGTTGTGAGAGTGTGAAATGTACCCAGTGGGTAGTGAGGGTGTGAAATGTACCCAGTGAGTAGTGAGGCTGTAAAATGTACCCACTGTGTCGTGAGGGTGTGAAATGTACCCAGTGAGTAGTGAGGGTGTGAAATGTACCAAGAGAGTAGTGAGGGTGTGAAATGAAGCCAGTGAGTAGTGAGGGTGTGAAATGTACCCAGTGAGTAGGAAGTGTGTGAAATGTACCGTGTATAATGAGGGTGTGAAATGTATCCAATGTGTAGCGAGGGTGTGAAATGTACCCAGCGTGTAGTGAGGGTGTGAAATGTGTACACGGTGTAGTGAGGGTGTGAAATGTACCCAGCGAGTAGTGAGGGTGTGAAATACACCCGGTGTATAGTGAGGGTGTGAAATGTACCCAGTGTATAGTGAGGGTGTGAAATGTATCCAATGAGTAGCGAGGGTGTGAAATTTACCCAGTGTGTAGTGAGGCTGTGAAATGTACCCAGTGTGTAGTGAGGGTGTGAACTGTGCCCAGTGTATAGTGAGGGTGTGAAATGTACCCAGTGTATAGTGAGGGTGTGAAATGTATCCAATGTGTAGCGAGTGTGTGAAATGTGCCCAGTGAATAGTGAGGGTGTGAAATGGACCCAGTGAGAAGTAAGTTTGTGAAATGTACCCAGTGGGTTGTGAGGGTGTGCAATGTGTCCAGTGTATAGTGAGGGTGTGAAATGTACCCAGTGTGTAGTGAGGGTGTGAAATGTACCCAGCGAGTAGTGAGGGTGTGAAATACACCCGGTGTATAGTGAGGGTGTGAAATGTACCCAGTGTATAGTGAGGGTGTGAAATGTATCCAATGAGTAGCGAGGGTGTGAAATTTACCCAGTGTGTAGTGAGGCTGTGAAATGTACCCAGTGTGTAGTGAGGGTGTGAAATGTACCCAGTGTGTAGTGAGGCCGTGAAATGTACCCAGTGAGTTGTGAGGGTATGATATGTACCCAGTATGTAGTGAGGCTGTGAAATGTACCCAGTGAGTAGTGAGGCTGTAAAATGTACCCACTGTGTCGTGAGGGTGTGAAATGTACCCAGTGAGTTGTGAGAGTGTGAATTGTACTCAGTGGGTAGTGAGGGTGTGAAATGTACCCAGTGAGTAGTGAGGCTGTAAAATGTACCCAGTGAGTAGTAAGTGTGTGAAATGTGCCCAGTGTGTAGTGAGGGTGTGAAATGTGCCCAGTGTGTAGTGAGGGTGTGAAATAAAGCCAGTGAGTTGTGAGTGTGTGAAGTACACCCGGTGTGCAGTGAGGCTGTGAAATGTACCAGTGGGTTGTGAGGGTGTGAAATGAACCCAGTGGGTTGTGAGGGTGTGAAATGAACCCAGTGAGTAGTGAGGGTGTGAAATGTACCCAGTGAGTAGTAAGTGTGTGAAATGTAACGCGTATAGTGAGGGTGTGAAATGTATCCAATGTGTAGTGAGGCTGTGAAATGTACCCAGTGGGTTGTGAGGGTGTGAAATGAACCCGGTAAGTAGTGAGGGTGTGAAATGTACCCAGTGAGTAGTAAGTGTGTGAAATGTACCGTGTATAGCGAGGGTGTGAAATGTATCCAATGTGTAGCGAGGGTGTGAAATGTACCCAGCGAGTAGTGAGCCTGTGAAATGTACCCAGCGTGTAGTGAGGGTGTGAAATGTACACACTGTGTAGTGAGGGTGTGAAATGTACCCAGCGAGTAGTGAGGGTGTGAAATACACCCGGTGTATAGCGAGGCTGTGAAATGTATCCAGTGTGTCGTGACGGTTTGAAATGTACCCAGTGTGTAGTGAGGGTGTGAAGTGTACCCAGTGTGTAGCGAGGCTGTGAAATGTACCCAGTGAGTAGTGAGGGTGTGAAATGTACCCAGTGTGTAGTGAGGGTGTGAAATGTACCCAGTGTATAGTGAGGGTGTGAAATGTACCCAGTGAGTAGTAAGTTTGTGAAATGTACCCAGTGTGTCGTGAGGGTGTGCAATGTGTCCAGTGTATAGTGAGGGTGTGAAATGTACCCAGTGTGTAGTGAGGGTGTGAAATGTGCCCAGTGTATAGTGAGGGTGTGAAATGTACCCACTGTATAGTGAGGGTGTGAAATGTGTCCAGTGTGTAGTGAGGGTGTGAAATGTACACACTGTGTAGTATGTGTGTGAAATGTACCCAGTGTATACTGAGGGTGTGAAATGTACCCAGTGTGTACTGAGGGTGTGAAATGGACCCAGTGTATACTGAGGGTGTGAAATGTACCCAGTGTGTACTGAGGGTGTGAAATGTACCCAGTGTGTACTGAGGGTGTGAAATGTACCCAGTGTATACTGAGGGTGTGAAATGTACCCAGTGTGTACTGAGGGTGTTAAATGTACCCAGTGTGTACTGAGGGTGTGAAATGTACCCAGTGTATACTGAGGGTGTGAAATGTACCCAGTGTGTACTGAGGATGTGAAATGTACCCAGTGTGTACTGAGGGTGTGAAATCTACCCAGTGTATACTGAGGGTGTGAAATGTACCCAGTGAGTAGTAAGTTTGTGAAATTTACCCAGTGTGTTGTGAGGGTGTGAAATATGCCCAGTGTATAGTGAGGGTGTGAAATGTACCCAGTGAGTAGTAAGTTTGTGAAATGTACCCAGTGTGTAGTGAGGGTGTGAAATGTGCCCAGTGTATAGTGAGGCTGTGAAATGTACCCAGTGAGTAGTAAGTTTGTGAAATGTACCCAGTGTATAGTGAGGGTGTGAAATGTACCCAGTGAGTAGTAAGTATGTGAAATGTACCCAGTGTGTAGTGAGGGTGTGCAATGTGTCCAGTGTATAGTGAGGGTGTGAAATGTACCCAGTGAGTAGTAAGTTTGTGAAATTTACCCAGTGTGTAGTGAGGCTGTGAAATGTGCCCAGTGTATAGTGAGGGTGTGAAATGTATCCAATGTGTAGCGAGGGTGTGAAATTTACCCAGTGAGTAGTGAGGGTGCGAAATGTACCCAGTGTGTAGTGAGGGTGTGAACTGTGCTCAGTGTATAGTGAGGGTGTGAAATGTACCCAGTGTATACTGAGGGTGTGAAATGTGCCCAGTGTATAGTGAGGGTGTGAAATGTACCCAGTGTATAGTGAGGGTGTGAAATGTACCCAGTGAGTAGTAAGTTTGTGAAATGTACCCAGTGTGTAGTGAGGGTGTGCAATGTGTCCAGTGTATAGTGAGGGTGTGAAATGTACCCAGTGAGTAGTAAGTTTGTGAAATTTACCCAGTGTGTACTGAGGGTGTGAAGTGTACCCAGTGAGTAGTGAGGGTGTGAAATGTACCCAGTGTGTAATGATGGTGTGAAATGTACCCAGTGTATAGTGAGGGTGTGAAATGTGCCCAGTGTATAGTGAGGGTGTGAAATGTACCCAGTGAGTAGTAAGTTTGTGAAATGTACCCAGTGTGTAGTGAGGGTGTGAAATGTGTCCAGTGTATAGTGAGGGTGTGAAATGTATCCAATGTGTAGCGAAGGTGTGAAATGTACCCAGTGTATAGTGAGGGTGTGAAATTTACCCAGTGAGTAGTGAGTCTGTGAAATGTACCCAATGTGTAGTGAGGGTGTGAAATGTACCCAGTGTGTAGTGAGGGTGTGAAATGTGCCCAGTGTATAGTGAGGGTGTGAAATGTACCTAGTGTATACTGAGGGTGTGAAATGTACCCAGTGTATACTGAGGGTGTGAAATGTACCCAGTGTGTAGTGAGGGTGTGAAATGTACCCAGTGTATACTGAGGGTGTGAAATGTACCCAGTGTGTACTGAGGGTGTGAAATGTACCCAGTGTGTACTGAGGGTGTGAAATGTACCCAATGAGTAGTGAGCCTGTGAAATGTACCCAGTGTGTCGTGAGGGTGTGAAATGTACCCAGTGGGTTGTGAGAGTGTGAAATGTACCCATTGCGTAGTGAGGGTGTGAAATGAAGCCAGTGAGTTGTGAGTGTGTGAAGTACACCTGGTGTGTAGTGAGGCTGTGAAATGTACCCAGTGGGTTGTGAGGGTGTGAAATGAACCCAGTGTGTAGTAAGGCTGTGAAATGGACCCAGTGTGTAGTGAGGCTGTGAAATGTACACAGTGAATAGTGAGGGTGTGAAATGTACACAGTGTGTAGTGAGGGTGTGAAATGTATCCAGTGTGTCGTGACGGTTTGAAATGTACCCAGTGTGTAGTGAGGGTGTGAAATGTACCCAGTGTATAGTGAGGGTGTGAAATGTATCCAATGTGTAGCGAGGGTGTGAAATGTGCCCAGTGTATAGTGAGGGTGTGAAATGTACCCAGTGAGTAGTAAGTTTGTGAAATGTACCCAGTGTGTAGTGAGGGTGTGAAATGTGCCCAGTGTATAGTGAGGGTGTGAAATGTACCCAGTGAGTAGTAAGTTTGTGAAATGTACCCAGTGTATAGTGAGGGTGTGAAATGTACCCAGTGAGTAGTAAGTATGTGAAATGTACCCAGTGTGTAGTGAGGGTGTGCAATGTGTCCAGTGTATAGTGAGGGTGTGAAATGTACCCAGTGAGTAGTAAGTTTGTGAAATTTACCCAGTGTGTAGTGAGGGTGTGAAATGTGCCCAGTGTATAGTGAGGGTGTGAAATGTATCCAATGTGTAGCGAGGGTGTGAAATTTACCCAGTGAGTAGTGAGGGTGCGAAATGTACCCAGTGTGTAGTGAGGGTGTGAACTGTGCCCAGTGTATAGTGAGGGTGTGAAATGTACCCAGTGTATACTGAGGGTGTGAAATGTGCCCAGTGTATAATGAGGGTGTGAAATGTACCCAGTGTATAGTGAGGGTGTGAAATGTATCCAATGTGTAGCGAGGGTGTGAAATGTGCCCAGTGTATAGTGAGGGTGTGAAATGTACCCAGTGAGTAGTAAGTTTGTGAAATGTACCCAGTGTGTAGTGAGGGTGTGAAATGTGCCCAGTGTGTAGTGAGGGTGTGAAATATGCCCAGTGTATAGTGAGGGTGTGAAATGTATCCAATGTGTAGCGAGGGTGTGAAATTTACCCAGTGAGTAGTGAGGGTGCAAAATGTACCCAGTGTGTAGTGAGGGTGTGAACTGTGCCCAGTGTATAGTGAGGGTGTGAAATGTACCCAGTGTATAGTGAGGGTGTGAAATGTATCCAATGTGTAGCGAGTGTGTGAAATGTGCCCAGTGAATAGTGAGGGTGTGAAATGGACCCAGTGAGTAGTAAGTTTGTGAAATGTACCCAGTGGGTTGTGAGGGTGTGCAATGTGTCCAGTGTATAGTGAGGGTGTGAAATGTACCCAGTGAGTAGTAAGTTTGTGAAATTTACCCAGTGTGTACTGAGGGTGTGAAGTGTACCCAGTGAGTAGTGAGGGTGTGAAATGTACCCAGTGTATAGTGAGGGTGTGAAATGTACCCAGTGAGTAGTAAGTATGTGAAATGTACCCAGTGTGTAGTGAGGGTGTGCAATGTGTCCAGTGTATAGTGAGGGTGTGAAATGTACCCAGTGAGTAGTAAGTTTGTGAAATTTACCCAGTGTGTAGTGAGGGTGTGAAATGTATCCAATGTGTAGCGAGGGTGTGAAATTTACCCAGTGAGTAGTGAGGGTGCGAAATGTACCCAGTGTGTAGTGAGGGTGTGAACTGTGCCCAGTGTATAGTGAGGGTGTGAAATGTACCCAGTGTATACTGAGGGTGTGAAATGTGCCCAGTGTATAATGAGGGTGTGAAATGTACCCAGTGTATAGTGAGGGTGTGAAATGTATCCAATGTGTAGCGAGGGTGTGAAATGTGCCCAGTGTATAGTGAGGGTGTGAAATGTACCCAGTGAGTAGTAAGTTTGTGAAATGTACCCAGTGTGTAGTGAGGGTGTGAAATGTGCCCAGTGTGTAGTGAGGGTGTGAAATATGCCCAGTGTATAGTGAGGGTGTGAAATGTATCCAATGTGTAGCGAGGGTGTGAAATTTACCCAGTGAGTAGTGAGGGTGCAAAATGTACCCAGTGTGTAGTGAGGGTGTGAACTGTGCCCAGTGTATAGTGAGGGTGTGAAATGTACCCAGTGTATAGTGAGGGTGTGAAATGTATCCAATGTGTAGCGAGTGTGTGAAATGTGCCCAGTGAATAGTGAGGGTGTGAAATGGACCCAGTGAGAAGTAAGTTTGTGAAATGTACCCAGTGTGTTGTGAGGGTGTGCAATGTGTCCAGTGTATAGTGAGGGTGTGAAATGTACCCAGTGTGTAGTGAGGGTGTGAAATGTGCCCAGTGTATAGTGAGGGTGTGAAATGTACCCAGTGTATACTGAGGGTGTGAAATGTGTCCAGTGTGTAGTGAGGGTGTGAAATGTACACACTGTGTAGTATGTGTGTGAAATGTACCCAGTGTATACTGAGGGTGTGAAATGTACCCAGTGTGTACTGAGGGTGTGAAATGGACCCAGTGTATACTGAGGGTGTGAAATGTACCCAGTGTGTACTGAGGGTGTGAAATGTACCCAGTGTGTACTGAGGGTGTGAAATGTACCCAGTGTATACTGAGGGTGTGAAATGTACCCAGTGTGTACTGAGGGTGTTAAATGTACCCAGTGTGTACTGAGGGTGTGAAATGTACCCAGTGTATACTGAGGGTGTGAAATGTACCCAGTGTGTACTGAGGGTGTGAAATGTACCCAGTGTATACTGAGGGTGTGAAATGTACCCAGTGTGTACTGAGGGTGTGAAATGTACCCAGTGTATACTGAGGGTGTGAAATGTACCCAGTGAGTAGTAAGTTTGTGAAATTTACCCAGTGTGTCGTGAGGGTGTGAAATATGCCCAGTGTATAGTGAGGGTGTGAAATGTATCCAATGTGTAGCGAGGGTGTGAAATTTACCCAGTGAGTAGTGAGGGTGTGAAATGTAACCAGTGGGTATTGAGGGTGTGAAGTGTACCCAGTGAGTAGTGAGCCTGTGAAATGTATCCAGTGTGTAGTAAGGCTGTGAAATGTACCCAGTGTGTAGTGAGGCTGTGAAATGTACCCAGTGTGTAGTGAGGCTGTGAAACGTACCCAGTGAGTAGTCAGAGTGTGAAATGTACCCAGTGGGTCGTGAGGGTGTGAAATGTAACCAGTGGGTATTGAGGGTGTGAAGTGTACCCAGTGAGTAGTGAGCCTGTGAAATGTATCCAGTGTGTAGTGAGGCTGTGAAATGTACCCAGTGTGTAGTGAGGCTGTGAAATGTACCCAGTGTGTAGTGAGGCTGTGAAACGTACCCAGTGAGTAGTCAGAGTGTGAAATGTACCCAGTGGGTCGTGAGGCTGTGAAATGTAACCAGTGTTTAGTGAGGGTGTGAAAGGTACCCAGTGAGTATTAAGGGTGTGAGATACACCCGGTGTGTAGCGAGGGTGTGATATGTGCCCAGTGTGTAGTGAGGCTGTGAAATGTACCCAGTGTGTAGTGAGGCTGTGAAACGTACCCAGTGAGTAGTCAGAGTGTGAAATGTACCCAGTGTGTAGTGAGGGTGTGAAATGTATCCAGTGTGTCGTGAGGCTGTGAAATGTACCCAGTGTGTAGTGAGGCTGTGAAACGTACCCAGTGAGTAGTCAGAGTGTGAAATGTACCCAGTGTGTCGTGAGGCTGTGAAATGTACCCAGTGTTTAGTGAGGTTGTGAAATGTACCCAGTGTGTAGTGAGGCCGTGAAATGTACCCAGTGAGTTGTGAGGGTGTGAAATGTACCCAGTGGGTTGTGAGGGTGTGAAATGAACCCAGTGTATAGTGAGGGTGTGAAATGTACCCAGTATGTAGTGAGGGTGTGAAATGTATCCAATGTGTAGCGAGGGTGTGAAATGTACCCAGCGAGTAGTGAGGGTGTAAAATGTACCCAGCGTGTAGTGAGGGTGTGAAATGTACCCAGCGAGTAGTGAGGGTGTGAAATACACCCGGTGTATAGCGAGGGTGTGAAATCAACCCAGTGTGTTGTGAGGGTGTGAAATGTACCCAGTGTGTAGCGAGGCTGTGAAATGTACACAGTGAGTAGTATGTGTGTGAAATGTACCCAGTGTGTAGTGAGGGTGTGAAATGTGCCCAGTGTGTAGTGAGGGTGTGAAATATGCCCAGCGAGTAGTGAGGGTGTGAAATACACCCGGTGTATAGCGAGGGTGTGAAATCAACCCAGTGTGTTGTGAGGGTGTGAAATGTACCCAGTGTGTAGCGAGGCTGTGAAATGTACACAGTGAGTAGTATGTGTGTGAAATGTACCCAGTGTGTAGTGAGGGTGTGAAATGTGCCCAGTGTGTAGTGAGGGTGTGAAATATGCCCAGTGTATAGTGAGGGTGTGAAATGTATCCAATGTGTAGCGAGGGTGTGAAATGTAACCAGTGAATATTAAGGGTGTGAAATGTGCCCAGTGTGTAGTGAGGGTGTGAAATGTGCCCAGTGTGTAGTGAGGGTGTGAAATGTGCCCAGTGTATAGTGAGGGTGTGAAATGTACCCAGTGTATACTGAGGGTGTGAAATGTACCCAGTGGGTAGTGAGGGTGTGAAGTGTACCCAGTGAGTAGTGAGGCTGTGAAATGTATCCAGTGTGTCGTGAGGCTGTGAAATGTACCCAGTGTGTAGTGAGGGTGTGAAATGAAGCCAGTGAGTTGTGAGTGTGTGAAGTACACCCGGTGTGTAGTGAGGCTGTGAAATGTACCCAGTGGGTTGTGAGGGTGTGAAATGAACCCAGTGAGTAGTGAGGCTGTGAAATGAACGCAGTGAGTAGTGAGGGTGTGAAAGGTACCCAGTGAGTATTAAGGGTGTGAGATACACCCGGTGTGTAGCGAGGGTGTGATATGTACCCAGTGTGTCGTGAGGCTGTGAAATGTACCCAGTGTTTAGTGAGGCCGTGAAATGTACCCAGTGAGTTGTGAGGGTATGATATGTACCCAGTATGTAGTGAGGCTGTGAAATGTACCCAGTGAGTAGTGAGGCTGTAAAATGTACCCACTGTGTCGTGAGGGTGTGAAATGTACCCAGTGAGTTGTGAGAGTGTGAAATGTACCCAGTGGGTAGTGAGGGTGTGAAATGTACCCAGTGAGTAGTGAGGCTGTAAAATGTACCCACTGTGTCGTGAGGGTGTGAAATGTACCCAGTGAGTAGTGAGGGTGTGAAATGTACCAAGAGAGTAGTGAGGGTGTGAAATGAAGCCAGTGAGTAGTGAGGGTGTGAAATGTACCCAGTGAGTAGGAAGTGTGTGAAATGTACCGTGTATAATGAGGGTGTGAAATGTATCCAATGTGTAGCGAGGGTGTGAAATGTACCCAGCGTGTAGTGAGGGTGTGAAATGTGTACACGGTGTAGTGAGGGTGTGAAATGTACCCAGCGAGTAGTGAGGGTGTGAAATACACCCGGTGTATAGTGAGGGTGTGAAATGTACCCAGTGTATAGTGAGGGTGTGAAATGTATCCAATGAGTAGCGAGGGTGTGAAATTTACCCAGTGTGTAGTGAGGCTGTGAAATGTACCCAGTGTGTAGTGAGGGTGTGAACTGTGCCCAGTGTATAGTGAGGGTGTGAAATGTACCCAGTGTATAGTGAGGGTGTGAAATGTATCCAATGTGTAGCGAGTGTGTGAAATGTGCCCAGTGAATAGTGAGGGTGTGAAATGGACCCAGTGAGAAGTAAGTTTGTGAAATGTACCCAGTGGGTTGTGAGGGTGTGCAATGTGTCCAGTGTATAGTGAGGGTGTGAAATGTACCCAGTGTGTAGTGAGGGTGTGAAATGTGCCCAGTGTATAGTGAGGGTGTGAAATGTACCCAGTGTATACTGAGGGTGTGAAATGTGTCCAGTGTGTAGTGAGGGTGTGAAATGTACACACTGTGTAGTATGTGTGTGAAATGTACCCAGTGTATACTGAGGGTGTGAAATGTACCCAGTGTGTACTGAGGGTGTGAAATGGACCCAGTGTATACTGAGGGTGTGAAATGTACCCAGTGTGTACTGAGGGTGTGAAATGTACCCAGTGTGTACTGAGGGTGTGAAATGTACCCAGTGTATACTGAGGGTGTGAAATGTACCCAGTGTGTACTGAGGGTGTTAAATGTACCCAGTGTGTACTGAGGGTGTGAAATGTACCCAGTGTATACTGAGGGTGTGAAATGTACCCAGTGTGTACTGAGGGTGTGAAATGTACCCAGTGTATACTGAGGGTGTGAAATGTACCCAGTGTGTACTGAGGGTGTGAAATGTACCCAGTGTATACTGAGGGTGTGAAATGTACCCAGTGAGTAGTAAGTTTGTGAAATTTACCCAGTGTGTCGTGAGGGTGTGAAATATGCCCAGTGTATAGTGAGGGTGTGAAATGTATCCAATGTGTAGCGAGGGTGTGAAATTTACCCAGTGAGTAGTGAGGGTGTGAAATGTAACCAGTGGGTATTGAGGGTGTGAAGTGTACCCAGTGAGTAGTGAGCCTGTGAAATGTATCCAGTGTGTAGTAAGGCTGTGAAATGTACCCAGTGTGTAGTGAGGCTGTGAAATGTACCCAGTGTGTAGTGAGGCTGTGAAACGTACCCAGTGAGTAGTCAGAGTGTGAAATGTACCCAGTGGGTCGTGAGGGTGTGAAATGTAACCAGTGGGTATTGAGGGTGTGAAGTGTACCCAGTGAGTAGTGAGCCTGTGAAATGTATCCAGTGTGTAGTGAGGCTGTGAAATGTACCCAGTGTGTAGTGAGGCTGTGAAATGTACCCAGTGTGTAGTGAGGCTGTGAAACGTACCCAGTGAGTAGTCAGAGTGTGAAATGTACCCAGTGGGTCGTGAGGCTGTGAAATGTAACCAGTGTTTAGTGAGGGTGTGAAAGGTACCCAGTGAGTATTAAGGGTGTGAGATACACCCGGTGTGTAGCGAGGGTGTGATATGTGCCCAGTGTGTAGTGAGGCTGTGAAATGTACCCAGTGTGTAGTGAGGCTGTGAAACGTACCCAGTGAGTAGTCAGAGTGTGAAATGTACCCAGTGTGTAGTGAGGGTGTGAAATGTATCCAGTGTGTCGTGAGGCTGTGAAATGTACCCAGTGTGTAGTGAGGCTGTGAAACGTACCCAGTGAGTAGTCAGAGTGTGAAATGTACCCAGTGTGTCGTGAGGCTGTGAAATGTACCCAGTGTTTAGTGAGGTTGTGAAATGTACCCAGTGTGTAGTGAGGCCGTGAAATGTACCCAGTGAGTTGTGAGGGTGTGAAATGTACCCAGTGGGTTGTGAGGGTGTGAAATGAACCCAGTGTATAGTGAGGGTGTGAAATGTACCCAGTATGTAGTGAGGGTGTGAAATGTATCCAATGTGTAGCGAGGGTGTGAAATGTACCCAGCGAGTAGTGAGGGTGTAAAATGTACCCAGCGTGTAGTGAGGGTGTGAAATGTACCCAGCGAGTAGTGAGGGTGTGAAATACACCCGGTGTATAGCGAGGGTGTGAAATCAACCCAGTGTGTTGTGAGGGTGTGAAATGTACCCAGTGTGTAGCGAGGCTGTGAAATGTACACAGTGAGTAGTATGTGTGTGAAATGTACCCAGTGTGTAGTGAGGGTGTGAAATGTGCCCAGTGTGTAGTGAGGGTGTGAAATATGCCCAGCGAGTAGTGAGGGTGTGAAATACACCCGGTGTATAGCGAGGGTGTGAAATCAACCCAGTGTGTTGTGAGGGTGTGAAATGTACCCAGTGTGTAGCGAGGCTGTGAAATGTACACAGTGAGTAGTATGTGTGTGAAATGTACCCAGTGTGTAGTGAGGGTGTGAAATGTGCCCAGTGTGTAGTGAGGGTGTGAAATATGCCCAGTGTATAGTGAGGGTGTGAAATGTATCCAATGTGTAGCGAGGGTGTGAAATGTAACCAGTGAATATTAAGGGTGTGAAATGTGCCCAGTGTGTAGTGAGGGTGTGAAATGTGCCCAGTGTGTAGTGAGGGTGTGAAATGTGCCCAGTGTATAGTGAGGGTGTGAAATGTACCCAGTGTATACTGAGGGTGTGAAATGTACCCAGTGGGTAGTGAGGGTGTGAAGTGTACCCAGTGAGTAGTGAGGCTGTGAAATGTATCCAGTGTGTCGTGAGGCTGTGAAATGTACCCAGTGTGTAGTGAGGGTGTGAAATGAAGCCAGTGAGTTGTGAGTGTGTGAAGTACACCCGGTGTGTAGTGAGGCTGTGAAATGTACCCAGTGGGTTGTGAGGGTGTGAAATGAACCCAGTGAGTAGTGAGGCTGTGAAATGAACGCAGTGAGTAGTGAGGGTGTGAAAGGTACCCAGTGAGTATTAAGGGTGTGAGATACACCCGGTGTGTAGCGAGGGTGTGATATGTACCCAGTGTGTCGTGAGGCTGTGAAATGTACCCAGTGTTTAGTGAGGCCGTGAAATGTACCCAGTGAGTTGTGAGGGTATGATATGTACCCAGTATGTAGTGAGGCTGTGAAATGTACCCAGTGAGTAGTGAGGCTGTAAAATGTACCCACTGTGTCGTGAGGGTGTGAAATGTACCCAGTGAGTTGTGAGAGTGTGAAATGTACCCAGTGGGTAGTGAGGGTGTGAAATGTACCCAGTGAGTAGTGAGGCTGTAAAATGTACCCACTGTGTCGTGAGGGTGTGAAATGTACCCAGTGAGTAGTGAGGGTGTGAAATGTACCAAGAGAGTAGTGAGGGTGTGAAATGAAGCCAGTGAGTAGTGAGGGTGTGAAATGTACCCAGTGAGTAGGAAGTGTGTGAAATGTACCGTGTATAGTGAGGGTGTGAAATGTATCCAATGTGTAGCGAGGGTGTGAAATGTACCCAGCGTGTAGTGAGGGTGTGAAATGTGTACACGGTGTAGTGAGGGTGTGAAATGTACCCAGCGAGTAGTGAGGGTGTGAAATACACCCGGTGTATAGTGAGGGTGTGAAATGTACCCAGTGTGTAGTGAGGGTGTGAAATGTACCCAGTGTATAGTGAGGGTGTGAAATGTATCCAATGAGTAGCGAGGGTGTGAAATTTACCCAGTGTGTAGTGAGGCTGTGAAATGTACCCAGTGTGTAGTGAGGGTGTGAAATGTACCCAGTGTGTAGTGAGGCCGTGAAATGTACCCAGTGAGTTGTGAGGGTATGATATGTACCCAGTATGTAGTGAGGCTGTGAAATGTACCCAGTGAGTAGTGAGGCTGTAAAATGTACCCACTGTGTCGTGAGGGTGTGAAATGTACCCAGTGAGTTGTGAGAGTGTGAATTGTACTCAGTGGGTAGTGAGGGTGTGAAATGTACCCAGTGAGTAGTGAGGCTGTAAAATGTACCCAGTGAGTAGTAAGTGTGTGAAATGTGCCCAGTGTGTAGTGAGGGTGTGAAATGTGCCCAGTGTGTAGTGAGGGTGTGAAATAAAGCCAGTGAGTTGTGAGTGTGTGAAGTACACCCGGTGTGCAGTGAGGCTGTGAAATGTACCAGTGGGTTGTGAGGGTGTGAAATGAACCCAGTGTGTAGTAAGGCTATGAAATGTACCCAGTGTGTAGTGAGGCTGTGAAATGTACCCAGTGGGTTGTGAGGGTGTGAAATGAACCCAGTGAGTAGTGAGGGTGTGAAATGTACCCAGTGAGTAGTAAGTGTGTGAAATGTAACGCGTATAGTGAGGGTGTGAAATGTATCCAATGTGTAGTGAGGCTGTGAAATGTACCCAGTGGGTTGTGAGGGTGTGAAATGAACCCGGTAAGTAGTGAGGGTGTGAAATGTACCCAGTGAGTAGTAAGTGTGTGAAATGTACCGTGTATAGCGAGGGTGTGAAATGTATCCAATGTGTAGCGAGGGTGTGAAATGTACCCAGCGAGTAGTGAGCCTGTGAAATGTACCCAGCGTGTAGTGAGGGTGTGAAATGTACACACTGTGTAGTGAGGGTGTGAAATGTACCCAGCGAGTAGTGAGGGTGTGAAATACACCCGGTGTATAGCGAGGGTGTGAAATGTATCCAGTGTGTCGTGACGGTTTGAAATGTACCCAGTGTGTAGTGAGGGTGTGAAGTGTACCCAGTGTGTAGCGAGGCTGTGAAATGTACCCAGTGAGTAGTGAGGGTGTGAAATGTACCCAGTGTGTAGTGAGGGTGTGAAATGTGCCCAGTGTGTAGTGAGGGTGTGAAATATGCCTAGTGTATAGTGAGGGTGTGAAATGTATCCAATGTGTAGCGAGGGTGTGAAATTTACCCAGTGAGTAGTGAGGGTGTGAAATGTACCCAGTGTGTAGCGAGCGTGGGAAATGTACCCAGTGAGTAGTATGTGTGTGAAATGTGCCCAGTGTATACTGAGGATGTGACATGTACCCAGTGTGTAGTGACGCTGTGGAATGTACCCAGTTAGTAGCGAGGCTGTGAAATGTACCCAGTGAGTTGTGAGAGTGTAAAATGTACCCATTGCGTAGTGAGGGTGTGAAATAAAGCCAGTGAGTTGTGAGTGTGTGAAGTACACCCGGTGTGCAGTGAGGCTGTGAAATGTACCAGTGGGTTGTGAGGGTGTGAAATGAACCCAGTGTGTAGTAAGGCTATGAAATGTACCCAGTGTGTAGTGAGGCTGTGAAATGTACCCAGTGGGTTGTGAGGGTGTGAAATGAACCCAGTGTGTAGTGAGGGTGTGAAATGTACGGTGTATAGTGAGGGTGTGAAATGTATCCAATGTGTAGCGAGGGTGTGAAATGTACCCAGTGTGTAGTGAGGGTGTGAAATGTACCCAGTGATTAGTGAGGCTGTGAAATGTACCCAGTGTGTAGTGAGGCTGTGAAATGTACCCAATGTGTCGTGAGGGTGTGAAATGTACCCAGTGAGTAGTGAGGGTGTGAAATGTACCAAGTGAGTAGTGAGGGTGTGAAATGAAGCCAGTGAGTAGTGAAGGTGTGAAATGTACCCAGTGAGTAGTGAGGCTGTGAAATGTACCCAGTGTGTAGTGAGGCTGTGAAATGTACCCAATGTGTCGTGAGGGTGTGAACTGTACCCAGTGTGTAGTGAGGCTGTGAAATGTACCCAGTGGGTTGTGAGGGTGTGAAATGAACCCAGTGTATAGTGAGGGTGTGAAATGTACCCAGTATGTAGTGAGGGTGTGAAATGTATCCAATGTGTAGCGAGGGTGTGAAATGTACCCAGCGAGTAGTGAGGCTGTAAAATGTACCCAGCGTGTAGTGAGGGTGTGAAATGTACCCAGCGAGTAGTGAGGGTGTGAAATACACCCGGTGTATAGCGAGGGTGTGAAATGTACCCAGTGTGTAGTGAGGGTGTGAAATGTACCCAGTGTGTAGCGAGGCTGTGAAATGTACACAGTGAGTAGTATGTGTGTGAAATGTGCCCAGTGTGTAGTGAGGGTGTGAAATGTGCCCAGTGTGTAGTGAGGGTGTGAAATATGCCCAGTGTATAGTGAGGGTGTGAAATGTATCCAATGTGTAGCGAGGGTGTGAAATGTAACCAGTGAATATTAAGGGTGTGAAATGTACCAAATGTGTAGTGAGGGCGTGAAATGTGCCCAGTGTGTAGTGAGGGTGTGAAATGTGCCCAGTGTATAGTGAGGGTGTGAAATGTACCCAGTGTATACTGAGGGTGTGAAATGTACCCAGTGGGTAGTGAGGGTGTGAAGTGTACCCAGTGAGTAGTGAGGCTGTGAAATGTATCCAGTGTGTCGTGAGGCTGTGAAATGTACCCAGTGTGTAGTGAGGGTGTGAAATGAAGCCAGTGAGTTGTGAGTGTGTGAAGTACACCCGGTGTGTAGTGAGGCTGTGAAATGTACCCAGTGGGTTGTGAGGGTGTGAAATGAACCCAGTGAGTAGTGAGGCTGTGAAATGAACGCAGTGAGTAGTGAGGGTGTGAAAGGTACCCAGTGAGTATTAAGGGTGTGAGATACACCCGGTGTGTAGCGAGGGTGTGATATGTACCCAGTGTGTCGTGAGGCTGTGAAATGTACCCAGTGTTTAGTGAGGCCGTGAAATGTACCCAGTGAGTTGTGAGGGTATGATATGTACCCAGTATGTAGTGAGGCTGTGAAATGTACCCAGTGAGTAGTGAGGCTGTAAAATGTACCCACTGTGTCGTGAGGGTGTGAAATGTACCCAGTGAGTAGTGAGGCTGTAAAATGTACCCACTGTGTCGTGAGGGTGTGAAATGTACCCAGTGGGTAGTGAGGGTGTGAAATTTACCCAGTGAGTAGTGAGGGTGTGAAATGTAACCAGTGTGTTGTGAGGCTGTGAAATGTACCCAGTGAGTATTAAGGGTGTGAAATGTACCCACTGTGTCGTGAGGGTGTGAAATGTACCCAGTGAGTAGTGAGGGTGTGAAATGTACCCAGTGTGTAGTGAGGGTGTGAAATGTGCCCAGTGTATACTGAGGATGTGACATGTACCCAGTGTGTAGTGACGCTGTGGAATGTACCCAGTTAGTAGCGAGGCTGTGAAATGTACCCAGTGAGTTGTGAGAGTGTAAAATGTACCCATTGCGTAGTGAGGGTGTGAAATGAAGCCAGTGAGTTGTGAGTGTGTGAAGTACACCCGGTGTGCAGTGAGGCTGTGAAATGTACCAGTGGGTTGTGAGGGTGTGAAATTAACCCAGTGTGTAGTGAGGGTGTGAAATGTACCCAGTGTGTAGTGAGGCTGTGAAATGTACCCAGTGTGTAGTGAGGCTGTGAAATGTACCCAGTGGGTTGTGAGGGTGTGAAATGAACCCAGTGAGTAGTGAGGGTGTGAAATGTACCCAGTGAGTAGTAAGTGTGTGAAATGTACGGTGTATAGTGAGGGTGTGAAATGTATCCAATGTGTAGCGAGGGTGTGAAATGTACCCAGTGAGTAGTGAGGGTGTGAAATGAAGCCAGTGAGTAGTGAGGGTGTGAAATGTACCCAGTGTGTAGTGAGGCTGTGAAATGTACCCAGTGTGTAGTGAGGCTGTGAAATGTACCCAATGTGTCGTGAGGGTGTGAAATGTACCAAGTGAGTAGTGAGGGTGTGAAATGAAGCCAGTG
Organism: Chiloscyllium plagiosum; assembly: GCF_037043375.1. Lineage (NCBI taxonomy): Eukaryota > Metazoa > Chordata > Chondrichthyes > Orectolobiformes > Hemiscylliidae > Chiloscyllium > Chiloscyllium plagiosum. The sequence goes on from NW_028270166.1 coordinate 2,874,045, forward strand.
AGTAGTGAAGGTGTGAAATGTACCCAGTGAGTAGTAAGTGTGTGAAATGTACCGTGTATAGTGAGGGTGTGAAATGTATCCAATGTGTAGCGAGGGTGTGAAACGTACCCAGTGTGTAGTGTGGGTGTGAACTGTACCCAGTGTGTAGTGAGGCTGTGAAATGTACCCAGTGGGTTGTGAGGGTGTGAAATGAACCCAGTGAGTAGTGAGGGTGTGAAATGTACCCAGTGAGTAGTAAGTGTGTGAAATGTGCCCAGTGTGTAGTGAGGGTGTGAAATGTGCCCAGTGTGTAGTGAGGGTGTGAAATGTGCCCAGTGTATAGTGAGGGTGTGAAATGTACCCAGTGTATACTGAGGGTGTGAAATGTACCCAGTGGGTAGTGAGGGTGTGAAGTGTACCCAGTGAGTAGTGAGGCTGTGAAATGTATCCAGTGTGTCGTGAGGCTGTGAAATGTACCCAGTGTGTAGTGAGGGTGTGAAATGAAGCCAGTGAGTTGTGAGTGTGTGAAGTACACCCGGTGTGTAGTGAGGCTGTGAAATGTACCCAGTGGGTTGTGAGGGTGTGAAATGAACCCAGTGAGTAGTGAGGCTGTGAAATGAACGCAGTGAGTAGTGAGGGTGTGAAAGGTACCCAGTGAGTATTAAGGGTGTGAGATACACCCGGTGTGTAGCGAGGGTGTGATATGTACCCAGTGTGTCGTGAGGCTGTGAAATGTACCCAGTGTTTAGTGAGGCCGTGAAATGTACCCAGTGAGTTGTGAGGGTATGATATGTACCCAGTATGTAGTGAGGCTGTGAAATGTACCCAGTGAGTAGTGAGGCTGTAAAATGTACCCACTGTGTCGTGAGGGTGTGAAATGTACCCAGTGAGTTGTGAGAGTGTGAAATGTACCCAGTGGGTAGTGAGGGTGTGAAATGTACCCAGTGAGTAGTGAGGCTGTAAAATGTACCCACTGTGTCGTGAGGGTGTGAAATGTACCCAGTGAGTAGTGAGGGTGTGAAATGTACCAAGAGAGTAGTGAGGGTGTGAAATGAAGCCAGTGAGTAGTGAGGGTGTGAAATGTACCCAGTGAGTAGGAAGTGTGTGAAATGTACCGTGTATAGTGAGGGTGTGAAATGTATCCAATGTGTAGCGAGGGTGTGAAATGTACCCAGCGTGTAGTGAGGGTGTGAAATGTGTACACGGTGTAGTGAGGGTGTGAAATGTACCCAGCGAGTAGTGAGGGTGTGAAATACACCCGGTGTATAGTGAGGGTGTGAAATGTACCCAGTGTGTAGTGAGGGTGTGAAATGTACCCAGTGTATAGTGAGGGTGTGAAATGTATCCAATGAGTAGCGAGGGTGTGAAATTTACCCAGTGTGTAGTGAGGCTGTGAAATGTACCCAGTGTGTAGTGAGGGTGTGAAATGTACCCAGTGTGTAGTGAGGCCGTGAAATGTACCCAGTGAGTTGTGAGGGTATGATATGTACCCAGTATGTAGTGAGGCTGTGAAATGTACCCAGTGAGTAGTGAGGCTGTAAAATGTACCCACTGTGTCGTGAGGGTGTGAAATGTACCCAGTGAGTTGTGAGAGTGTGAATTGTACTCAGTGGGTAGTGAGGGTGTGAAATGTACCCAGTGAGTAGTGAGGCTGTAAAATGTACCCAGTGAGTAGTAAGTGTGTGAAATGTGCCCAGTGTGTAGTGAGGGTGTGAAATGTGCCCAGTGTGTAGTGAGGGTGTGAAATAAAGCCAGTGAGTTGTGAGTGTGTGAAGTACACCCGGTGTGCAGTGAGGCTGTGAAATGTACCAGTGGGTTGTGAGGGTGTGAAATGAACCCAGTGTGTAGTAAGGCTATGAAATGTACCCAGTGTGTAGTGAGGCTGTGAAATGTACCCAGTGGGTTGTGAGGGTGTGAAATGAACCCAGTGAGTAGTGAGGGTGTGAAATGTACCCAGTGAGTAGTAAGTGTGTGAAATGTAACGCGTATAGTGAGGGTGTGAAATGTATCCAATGTGTAGTGAGGCTGTGAAATGTACCCAGTGGGTTGTGAGGGTGTGAAATGAACCCGGTAAGTAGTGAGGGTGTGAAATGTACCCAGTGAGTAGTAAGTGTGTGAAATGTACCGTGTATAGCGAGGGTGTGAAATGTATCCAATGTGTAGCGAGGGTGTGAAATGTACCCAGCGAGTAGTGAGCCTGTGAAATGTACCCAGCGTGTAGTGAGGGTGTGAAATGTACACACTGTGTAGTGAGGGTGTGAAATGTACCCAGCGAGTAGTGAGGGTGTGAAATACACCCGGTGTATAGCGAGGGTGTGAAATGTATCCAGTGTGTCGTGACGGTTTGAAATGTACCCAGTGTGTAGTGAGGGTGTGAAGTGTACCCAGTGTGTAGCGAGGCTGTGAAATGTACCCAGTGAGTAGTGAGGGTGTGAAATGTACCCAGTGTGTAGTGAGGGTGTGAAATGTACCCAGTGTGTAGTGAGGGTGTGAAATGTGCCCAGTGTGTAGTGAGGGTGTGAAATATGCCTAGTGTATAGTGAGGGTGTGAAATGTATCCAATGTGTAGCGAGGGTGTGAAATGTACCCAGTGTGTAGTGAGGGTGTGAAATGTGCCCAGTGTGTAGTGAGGGTGTGAAATATGCCTAGTGTATAGTGAGGGTGTGAAGTGTACCCAGTGTGTAGCGAGGCTGTGAAATTTACCCAGTGAGTAGTGAGGGTGTGAAATGTACCCAGTGTGTAGCGAGCGTGGGAAATGTACCCAGTGAGTAGTATGTGTGTGAAATGTGCCCAGTGTATACTGAGGATGTGACATGTACCCAGTGTGTAGTGACGCTGTGGAATGTACCCAGTTAGTAGCGAGGCTGTGAAATGTACCCAGTGAGTTGTGAGAGTGTAAAATGTACCCATTGCGTAGTGAGGGTGTGAAATAAAGCCAGTGAGTTGTGAGTGTGTGAAGTACACCCGGTGTGCAGTGAGGCTGTGAAATGTACCAGTGGGTTGTGAGGGTGTGAAATGAACCCAGTGTGTAGTAAGGCTATGAAATGTACCCAGTGTGTAGTGAGGCTGTGAAATGTACCCAGTGGGTTGTGAGGGTGTGAAATGAACCCAGTGTGTAGTGAGGGTGTGAAATGTACGGTGTATAGTGAGGGTGTGAAATGTATCCAATGTGTAGCGAGGGTGTGAAATGTACCCAGTGTGTAGTGAGGGTGTGAAATGTACCCAGTGATTAGTGAGGCTGTGAAATGTACCCAGTGTGTAGTGAGGCTGTGAAATGTACCCAATGTGTCGTGAGGGTGTGAAATGTACCCAGTGAGTAGTGAGGGTGTGAAATGTACCAAGTGAGTAGTGAGGGTGTGAAATGTACCAAGTGAGTAGTGAGGGTGTGAAATGAAGCCAGTGAGTAGTGAAGGTGTGAAATGTACCCAGTGAGTAGTGAGGCTGTGAAATGTACCCAGTGTGTAGTGAGGCTGTGAAATGTACCCAATGTGTCGTGAGGGTGTGAACTGTACCCAGTGTGTAGTGAGGCTGTGAAATGTACCCAGTGGGTTGTGAGGGTGTGAAATGAACCCAGTGTATAGTGAGGGTGTGAAATGTACCCAGTATGTAGTGAGGGTGTGAAATGTATCCAATGTGTAGCGAGGGTGTGAAATGTACCCAGCGAGTAGTGAGGCTGTAAAATGTACCCAGCGTGTAGTGAGGGTGTGAAATGTACCCAGCGAGTAGTGAGGGTGTGAAATACACCCGGTGTATAGCGAGGGTGTGAAATGTACCCAGTGTGTAGTGAGGGTGTGAAATGTACCCAGTGTGTAGCGAGGCTGTGAAATGTACACAGTGAGTAGTATGTGTGTGAAATGTGCCCAGTGTGTAGTGAGGGTGTGAAATGTGCCCAGTGTGTAGTGAGGGTGTGAAATATGCCCAGTGTATAGTGAGGGTGTGAAATGTATCCAATGTGTAGCGAGGGTGTGAAATGTAACCAGTGAATATTAAGGGTGTGAAATGTACCAAGTGTGTAGTGAGGGCGTGAAATGTGCCCAGTGTGTAGTGAGGGTGTGAAATGTGCCCAGTGTATAGTGAGGGTGTGAAATGTACCCAGTGTATACTGAGGGTGTGAAATGTACCCAGTGGGTAGTGAGGGTGTGAAGTGTACCCAGTGAGTAGTGAGGCTGTGAAATGTATCCAGTGTGTCGTGAGGCTGTGAAATGTACCCAGTGTGTAGTGAGGGTGTGAAATGAAGCCAGTGAGTTGTGAGTGTGTGAAGTACACCCGGTGTGTAGTGAGGCTGTGAAATGTACCCAGTGGGTTGTGAGGGTGTGAAATGAACCCAGTGAGTAGTGAGGCTGTGAAATGAACGCAGTGAGTAGTGAGGGTGTGAAAGGTACCCAGTGAGTATTAAGGGTGTGAGATACACCCGGTGTGTAGCGAGGGTGTGATATGTACCCAGTGTGTCGTGAGGCTGTGAAATGTACCCAGTGTTTAGTGAGGCCGTGAAATGTACCCAGTGAGTTGTGAGGGTATGATATGTACCCAGTATGTAGTGAGGCTGTGAAATGTACCCAGTGAGTAGTGAGGCTGTAAAATGTACCCACTGTGTCGTGAGGGTGTGAAATGTACCCAGTGAGTAGTGAGGCTGTAAAATGTACCCACTGTGTCGTGAGGGTGTGAAATGTACCCAGTGGGTAGTGAGGGTGTGAAATTTACCCAGTGAGTAGTGAGGGTGTGAAATGTAACCAGTGTGTTGTGAGGCTGTGAAATGTACCCAGTGAGTATTAAGGGTGTGAAATGTACCCACTGTGTCGTGAGGGTGTGAAATGTACCCAGTGAGTAGTGAGGGTGTGAAATGTACCCAGTGTGTAGTGAGGGTGTGAAATGTGCCCAGTGTATACTGAGGATGTGACATGTACCCAGTGTGTAGTGACGCTGTGGAATGTACCCAGTTAGTAGCGAGGCTGTGAAATGTACCCAGTGAGTTGTGAGAGTGTAAAATGTACCCATTGCGTAGTGAGGGTGTGAAATGAAGCCAGTGAGTTGTGAGTGTGTGAAGTACACCCGGTGTGCAGTGAGGCTGTGAAATGTACCAGTGGGTTGTGAGGGTGTGAAATTAACCCAGTGTGTAGTGAGGGTGTGAAATGTACCCAGTGTGTAGTGAGGCTGTGAAATGTACCCAGTGTGTAGTGAGGCTGTGAAATGTACCCAGTGGGTTGTGAGGGTGTGAAATGAACCCAGTGAGTAGTGAGGGTGTGAAATGTACCCAGTGTGTAGTGAGGCTGTGAAATGTACCCAGTGGGTTGTGAGGGTGTGAAATGTACCCAGTGAGTAGTAAGTGTGTGAAATGTACGGTGTATAGTGAGGGTGTGAAATGTATCCAATGTGTAGCGAGGGTGTTAAATGTACCCAGTGTGTAGTGAGGCTGTGAAATGTACCCAGTGGGTTGTAAGGGTGTGAAATGAACCCAGTGAGTAGTAAGTGTATGAAATGTACCGTGTATAGTGAGGGTGTGAAATGTACCCAGTGTGTAGGGAGATTGTGAAATGAATGCAGTGAGTAGTGAGGGTGTGAAAGGTACCCAGTGAGTATTAAGGGTGTGGGATACACCTGGTGTGTAGCGAGGGTGTGAAATGTACCCCGTGAGTACTGAGGGTGTGAAGTACACCCGGTGTTTTGCGAGGTTGTGAAATGTACCCAGTATGTAGTGAGGGTGTGAACTGTACCCAGTGAGTTGTGAGGGTGTCAAATGTACCCAGTGAGTAGTGAGGGTGTGAAATGTACCCAATGATTAGTGAGGGTGTGAAATGTCCCCAGTGTGTAGTGGGGGTGTGAAATGTACCCAGTGAGTTGTGAGGGTGTCAAATGTACCCAGGGAGTAGTGAGGGTGTGAAATGTACCCAGGGAGTAGTGAGGGTGTGAAATGTACCCAGGGAGTAGTGAGGGTGTGAAATGTACAGTGTGTGTGAGGGTGTGTAGTGGACCCAGTGTGTAGTGAGAGTGTGAAATGTACCCAGTGTGTTGTGAGGCTGTGAAATGTAGCCAGTGAGTAGTGAGAGTGTGAAATGTACCCAGTTAGTAGCGAGGGTGTGAAATGTACCCAGTGTGTCGTGACGGTTTGAAATGTACCCAGTGTGTAGTGAGGGTGTGAAATGTACCCAGTATGTTGAGAGGCTGTGAAATGTACCAGGTGGGTATTGAGTGTGTGAAATGTACCCAGTGTGTACCGAGGCTGTGAAATGTACCAGGTGGGTATTGAGGGTGCGAAATGTACCCAGTGTGTAGTGAGGTTGTGAAATGTGTCCAGTGTGTCGTGAGGGTGTAAAATGTACCCAGTGAGTTGTGAGAGTGTGAAATGTACCCAGTGGGTAGTGAGGGTGTGAAATGTACCCAGTGTGTAGTGAGGGTGTGAAATGTACCCAGTGTGTAGTGAGAGTGTGAAATGTACCCAGTGTGTTGTGAGGCTGTGAAATGTAGCCAGTGAGTAGTGAGAGTGTGAAATGTACCCAGTTAGTAGCGAGGGTGTGAAATGTACCCAGTGTGTCGTGACGGTTTGAAATGTACCCAGTGTGTAGTGAGGGTGTGAAATGTACCCAGTATGTTGAGAGGCTGTGAAATGTACCAGGTGGGTATTGAGTGTGTGAAATGTACCCAGTGTGTACCGAGGCTGTGAAATGTACCAGGTGGGTATTGAGGGTGCGAAATGTACCCAGTGTGTAGTGAGGTTGTGAAATGTGTCCAGTGTGTCGTGAGGGTGTAAAATGTACCCAGTGAGTTGTGAGAGTGTGAAATGTACCCAGTGGGTAGTGAGGGTGTGAAATGTACCCAGTGTGTAGTGAGGGTGTGAAATGTACCCAGTGAGTAGTGAGGGTGTGAAATGTACCCAGTGTGTCTTGGAACATAGAACAATACAGCACAGAACAGGCCCTTCGTTACACGATATTGTGCCGAACATTTGTCCTAGCTTAAGCACCCATCCATTTACCTATCCAATTGCCGCTTAAAGGTCACCAAACATTCTGACTCTACCACTCCCACAGGCAGCGCATTCCATGCCCCCACCACTCTCTGGGTAAAGAACCCACCCCTGACATCTCCCCTATACCTTCCAACCTTCACCTTAAATTTATGTCCCCTTGTAACACTCTGTTGTACCCGGGGAAAAAGTTTCTGACTGTCTACTCTATCTATTCCTCTGATCATCTTATAAACCTCTGTCAAGTCACCCCTCATCCTTCGCCGTTCCAATGAGAAAACGCCTAGCACTCTCAACCTATCCTCGTACGACCTATTCTCCATTCCAGGCAACATCCTGGTAAATCTTCTCTGCACCCTCTCCAAAGCTTCCACATCTTTCCTAAAGTGAGGCGATCAGAACTGCACACAGTACTCCAAATGTGGCCTAACCAAAGTCCTGTCCAGTTGCAACATCACTTCACGACTCTTGAATTCAATCCCTCTGCTAATGAACGCTAATACACCATAGGCCTTCTTACAAGCTCTATCCACCTGAGTGGCAACTTTCAAAGACCTATGAACATAGACCCCAAGATCCCTCTGTTCCTCCACCTCACTAAGAACCCTACCATTAACCCTGTATTCCGCATTCTTATTTGTCTTTCCAAAATGGACAACCTCACACTTGGCAGGGTTGAACTCCATCTGCTACTCCTCAGCCCAGCTCTGCATCATATCCAAGTCCCTATGCAGCCTACAAGAGCCCTCCTCACTATTCACAACTCCACCAATCTTCGTATCATCTGCAAATTTACTGACCCACCCTTCGACTCCCTCATCCAAGTCATTAATAAAAATTACGAACAGCAGAGGACCCAGAACTGATCCCTGCGGAACTCCACGTGTAACTGGGCTCCAGGCTGAATATTTACCATCTACCACCACTCTCTGACTTCGACCGGTTAGCCAGTTTTCTATCCAATTGGCCACATTTCCCTCTATCCCATGCCTCCTGACTTTCCGCATAAGCCTACCATGGGGAACCTTATTAAATGCCTTACTAAAATCCATGTATACTACATCCACTGCTCTACCCTCATCCACATGCTTGGTCACCTCAAAGAATTCAAAAAGACTTGTAAGGCAAGACCTACCCTTCACAAATCCGTGCTGGCTGTCCCTAATCAAGCAGTGCCTTTCCAGATACTCATAAATCCTATCCCTCAGTACCCTTTCCATTACTTGACCTACCACCGAAGTAAGACTAACTGGCCTGTAATTCCCGGGGTTATCCCTATTCCCTTTTTTGAACAGGGGCACAACATTCGCCACTCTCCAGTCCCCTGGTACCACCCCCGTTGACAGTGAAGATGAAAAGATCATTGCCAACGGTACTGCAATTTCCACTCTTTCTTCCCACATAATCCTAGGATATATCCCATCAGGCCCGGGGAACTTGTCTATCCTCAAGTTGTTCAAAATGTCCAAAACATCTTCCTTCCTAACATGTATCTCCTCCAGCTTACCAGTCCGTTTCACACTCTCCTCTTCAACAATACGGTTCCTCTCATTCGTAAATACTGAAGAAAAGTACTCATTCAAGACCTCTCCTATCTCTTCCGACTCAATACACAGTCTCCCACTACTGTCCTTGATTGGACCTACCCTCGTTCTCGTCATTCTCATGTTTCTCACATACGCATAAAATGCCTTTGGGTTATCCTTGATCCTATCCGCCAGAGATTTTTCATGTCCTCTCTTGGCTCTCCTAATCCATTTCTTCAGGTCCCTTCTGGCTATCCTGTATCCCTCCACTGCTCTGTCTCAACCCTGTTTCCTCAACCTTATGTAAGTCGGTTTGAAATGTACCCAGTGTCGTGACGGTTTGAAATGTACCCAGTGTGTAGTAAGGGTGTGAAATGTACCCAGTGTGTTGAGAGGCTGTGAAATGTACCAGGTGTGTATTGAGGGTGTGAAATGTACCCAGTGTGTAGCGAGGCTGTGAAATGTACCAGGTGGGTATTGAGGGTGTGAAATGTACCCAGTGTGTAGCGAGGCTGTGAAATGTACCCAGTGCGTAGTGAGGGTGTGAAATGTACCCAGTGTGTAGTGAGGGTGTGTAGGGACGGTGTGCAATGAACGAAGTGAGTAGTGAGGGTTTGAAAGGTACCCAGTGAGTATTAAGGGTGTGAGATACACCCAGTATGTAGTGAGGGTGTGAAATGTACCCAGTGAGTAGTGAGGGTGTGAAATGTGTCCAGTGTGTCGTGAGGGTGTGAAATGTACCCAGTGAGTAGTGAGGGTGTGAAATGTACCCAGTGTGTAATGAGGCTGTGAAATGTACCCGGTGTGTAGTGAGGGTGTGAAATGTACCCAGTGTGTAGTGAGGGTATGAAATGTATCCAGTCTGTAGCGAGTGTGGGAAATGTACCCAGTTTGTCGCGAGGGTGTGAAATGTACCCAGTGTGTCGTGACGGTTTGAAATGTACCCAGTGTGTAGTGAGGGTGTGAAATGTACCCAGTGTGTTGAGAGGCTGTGAAATGTACCAGGTGGGTATTGAGGGTGTGAAATGTACCCAGTGTGTAGCGAGCGTGGGAAATGTACCCAGTGAGTAGTGAGGGTGTGAAATGTACCTAGTGTGTCGTGAGGGTTCGAAATGTACCCAGTGTGTCGTGAGGGTGTGAAATGTACCCAGTGTGTAGGGAGGGTGTGTAATGAACACAGTGAGTAGTGAGGGTGTGAAAGGTACCCAGTGAGTATTAAGGGTGTGAGATACACCCGGTATGTAGCGAGGGTGTGAGATGTACCCAGTGTGTAGTGAGGGTGTGAAATATACCCAGTGTGTCGTGGGGGTGTGAAATGTCCCCAGTGTGTCGTGAAGGTGTGAAATGTACCCAGTGAGTTGTGAGAGTGTGAAATATACCCAGTGTGTCGTGAGGGTGTGAAATGTCCCCAGTGTGTCGTGAGTGTGTGAAATGTACCCAGTGAGTTGTGAGAATGTGAAATGTACCCATTGCGTAGAGAGGTTGTGAAATGAAGCCAGTGAGTTGTGAGTGTCTGAAGTACACCCGGTGTGTAGTGAGGCTGTGAAATGTACCCAGTGGGTTGTGAAGGTGTGAAATGTACCCAGTATGTAGTGAGGCTGTGAAATGTACCCAGTGGGTAGTGAGGGTGTGAAATGTACCCAGTGAGTAGTAAGTGTGTGAAATGTACCGTGTATCGTGAGGGTGTGAAATGTACCCAGTGAGTAGTGAGGGTGTGAAATGTACCGTGTATAGCGAGGGTGTGAAATGTACCCAGTGTGTACTAAAGGTGTGAAATGTACCGAGCGTGTAGTGAGGGTGTGAAATGTACCCAGCAAGTTGTGAGGGTGTCAAATGTACCCAGTGTTTAGAACATAGAAGAATACAGCGCAGTACAGGCCCTTTGGCCCTCGATGTTGCGCCGATCAAAGCCCACCTAACCTATACTAACCCACTATCCTCCATATACCTATCCAATGCCCGCTTAAATGCCCATAAAGAGGGAGAGTCCACCACTGCTGCTGGCAGGGCATTCCATGAACTTACGACTCGCTGAGTGAAGAACCTACCCCTAACTTCAGTCCTATATCTACCCCCCCTTAATTTAAAGCTATGCCCCCTTGTAATACCCGACTCCATACGCGGGAAAAGGTTCACACTGTCAACCCTATCTAACCCCCTAATCATCTTGTACACCTCAATCAAGTCACCCCTAAACCTTCTTTTCTCTAATGAAAACAGCCCCAAGTGTCTCAGTCTTTCCTCATACGATCTTCCTTCCATACCAGGCAACATCCTGGTAAACCTCCTCTGCACCCGTTCCAGTGCCTCCACATCCTTCCTATAGTATGGCGACCAAAACTGCACACAATATTCCAGATGCGGCCGCACCAGAGTCTTATACAACTGCATCATGACCTCAGGACTCCGGAACTCAATTCCTCTACCAATAAAAGCCAGTACGCCATATGCCTTCCTCACCGCACGATTTACCTGGGTAGCAACTTTCAGAGATCTGTGTACATGGACACCAAGATCCCTCTGCTCATCCACACTACCAAGTATCCGACCATTAGCCCAGTATCCCATCTTTTTGTTATTCTTCCCAAAGTGAATCACCTCACACTTAGCTACATTGAATTCCATTTGCCACCTTTCTGCCCAGCTCTGCAGCTTCTCTATATCCTGCTGTAACCTGCCACATCCTTCCTCACTGTCAACAACTCCTCTGACTTTCGTATCATCCGCAAACTTGCTCACCCAACCTTCTAACCCCTCTTCCAGGTCATTTATAAAAATGACAAACAGCAATGGTCCCAAAACAGATCCTTGCGGAACACCGCTAGTGACGGCACTCCATGAAGAAACTTTGCCATCAACTACTACCCTCTGTCTTCTTCCATCCAGCCAATTCCTAATCCAAACCTCCAACTCACCCTCAATGCCATATCTCCGTATTTTCTGCAGTAGCCTACCATGGGGAACCTTATCAAACGCCTTACTAAAATCCATATATACCACATCTACCGCTTTCCCCTCATCAACCTCCTTCATCACCTTTTCAAAGAATTCAATAAGGTTTGTGAGGCACGACCTGCCCTTCACAAAAACATGCTGACTATCCTTGATCACATTATTCCTATCCAGATGTGCATAAATCCTATCCCTTACAATTCTCTCTAAGACTTTGCCCACAACAGAAGTGAGACTCACCGGCCTATAGTTACTAGGGTTATCCCTACTCCCCTTTTTGAACAAGGGAACCACATTTGCTATCCTCCAGTCTTCTGGCACTACTCCTGTAGACAAAGAGGACATAAAAATCAAGGCCAATGGCTCTGCAATCTCCTCCCTTGCTTCCCAGAGAATCCTAGGATAAATGCCATCAGGCCCAGGGGACTTATCTATTTTCACCTTTTCCAGGATTTCCAACACCTCTTCTCTACATACCTCAAAGTAAAGTTTAGTGGGGGTGTGAAATGTACCCAGTGTGTCGTGAGGCTGTGAAATGTACCCAGTGAGTAGTGAGAGTGTGAAATGTTCCCAGTGATTGGTGAGGGTGTGAAATGTATCCAGTCTGTAGCGAGCGTGGGAAATGTACCCAGTTAGTAGCAAGGGTGTGAAATGTACCCAGTGTGTCGTGACGGTTTGAAATGTACCCAGTGTGCAGTGAGGGTGTGAAATGTACCCAGTGTGTTGAGAGGCTGTGAAATGTACCAGGTGGGTATTGAGGGTGTGAAATGTACCCAGTGTGTACCGAGGCTGTGAAATGTACCCAGTGTGTACCGAGGCTGTGAAATGTACCCAGTGTGTAGCGAGGCTGTGAAATGTACCCAGTGAGTATTAAGTGTACCAAGTGTGTAGCGAGCGTGGGAAATGTACCCAGTGAGTAGTGAGGGTGTGAAATGTACCCAGTGTGTCGTGAGAGTGTGAAATGTACCCAGTGTGTCAGGAGGGTGTGTAAGGTACCCAGTGACTAGTTAGGGTGTGAAATGAAGCCAGTCAGTTGTGAGTGTGTGAAATATACACAGTGTGTAGGGACGGCGTGAAATGAATGCAGTGAGTAGTGAGGGTGTGAAAGATACCCAGTGAGTATTAAGGGTGTGAGATACACCCGGTATGTAGCGAGGGTGTGAGATGTTTCCAGTGTGCAGTGAGGGTGTGAAATATACCCAGTGTATAGCGAGGGTGTGAAATGTCCCCAGTGTATCGTGAGGGTGTGAAATGTACCCTGTGGGTTATGAGGGTGTGAAATGAACCCAGTGAGTAGTAAGTGTGTGAAATGTACCGTATATAGTGAGGGTGTGAAATGTACCCAGTGTGTAGTGAAGCTGTGAAATGTACCCAGTGGTAGTGAGGATGTGAAATGTGCCCAGTGTTTAGAAAGGCTGTGAAATGTCCGCACTGTGTAGTCAGGGTGTGAAATGTACCCAATGTGTAGTAAGGGTCTGAAATGTACTCAGCGAGTAGTGAGGGCGTGAAATGTACCGTGTGTAGTGGTGGTGTGAAATGTACCCACTGTAAGTGTGTGCAATGTACCCAGTGATTAGTGAGGGTGTGAAATGTACAGTGTGTAGTGGTGGTGTGAAATGTACCCAGTGTGTAGTGAAAGTGTGAAACCTATCCAATGTGTAGCGAGGGTGTGAAATTTACCCAGTGTGTAGTGAGGGTGCAAAATGAACCCAGTGTGTAGTGAGGGTGTGGAATGTACCCAGCAAGTAGTGAGGGCGTGAAATGTACCCAGTGGGTAGTGAGGGTGCGAAATGTACCCAGTGTGTTGTGAGGCTGTGAAATGTCCCCAGTGAGGAGTGAGGGTGTCAAATGTACCCAGTGAGTAGTGAGGGTGTGAAATGTCCCCAGTGTTTAGTGAGGCTGTGAAATGTCCCCAGTGTGTAGTGAGGGTGTGAAATGTACCCAGTGAGTAGTGAGGGTGTGAAATGTACGCAGTGAGTAGTGAGGGCGTGAAATGTACCCAGTGTGTAGCGAGGATATGAAATGTACCCAGTGAGTAGTGAGGGTGTGAAATGGCCCCAGTGTGTAGTGAGGGTGTGAAATGTACCCAGTGTGTAGTGAGGGTGTGAAACGTATCCAATGTGTAGCGAGGGTGTGAAATTTACCCAGTGTGTAGTGAGGGTGTGAAATGTACCCAGTGAGTAGTGAGGGTGTGAAATGTACCCAGTGTGTAGTGAGGCTGTGAAATGTACCCAGTTTGTAGTGAGGGTGTGAAATGTAACCATTGTGTAGTGAGGGTGTGAAATGTACCCAGTGTGTACTGAGGGTGTGAAATGTTCCCAGTGAGTAGTGAGGGTGTGAAATGTAACCATTGTGTAGTGAGGGTATGAAATGTTCCCAGTGAATAGTGAGGGTGTGAAATGTAACCATTGTGTGGTGAGGCTGTGAAATGTTCCCAGTGAGTAGTGAGGGTGTGAAATGAAGCCAGTGAGTTGTGAGGGTATGAAATGTACCCAGTGTGTAGTGAGGCTGTGAAATGTACCCAGTGGGTAGTGAGGCTGTGAAATGTCCGCACTGTGTAGTCAGGGTGTGATATGTACCCAGTGTGTAGTGAGGGCGTGAAATGTACCCAGTGAGTAGTAAGTGTGTGCAATGTACCGTGTATAGTGGGGGTGTGAAATGTCCCCAGTGTGTAGTGAGGCTGTGAAATGTCCCCAGTGTGTAGTGAGGCTGTGAAATGTATCCAGTGTGTAGTGGTGGTGTGAAATGTACCCAGTGTGTTGTGAGGCTGTGAAATGTACCCGGTGGGTATTGAGGGTGTGAAGAGTACCCAGTGTGTACTGAGGGTGTGAAGAGTACCCAGTGTGTAGTGAGGGTGTGAAATGTACCCAGTGTGTAGTGAGGGTGTGAAGAGTACCCAGTGTGTAGTGAGGGTGTGAAATGTACCCAGTGTGTAGTGAGGCTGTGAAATGTACCCAGTGTGTCGTGAGGCTGTGAAATGTACCCAGTTTGTAGTGAGGGTGTGAAATGTAACCATTGTGTAGTGAGGGTGTGAAATGTACCCAGTGTGTAGGAAGCATGTGAAATATACTCAGTGTGTAGTGAGGGTGTGAAATGTACCCAGTGAGTAGTGAGGGTGTGAAATGTACCCAGTGTGTTGTGAGGCTGTGAAATGTACCCGGTGGGTATTGAGGGTGTGAAATGTCCCCAATGTGTACTAAGGGTGTGAAATGTACCCAGTGTGTACTGAGGGTGTGAAGAGTACCCAGTGTGTAGTGAGGGTGTGAAATGTACCCAGTGTGTAGTGAGGGTGTGAAATGTACCCAGTGAGTAGTGAGGGTGCAAAATGAACCCAGTGTGTAGTGAGGGTGCGGAATGTACCCAGTGTATAGCAAGGGTGTGAAATGTACCCAGCGTGTAGGGAGGGTGTGAAATGTACCCAACGTGTAGGGAGGGTGTGAAATGTAACCGGTGAGTTGTGAGGGTGTGAAATGTACCCAGTGTGTGTTGAGGGTGTGAAATGTACCCAGTGAGTAGTGAGGGTGTGAAATGTACCCAGTGTGTCGTGAGGGTGTGAAATGTACCCAGTGAGTTGTGAGGGTGTGAAATGTACCCAGTGAGTAGTGAGGGTGTGAAATGTACCCAGTGTGTAGCGAGGGTGTGAAATGTACCCAGTGTGTGGCAAGGATGTGAAATGCACCCAGTGTGTAGTGAGGCTGTGAAATGTTCCCAGTGTGTAGTGAGGCTGTGAACTGTATCCAGTGGGTAGTGAGTGTGTGAAATGTACCCAGTGTGTAGTGAGGCTGTGAAATGTACCCAGTGAGTAGTGAGGCTGTGAAATGTACCCAGTGAGTAGTGAGGGTGTGAAATGTAACCGGTGAGTCGTGAGGATGTGAAATATACCCAGTGTGTTGTGAGGGTGTGAAATGTTCCACTGGGCATTGAGGCTGTGAAATGTACCCAGTGAGTAGTGAGGGTGTGAAATGTAACCGGTGAGTCGCGAGGATGTGAAATATACCCAGTGTGTTGTGAGGGTGTGAAATGTTCCACTGGGCATTGAGGCTGTGAAATGTACCCAGTGAGTAGTGAGGCTGTGAAATGCACCCAGTGAGTAGTGAGGGTGTGAAATGTACCCAGTGCGTAGTGAGGCTGTGAAATGTACCCAGTGTGTAGTGAGGGTGTGTACTGTACCCAGTGTGTAGTGAGGGTGTGAAATGTACCCAGTGAGTAGTGAGGGTGTGAAATGTACCCAGTGAGTAGTGAGGCTGTGAAATGTACCCAGTGTGTAGTGAGGGTGTGTACTGTACCCAGTGTGTAGTGTGGGTGTGTACTGTACCCAGTGTGTAGTGAGGGTGTGTACTGTACCCAGTGTGTAGTGAGGGTGTGAAATGTACGAAGTGTGTAGTGAGGGTGTGAAATGTGTCCAGTTGTCCAGTGAGTAGTGAGGGTCTGAAAGGTACCCAATGTGTAGTGAGGGTGTGAAAGGTACTCAGTGAGTAGTGAGGGTCCGAAAGGTACCCAGTGTGTAGTGAGGGTGTGAAATGTACCCAGAGAGTAGTGAGGCTGTGAAATGTACCCAGTGAGTAGTGAGGGTGTGAAATGTAACCGGTGAGTCGCGAGGATGTGAAATATACCCAGTGTGTTGTGAGAGTGTGAAATGTTCCACTGGGCATTGAGGCTGTGAAATGTACCCAGTGAGTAGTGAGGGTGTGAAATGTACCCAGTGGTTAGTGAGGCTGTGAAATGTACCCAGTGAGTAGTGAGGGTGTGAAAGGTACCCAGAGAGTAGTGAGGCTGTGAAATGTTCCCAGTGTGTAGGGAGGGTGTGAAATGTACCCAGTGGTTAGTGAGGCTGTGAAATGTACCTAGTGAGTAGTGAGGGTGTGAAAGGTACCCAGAGAGTAGTGAGGCTGTGAAATGTTCCCAGTGTGTAGGGAGGGTGTGAAATGTACCCAGTGGTTAGTGAGGCTGTGAAATGTACCTAGTGTGTCGTGAGGCTGTGAAATGTACCCAGTGGGTAGTTAGTGTGTGAAATGTACCCAGTGAGTAGTGAGCCTGTGAAATGTACCCAGTGTGTATCGAGGGTGTGAAATGTACACAGTGTGTAGGGAGGGTGTGAAATATATCCAGTGTGTAGCGAGGGTGTGAAATGTACCCAGTGTGTAGGGAGGGTGTGAAATGTACCGTGTGTGTAGCGAGGGTGTGAAATGTACCCAGTGTGTAGTGAGGGTGTGAAATGTACCCAGTTTGTAGTGAGGGTGTGAAATGAAACCATTGTGTAGTGAGGGTGTGAAATGTTACCAGTGAGTAGTGAGGGTGTGAAATGTAACCATTGTGTAGTGAGGGTATGAAATGTACCCAGTGTGTAGTGAGGGTGTGAAATATACCCAGTGAGTAATGAGGGTGTGAAATGAAGCCAGTGAGTTGTGAGGGTGTGAAATGTACCCAGTGGGTAGTGAGGATGTGAAATGTGCCCCGTGTTTAGTGAGGGTGTGCAA
The DNA here is from genome assembly GCF_037043375.1 of Chiloscyllium plagiosum. Lineage (NCBI taxonomy): Eukaryota > Metazoa > Chordata > Chondrichthyes > Orectolobiformes > Hemiscylliidae > Chiloscyllium > Chiloscyllium plagiosum. The sequence goes on from NW_028270166.1 coordinate 2,890,940, forward strand.
TGAACCCAGTGAGTAGCAAGTCTGTGAAATGTACCCAGTGTTTAGTGAGGCTGTGAAATGTCCCCACTGTGTAGTCAGGGTGTGAAATGTCCCCTGTGTGTAGTGTGGCTGTGAAATGTATCCAGTGTGTAGTGAGGGTGTGGAATGTACCCAGCAAGTAGTGAGGGCGTGAAATGTACTGTGTGTAGTGGTGGTGTGAAATGTACCCAGTGTGTAGTGAGGGTGTGAAATGTACGCAGTGAGTAGTAAGGGTGTGAAATTTACCGTGTGTAGCGAGGATATGAAATGTACCCAGTGAGTAGTGAGGGTGTGAATTGTCCCCAGTGTGTAGTGAGGCTGTGTAATGTCCCCAGTGTGTAGTGAGGGTGTGAAATGTACCCAGTGAGTGGTGAGGGTGTGAAATGTATCCATTGTGTAGTGAGGCTGTGAAATGTACCGTGCGTAGTGAATGTCTGAAATGTACCCAGTGAGTCGTGCGGTTGTGAAATGTACCCAGTGAGTAGTGAGGATGTGAAATGTGCCCAGTGTGTAGTGAGGGTGTGAAATGTACCCAGTGTGTAGTGAGGGTGTGTAATGTACCCAGTATGTCGTGCGTGTGTGAAAAGTACCCAGTGAGTATTGAGGCTGTGAAATATACTCACTGTGTAGCGAGGGTGTGAAGTGTACCCAGTGTGTAGGGAGGGTTTGAAATGTACCGTGTGTGTAGCGAGGGTGTGAAATATACCCATTGAGTAGTGAGGGAGTGAAATTTACCCAGTGTTTGGTGTGGGTGTGAACTGTACATTGTGTAGGGAGGGTGTGAAAGGTACCCAGTGTGTAGTGAGGGTGTGAAATGTACTCAATGAGTAGTGAGGGTGTGAAATGTACCCAGTGGGTAATGAGGGTGTGAAATGTACCCAGTGAGTAGTGAGGGTGCGTAATGTACCCAGTGTGTAGTGAGGGTGTGAAATGTGCCAAGTGAGTAGTGAGGGTCTGAAAGGAACCCAGTGTGTCGCGAGGGTGTGAAATGTACCCAGCGTGTAGGGTGGGTGTGAAATGTACAGAGTTAGTAGCAAGGTTGTGAAATGCACCCATTGTGTCGTGCGGGTGTGAAATGTACCCAGCGTATAGGGAGGGTGTGAAATGTAACCGGTGAGTTGTGAGGGTGTGAAATGTACCCAGTGGGTAGTGAGGGTGTGAAATATACCCAGCGTGTAGGGTGGGTGTGAAATGTAACCGGTGAGTAGCGAGGATGTGAAATGTACCCAGTGTGTTGTGAGGGTGTGAAATGTATCCAGTGTGTAGTGAGGGTGTGAAATGTACCCCGTGAGTAGTGAGGGTGTGAAATGAACCGTGTGGAGTGAGGGTGTGAAATATATCAGTGGGCAGTGAGGCTGTGTAATGTCCCCAGTGTGTAGGGAGGGTGTGAAATGTACCCAGCGTGTCGGGAGGGTGTGAAATGTAACCGGTGAGTTGTGAGGGTGTGAAATGTTCCCAGTGTGTAGTGAGGGTGTGAAATGTACCCAGTGTGAAACGTACCCAGTGCGTAGTGAGGGTGTGAAATGTACCCAGTAAGTAGTGAGGGTGTGAAATATACCCAGTGAGTAGTGAGGGTGTGAAATATACCCAGTGAGTAGTGAGGGTGTGAAATGTACCCAGTGTGTAGCGAGGGTGTGAAATGTACCCAGTATGTGGCAAGGGTGTGAAATGCACCCAGAGAGTAGTGAGGCTGTGAAATGTTCCCAGTGTGTAGTGAGGCTGTGAACTGTACCCAGTGGGTAGTGAGTGTGTGAAATGTACCCAGTGAGTCGTGCGGTTGTGAAATGTACCCAGTGAGTAGTGAGGATGTGAAATGTGCCCAGTGTGTAGTGAGGGTGTGAAATGTACCCAGTGATTAGTGAGGGTATAAAATGTACCCAGTGTGTAGTGAGGGTGTGTAATGTACCCAGTATGTCGTGCGTGTGTGAAAAGTACCCAGTGAGTATTGAGGTTGTGAAATGTACCCAGCGTGTAGGGAGGGTGTGAAATGTACCCAGCGTGTAGGGAGGGTGTGAAATGTACAGAGTGAGTAGCAAGGTTGTGAAATGCACCCGTTGTGTCGTGCGGGTGTGAAATGTACCCAGCGTATAGGGAGGGTGTGAAATGTAACCGGTGAGTTGTGAGGGTGTGAAATGTACCCAGTGGGTAGTGAGGGTGTGAAATATACCCAGCGTGTAGGGTGGGTGTGAAATGTAACCGGTGAGTAGCGAGGATGTGAAATGTACCCAGTGTGTAGTGAGGCTGTGAACTGTACCCAGTGGGTAGTGAGTGTGTGAAATGTACCCAGGGAGTCGTGCGGTTGTGAAATGTACCCAGTGAGTAGTGAGGATGTGAAATGTGCCCAGTGTGTAGTGAGGGTGTGAAATGTACCCAGTGATTAGTGAGGGTATAAAATGTACCCAGTGTGTAGTGAGGGTGTGTAATGTACCCAGTATGTCGTGCGTGTGTGAAAAGTACCCAGTGAGTATTGAGGCTGTGAAATGTACCCAGCGTGTAGGGAGGGTGTGAAATGTACCCAGCATGTAGGGAGGGTGTGAAATGTAACCGGTGAGTTGTGAGGGTGTGAAATGTACCCAGTGAGTAGTGAGGGTGTGAAATGTACCCAGTGTGTAGCGAGGGTGTGAAATGTACCCAGTGTGTGGCAAGGATGTGAAATGCACCCAGTGTGTAGTGAGGCTGTGAAGTGTTCCCAGTGTGTAGTGAGGCTGTGAACTGTACCCAGTGGGTAGTGAGTGTGTGAAATGTACCCAGTGTGTAGTGAGGCTGTGAAATGTACCCAGTGAGTAGTGAGGGTGTGAAATGTAACCGGTGAGTCGTGAGGATGTGAAATATACCCAGTGTGTTGTGAGGGTGTGAAATGTTCCACTGGGCATTGAGGCTGTGAAATGTACCCAGTGAGTAGTGAGGCTGTGAAATGTACCCAGTGAGTAGTGAGGGTGTGAAATGTACCCAGTGAGTAGTGAGGGTGTGAAATGTACCCAGAGAGTAGTGAGGCTGTGAAATGTACCCAGTGAGTAGTGAGGGTGTGAAATGTAACCGGTGAGTCGCGAGGATGTGAAATATACCCAGTGTGTTGTGAGAGTGTGAAATGTTCCACTGGGCATTGAGGCTGTGAAATGTACCCAGTGAGTAGTGAGGGTGTGAAATGTACCCAGTGGTTAGTGAGGCAGTGAAATGTACCCAGTGAGTAGTGAGGGTGTGAAAGGTACCCAGAGAGTAGTGAGGCTGTGAAATGTTCCCAGTGTGTAGGGAGGGTGTGAAATGTACCCAGTGGTTAGTGAGGCTGTGAAATGTACCTAGTGTGTCGTGAGGCTATGAAATGTACCCAGCGGGTAGTTAGTGTGTGAAATGTACCCAGTGAGTAGTGAGCCTGTGAAATATATCCAGTGTGTAGCGAGGGTGTGAAATGTACCCAGTGTGTAGGGAGGGTGTGAAATGTACCGTGTGTGTAGCGAGGGTGTGAAATGTACCCATTGAGTAGTGAGGGTGTGAAATTTACCCAGTGTTTGGTGTGGGTGTGAAATGTACCTTGTGTCGGGAGGCTGTGAAATGTACCCATTGTGTAGTGAGGATGTGAAATATACCCAGTGTGTAGGGAGGCTGTGAAATGTACCCAGTTTGTAGGAAGTGTGTGAAATGTACCCAGTGTGTCGGGAGGGTGTGAAATGTGCAGAGTGAGTAGCGAGGATGTGAAATATACCCAGTGTTTTGCGAGGGTGTGAAATGTACCCACTGTGTAGTGAGGCTGTGAAATGTACCCAGTGTGTAGTGAGGCGGTGAAATGTATCCAGTGAGTAGTGCAGCTAAGAAATGTACCCAGTGTGTAGTGATGGTGTGAAATGTGCCCAGTTTGTAGGGAGGGGGTGAAATGTCGCCAGTGAGTAGTGAGGCTGTGAAATGTACCCACTGTGTCGTAATGGTGTGAAATGTACCCAGTGTGTAGCGAGGGTGTGAAATGTACCCAGTGTGTAGGGAGGGTGTGAAATGTATCGTGTGTGTAGCGAGGGTGTGAAATGTACCCATTGAGTAGTGAGGGTGTGAAATTTACCCAGTGTTTGGTGTGGGTGTGAAATGTACCTTGTGTCGGGAGGCTGTGAAATGTACCCAGTGTGTTGTGAGAGTGTGAAATGTTCCACTGGGCATTGAGGCTGTGAAATGTACCCAGTGAGTAGTGAGGGTGTGAAATGTACCCAGTGGTTAGTGAGGCAGTGAAATGTACCCAGTGAGTAGTGAGGGTGTGAAAGGTACCCAGAGAGTAGTGAGGCTGTGAAATGTTCCCAGTGTGTAGCGAGGGTGTGAAATGTACCCAGTGTGTGGCAAGGATGTGAAATGCACCCAGTGTGTAGTGAGGCTGTGAAATGTTCCCAGTGTGTAGTGAGGGTGTGAAATATACCCATTGAGTAGTGAGGGAGTGAAATTTACCCAGTGTTTGGTGTGGGTGTGAACTGTACATTGTGTAGGGAGGGTGTGAAAGGTACCCAGTGTGTAGTGAGGGTGTGAAATGTACTCAGTGAGTAGTGAGGGTGCGTAATGTACCCAGTGTGTAGTGAGGGTGTGAAATGTGCCCAGTGAGTAGTGAGGGTCTGAAAGGAACCCAGTGTGTCGCGAGGGTGTGAAATGTACCCAGTGGGTAGTGAGGCTGTGAAATGTACCTAGCGTGTAGGGTGGGTGTGAAATGTACAGAGTGAGTAGCAAGGTTGTGAAATGCACCCATTGTGTCGTGCAGGTGTGAAATGTACCCAGCGTATAGGGAGGGTGTGAAATGTAACCGGTGAGTTGTGAGGGTGTGAAATGTACCCAGTGGGTAGTGAGAGTGTGAAATATACCCAGCGTGTAGGGTGGGTGTGAAATGTAACCGGTGAGTAGCGAGGATGTGAAATGTACCCAGTGTGTAGTGAGGGTGTGAAATGTATCCCGTGAGTAGTGAGGGTGTGAAATGAACCGTGTGGAGTGAGGGTGTGAAATATATCAGTGGGCAGTGAGGCTGTGTAATGTCCCCAGTGTGTAGTGAGGGTGTGAAATGTACCCAGTGTGTAGGGAGCATGTGAAATATACTCAGTGTGTAGTGAGGGTGTGAAATGTACCCAGTGAGTAGTGAGGCTGTGAAATGTTCCCAGTGTGTAGGGAGGGTGTGAAATGTACCCAGCGTGTCGGGAGGGTGTGAAATGTAACCGGTGAGTTGTGAGGGTGTGAAATGTACCCAGTGTGTAGTGAGGGTGTGAAATGTGCCCAGTGTGTAGTGAGGGTGTGAAATGTACCCAGTGATTAGTGAGGGTATAAAATGTACCCAGTGTGTAGTGAGGGTGTGTAATGTACCCAGTATGTCGTGCGTGTGTGAAAAGTACCCAGTGAGTATTGAGGCTGTGAAATGTACCCAGCGTGTAGGGAGGGTGTGAAATGTACCCAGCGTGTAGGGAGGGTGTGAAATGTAACCGGTGAGTTGTGAGGGTGCGAAATGTACCCAGTGAGTAGTGAGGGTGTGAAATGTACCCAGTGTGTAGCGAGGGTGTGAATTGTACCCAGTGTGTGGCAAGGATGTGAAATGCACCCAGTGTGTAGTGAGGCTGTGAAATGTTCCCAGTGTGTAGTGAGGGTGTGAAATGTAACCGGTGAGTTGTGAGGGTGTGAAATGTACCCAGTGAGTTGTGAGGGTGTGAAATGTAACCGGTGAGTTGTGAGGGTGTGAAATGTACCCAGTGGGTAGTGAGGGTGTGAAATATACCCAGCGTGTAGGGTGGGTGTGAAATGTAACCGGTGAGTAGCGAGGATGTGAAATGTACCCAGTGTGTAGTGAGGCTGTGAACTGTACCCAGTGGGTAGTGAGTGTGTGAAATGTACCCAGTGTGTAGTGAGGCTGTGAAATGTACCCAGTGAGTAGTGAGGGTGTGAAATGTAACCGGTGAGTCGTGAGGATGTGAAATATACCCAGTGTGTTGTGAGGGTGTGAAATGTTCCACTGGGCATTGAGGCTGTGAAATGTACCCAGTGAGTAGTGAGGCTGTGAAATGTACCCAGTGGGTAGTTAGTGTGTGAAATGTACCCAGTGAGTAGTGAGCCTGTGAAATGTACCCAGTGTGTAGTGAGGGTGTGTACTGTACCCAGTGTGTAGTGAGGGTGTGAAATGTACCCAGTGTGTAGTGAGAGTGTGAAATGTGTCCAGTTGTCCAGTGAGTAGTGAGGGTCTGAAAGGTACCCAATGTGTAGTGAGGGTGTGAAATGTACCCAGAGAGTAGTGAGGCTGTGAAATGTACCCAGTGAGTAGTGAGGGTGTGAAATGTAACCGGTGAGTCGCGAGGATGTGAAATATACCCAGTGTGTTGTGAGAGTGTGAAATGTTCCACTGGGCATTGAGGCTGTGAAATGTACCCAGTGAGTAGTGAGGGTGTGAAATGTACCCAGTGGTTAGTGAGGCAGTGAAATGTACCCAGTGAGTAGTGAAGGTGTGAAAGGTACCCAGAGAGTAGTGAGGCTGTGAAATGTTCCCAGTGTGTAGGGAGGGTGTGAAATGTACCCAGTGGTTAGTGAGGCTGTGAAATGTACCTAGTGTGTCGTGAGGCTATGAAATGTACCCAGTGGGTAGTTAGTGTGTGAAATGTACCCAGTGAGTAGTGAGCCTGTGAAATGTACCCAGTGTGTATCGAGGGTGTGAAATGTACACAGTGTGTAGGGAGGGTGTGAAATATATCCAGTGTGTAGCGAGGGTGTGAAATGTACCCAGTGTGTAGGGAGGGTGTGAAATGTACCGTGTGTGTAGCGAGGGTGTGAAATGTACCCATTGAGTAGTGAGGGTGTGAAATTTACCCAGTGTTTGGTGTGGGTGTGAAATGTACCTTGTGTCGGGAGGCTGTGAAATGTACCCATTGTGTAGTGAGGATGTGAAATATACCCAGTGTGTAGGGAGGCTGTGAAATGTACCCAGTTTGTAGGAAGTGTGTGAAATGTACCCAGTGTGTCGGGAGGGTGTGAAATGTGCAGAGTGAGTAGCGAGGATGTGAAATATACCCAGTGTTTTGCGAGGGTGTGAAATGTACCCACTGTGTAGTGAGGCGGTGAAATGTATCCAGTGAGTAGTGCAGCTGAGAAATGTACCCAGTGTGTAGTGATGGTGTGAAATGTGCCCAGTTTGTAGTGAGGCTGTGAAATGTACCCACTGTGTCGTAATGGTGTGAAATGTACCCAGTGTGTATTGAGTGAGTGAAATGTACCCAGTGAGTAGTGAGGCTGTGAAATGTACCCAGTGAGTCGTGAGGGTGTGAAATGTACCCAGTGTGTAGCGAGGGTGTGAAATGTGCCCAGTGTGTCGTGCGGGTGTGAAAGGTACCGTGTGTAGTGAGGGTGTGAAATGTACCGTGTGTAGTGAGGGTATGAAATGTATCCGGTGAGTAGTGAGTGTGTGAAATGTATTCAGTGTGTCGTGAGGGTCTGAATTGTACCCAGTGAGTAGTGAGTGTGTGAAATGTACCCATGTGGGTGTGAAATGTATCCGGTGAGTAGTGAGGGTGTGAAATGTACCCAGTGTGTCGTGCGGGTGTGAAAGGTACAGTGTGTAGTGAGGGTGTGAATGTACCGTGTGTAGTGAGGGTGTTAAATGTACCCACTGTGTAGTGAGGGTATGAAATGTATCCGGTGAGTAGTGAGTGTGTGAAATGTATTCCGTGTGTAGTGAGTGTGTGAAATGTACCCAGTGAGTAGTGAGGGTGTGAAATGTAACCAGTGTGGAACGAGTGTGTGAAATGTACCACCTGAAACTGTGGTGTGGGCAGGTTCAGTGGGGTTTTCAGGCATGGACACTGGATGATTGTTTGGATATACATAGAAATCAAACCTTTTGGGAATAGGCTGGAGATTGACACTGAGTAAGGATGCTCACTTAACAAGCCAGTGTGGGTATGATTGGCCAAATGGCCACCTCCTGCATTGTAACAGTCCTGTGTTTCAGGATAAGATGCTGGAGATGTTGGGGTGCTGAGTTTGCAGAGAATTGTCAAAATTACTTGAAGAACAAAGGTGTCTACTGATTATAGATTCATGTTGCACCCTTGATTGTTAACAGCAACAAAAGAAGTGTAACTGGATATAAATGTACTGCTTTTGGGATCCTGCTGTGCACAACTGGCTCTTGTGGTCACCTGTAACAGTCAAAGTATCTTGTGAGTGTGTCAGATGTGATTGATTATTGGGTTATTGAGATGTGGTTAAATACCGATATAAAGAATATATTTGGTGGCTTTGTAGCTGTCTCTGTGTGAAGTGATCTCAGTGAATTGAACGTGGCTCCTGTGAAATCCTCCAGGAGAGTCTCTGGAATAGTGTTTTGTATAACATCTGTTATTTCATCTCATAGTTTGTGACTGGTTGATTACTTTGTGATCTTAGAATCATTAATATCATTGTTAAACACGAGAATTAATGTAGAATCGTTTACAGCATAGGAAGAGCCCATTTGAATAAATACCAACTCTTTGAAAGGTGTCTTTAATCTACTGTCACTCCCTGCTTTTTCCCCATATGTCTGCTGAGTAAATCCATGCCTGTGTTACTATATGCATTACAAATATAGATTTGGGTCTCATATGTTTTTAAAAAATTGGGTGGCACGGTGGCTCAGCGGTTAGCACTGCTGCCTCACGACACCAGGGACCCGGGTTCAATTCCCGTCCCAGGCAACTGTCTGTGTGGAGTTTGCACATTCTCCCCGTGTCTGCGTGGATTTTCTCCGGGTGCTCCGATTTCCTCCCGTTCAAAGATGTGCTGGTTAGGTGAATTGGCCATGCTAAATTGCCCGTAGTGTTAGATGCACTAGTCAGGGTGTGTTGTTCTTTGGAGGGTCGGTGTGGACTTGTTGGGCCGAAGGGCCTGTTTCTGCACTAGGGAATGTAAATCTTCTTCAACTAAATATTTGAAATTACAATGCATTTGGAACATCGAACATAGAAATGTACAGCATTTGGACTAACTTTCCATCTGAATTCTAGATGGCTTTACACATTGGAGTCTGACCGGTACAACAGTCACTGATGAAGACACCTTCATGGGTTTTAGTGATGGCCTCTTACAATCAGGTAAGGGACACAGCTCCAGCCCACTACCTTATTCTGTATTCTGTGTGGCCGTTAGAGACTTGTATGTCTGAAATAACTGCACAGGAAGCTGATATCCCAACACAGAGTCATCCTTTCTTTACACATGCACAATACATGGACTCCACACCAGCTAACTCAGAGCCAGTCCCGAGAATCGTGAAAATCTCTGAGACTCCAGTTTATATCTCTGATGCTGCCTGGCCTGCTGTGCTTTTCCAGCACCACACCCTCGACTCTGATTGCCAGCATCTGCAGTCCTCACTTTTGCCTCCTGTTTATATCTGTCAGCCAGGACTCCCCGATCGACCCAGGTTAACAACCCCAAACAGGGAACTAATACTCAATGAGCTCCATCTGGCCCCCTCATTCCCATCACTACAATATCAGGACAAGTATCCAATATAACTGTGCAGTCAACTGTTCACATGATATACAGTCAAAACCAGACTGTGTATGTCAAACCTTTCATTAATGTGAAGGAAAGGTTGCACCCTTACAAAAGGATCTACATTTTAGGAGAGAGGCCTTTGTTACATGTGGGGAAAGGGAGGCTGATTATATAGACAGATCGTATGAGCTGGGAACACATTGTTTAATGTGGAGCTGAAATAAATGTAACAGTCTTTCACTTGATGAGTTGGAGCAAACATTGCCATGCAGCACCTTCCTCTGTATCGTACCTCCCACCCCACACACTCTCACAGGCACACGCACATTCTCACAGGCACATGCACACACAGATAGACACGCTCACTCTCTCACAGACCCAAACACTCCCAGACACACACACTCTCCCAGACATACGCACACTCTCCCAGACATACGCACACTCTCCCAGACATAAGCACACACTCACAGACACACGCACACACTCACAGACACACGCACATTCTTACAGACACACGCACACTCTCACAGACACACACTCTCTCACAGACACACATACTTCCAGACACGCACTCTCACAGGCACACACTCTCTCTCAGACATGCACTCTCTCGAAGACACACACACTCACAGACACATTCTCACAGACAGACACACAGAGACAAACACACACTCTCTCACAGACACACTCTCACACAGATGCACAGCACAAAAGCATACTAGTTTTGCTATTACTTTGTCTTTGCACGGTTACTTAATGAACAAGAGTTTGAAAACAGAAAAGCTGTACTGATTGTGTTGTGAGCTTGTCACCTGTCTCTCCCGTGTAGTTGTATCAGCTGAAGTGGAGATGACTGCCTACGCTCTCCTCACCTACACCTCCCTTGGTGATGTAGCCTCTGCTCTTCCCGTTGTTAAATGGCTCTCACAGCAACGTAACACACTGGGAGGGTTCTCTTCCACACAGGTAAACACTGCCAG